>NC_142072.1:18822500-19155000 GCF_059756535.1 Pantherophis guttatus | reverse complement strand
TCACCCAGCAACCAGGCAGAGAACCCCTTGCTAAAATTTTTGAAGCCCACCCCTGGCTGTTGACATCACCAGTTCTGCATCTGGGTCCCTTCTGGAAGTTCCTTCCTTAGATGGATGCAGCTCTGATCCTCTGATCCTAAAGCAATCTCTCTTTCCCCCCCCCCCCCTCCTGGAGACGGCAATGTATATATACAGTATATGTGCCAAATTTCTATTTGAGGAAAAGGGGAAAAAAAAGTTGCTCTGTTCTGCAAAAACCAGGAAAAGCTACTTACTGCCAAGTCATGGTTACTTGTCTGCATGAATGTCCTGCTTTGCACCTCGGATGACAATCCAATTTATCAATCAGCGCTGCAGTTGAGAAATACAAAATATGATAGTAATTCAACCAGTTCTTGGCTTTGTGGTTTTGGGATTTTCCCTCCTGACTTGGAAGCCGGTTGACTGGCTGGCTGGGATTGTGTTCCAAAAACCCACAAGTTGAGATGAACAGACTCCATTGCCAGCTGGGTCTGAAGCCTCGGCACCAGTTTCCTGGGCACAATATGTGGAGGTGTGGAGCTGTCTGAAATGTAGAGGTGTTGGGATGTTTGGAGCAAAGAGACTGGAGGCAAGAGGGTTAATAAAGTGCAGCTCACCAAGGATTTTGCTTGTTAATAAAATGCATTTGTTGAAAAAGAGACTACCAAGCTCGTTCTGATGGTTTGCTTTGGGATTGCATGATTGTCTCACATGTAAAATGATTATGGATGGCTTTCATTCTTTTGCCATTTAGCGATTGATACATCAGGCTGCTGATATATGGTATATATCTATGTCTATATATGTATATGTATATGTATATCTATCGATTATATATATATATATATATATATATATATATATACTGTATGTAGGTCTTTGGTTATTCGGGTCTTCTCCCACGTAAAATTGGAAGTGTCTTGGCGACGTTTCGACGAAGTCTCATTCGTCATCTTCAGGCTGGTGTTCTCGGCTTCGTGCTTCCAGGAGCTATATATATATAAATATATATACGTGATGGCTCAGTGGGTAATCTGCCAACCTAGCAGTTCAAAAGCATGTAAAAAATGCAAGTAGAAAAATAGGGACCACTTTTGGTGGGAAGGTAACAGCGTTCCCTGCGCCTTTGGCATTTAGTCATGCCGGCCACATGACCACAGAGATGTCTTCGGACAGCGCTGGCTCTTCGGCTTTGAAACGGAGATGAGCACCGCCCCCTAGAGTTGGGAACGACTAGCACATATGTGCGAGGGGAACCTTTACCTTTACCTTTATATTCATTGTTGGAAGAGGTGGTATTAATTAATTGCAGTAGACAATTTGTACAAATATTAAATATGACACTAGGAGCAATAGGAGCAAAGGATGGATGGATGGATGGATGGATGGATGGATGGATGGATGGATGGATGAAGGAATGAATGAATGACATTCAAGCAGCCGAGTTATATCATGGAACATAAGATGGCTGCTTTCAGAGTCTGCCTTTTCCCTTCAAGTGACAGGAATTACCTTCAAGTATATTGGCTGCAGATGACAAGAAACATAATTCCAAAAAAATCTCATTTTATTCTACCATATCCCATAACTATATCCATGCTTTGTTTTGTTTTATTGTAATCACTACACTGTTAATGAAGGAGTCAAAGACAGAAGAGTAGTACAAAATGTTCTCAGTGCTTGCTTTTCTGTCTGAAAGTTCCTCCTGGCTCACTCACAAAAATCCCACGTATCCCAAGAACATCAGGTTGGGTGGGAAGAGCTCTTAGAACAAATCTCCGTCTTCCTCTGGAAACGGCTGGATTCTCCCCTCTATGGAAGACTATCAAGAGATATCCGGCAGTTTTCTCTTCTCCTATTCTGCCCAGCCTTAACTTTGGACCTTGTATTGTTGTTGATATCCAACGATAGCGTTCAGCTGACTAACCCTTCCGTTGTTTTCTTCTTCTTCTCTCCCAGCATCTTGGTAAACATGGACAACAACATAATCCAACATTACAGCAACCATATGGCTTTCCTCCTCGATGTGGTGGAAGCTGAGGAGAAGTTCCAGGTGACCCTCAAGGAGCTCTGAAGACTTCAAAACCTGCACTTCTGTGGGATGATTGACAGCGGGGCGGAGTTTCACTCTCCTTCTGCGCAAGCCCAACCCATCAGTTTGGAGTATTTGACTGGTCCGCGACCCCCTTTGAAGGGGGAGAAGTAACCAGAGATGGTGGCCGAGCTCTACATGTGAAGAGGGTGTAGAAGATCCATTCTCAATGTGAATGTGGAACTTCTCTCCGTTATTGTTACTACTGTTGCTATTGTTATTATTATTGTTATTATTTTATACTATATTATGATGCCGGTTGTCTGCCAGACCGAGAATTCTAACCTTTTTTCCCCGTTCCAAACTTAGGGGGGGGAAAGCTCTTGTCAGGTAGCAGTGCCTAAATCTCCTTTGTTTTGCTTTTTTGGAAATGGTTTAGTGTCAACTCTTGGGGCCAGGAGGCAAAAACCAAGTTCTAGACATGGTGAATTTTCAAACTAGCTTCAAAGACGCAGCCCTGCGGCTCCTCTCACCCTACGTCCCTTCTTGCCTCAGAGGCCTGGATGTCCCGATCCAGAGCAACCGTGACTGTTTTATACATTTCCTATGCCTTTTTGTTATTTTATAAATATCCAAACATGTGCACATGTATAAATATACCTTGTTTTATATATTGACATGGAGGAAAGTACAGCATTTCAAAACCAGCTGCCTCACAGTTCCCTCCCCCACTCCCCGGGCTGTCTTTCCCCCTCCACCCTTCTTCGTTCATTTTTCTAACTTTTTTTTTTTTTTGTATATTCTATTGTAATAAAGATTCAGTGACAAGAAATGCAAGCCTGGCATAATGTAGCTCCGAGGAGAGAAGCAAGTTTTCACGATTCATTAAAATACACTGATTAAAAAGGCCTAAAAATCAAGATGGCGGCCACAACTACCCTGTTTCCCCAAAATAAGACATTCCCCTGATAATAAGCCCAGTCGGACTTTTGAGCGCACGGCAATAAGGCCAAGCGCTTATTTCAGGGTTCCAAAAAATATATATATAAGACAGGGTCTTATTTTCAGGGAAACATGGTAGGCGATTGCATCCTTTTTGCATGGAGGTAAAATGGGTAGAGTTTTGAACTCATGGTTGTGGTAGCCATCTTGACTTTTTTTTTCTTCCCGTGGAACCCCTGGTGTAGCAATGGATCGCAACCTTTATCACTCTCCTGTGTGTGTGCTTGTGGGTGCGCCATCTCTTGTTCTCGGAGGAGAAGCTTGGAGGCAATTAAAATCCATTCCTACATGACCTAAGCCAGTAATGTCAAACCTTTTCGGCACCAAGCGCCCAAACCAGTGTATGCACGGGCCAGAGGACCAGAAACTCAAAAACCAGCTGGCCAGCTGCTCTTCGGGTTTCCAGGGCTCCGGCACACGCAAAGATCAGCTGGCCGGTGCACATGAGTGCGCAGGAAACCATAAGAGTAGGTGGCGATGCCCCATGTGCCCATAGAGAGGGCTCTGCATGTTCACCATCACGGACCTAAGCCATCTCTCTTTGTTCCGGGACAATTCAGGAATCCAATAGAAGAGAATATCTGTAGCTTGGGATGGAACTGTGGAGTTCCTGGTGCCTCAGAGCTCAAGGGCTGGGTTGTTTGCAGACGTTTCATGACCCAACTGAGTAGTATCATCAGTTCCAGGTGACATCACCATCTTACCTAGACAATGTCCCCTAGTTGGGCAAGGAAACATCTGCAAGCAAACCACCAAGCTCAGCGAACACCAAGAACTTCACAAATCAGATTTGCTGCATTGCTGCAGGAAGCTAAATTGACTCCAAGAAAACTTTGAGAAATATGGGCTGTGAGCAGTTCTTAATTCATCCATTCATGGCCATAACTGGTACGGCTGGGCTGGAATAAAAAGAGAAGTTAAACAGCACATTTACCTCTGCACAATACAGGTAATCCTTGACTTGTTGCTTGGCGGCCGTTTAACATTCCAGCGGACCTATCTGGGCTATTTACAACCTGGATTCGAATTTCCAACGGTTGGGCCCCCGTTGTGGTCAGGTGACTGAACTTTGGCTGCTTAGCAACCAGGTACATTTATGGCCATTGGCAGCAACCAATGGTCACATGACCACATTTTTTTGCCCATGGACTTCTGCTTTTTTGTGGCAAAACTGATTTATAGCAAATCATGGGTTGATTTAATTGATGCAAAAAAAAAGGGTCATAAATTGAGTCAGTCACATGACCAACCTGCTTTAACAGCCATCACAAGTCTTGAACATGGGGCTTCCGTTACAGTCGTAACCCAAGGACTACTTTATCCCAACCTTGTCCTTCAGTTAATGAGGCTATGAATAAAGAGTCTTCTTTGGGAAGAGGGGGCGATGGGCAGCTACGTAAATTTGATTGGTAAACAAACAAATAAAAAATGGTCCCTGACAACTGAACTTGAGGACCAAAGGAAGGGATGGCAAAGAGGAGCAGCAACAGAGGGAAGAATTAAAAGCTCGGAATTCTGGGTGGAAAATGTCAGGAAGAATTCAGTGGAACAGGTTTGACAAGGAAAAAAAAAGCCTTCAGAAGTGAAGAAGCTTCTTGGGTGAGAGGCGAATCATTTTCGAGGAATGAAAAAATGAGAAAGGTCAGTTGCCTTTTGGAAAAGCACTTTTGATACAACTATGACCTGGAGCAGGGGTCTCCAACCTTGGCAACTTTAAGACTTGTGGACTTCAACTCCCAGAGTTCCTCAGCCAGCAAGCTACGGAGAGTCTGACAGTCCAGAAATGATGAGTTCAGCTGGCAAATAAAATAACGCAGTGACATTCCCCTTCTTTTGCCAGTTGAGCGAATATCAGTACATCATCAAATAAGGCACATCTTCTTACGCAGATACTCATGTTGAGCTGCTGGAAGTGGTTTGTTGAGCATATCAGCAATTTGATCATGTGTAGATACATATTGCATTTTGACAAAACCTTTTTTCACTAAATGTTTTATGTTTTGATAAAACAGCAAAGCTGGCTGAGGAACTCTGGGAGTTGAAGTCCACAAGTCTTAAAGTTGCCAAGGTTGGAGACTCCTGACCTGGAGGATTGAGAATCTCCACAGACATTCCCAAATGACCGTTTTGCCCTTTTCCCAAAGGGGTCTCCAGGTTGAGGTTAAAAACCAAAAGAAAATGGCAGTCAGAATGGTGTCATCAAAGCTCTGGCCCATTTTATGTGTCAGATATTGGTTTTTTTAATTGCCACCTATGAGTGCCCTTGGCTTTTCCTGTTGGTTCACCAGTGAACATCTAAGCACGCATTTGCAAAAGCTGGAAACGGATCTGGGTGGACCTGCCTGTCACCTAACAGGGAAGCAGCACTTCAGTCTATTGATTCTGGTTTAGCATGTTCAAGGAACGTGGTGACTGCTATTACCAGGGAAGTTATGATTTCCCGCACGGTTGTGCAACTTTGCCCAGGAGGATGGCCATCGTTCCTTCAACCGTTCTCCCGGGAGCTGCTTGCCCAGAAGAAAAACTAAATATGACATGCTTTCATTGACACCTAAAAGGCAACAGAAGTTAAGCTAGATTTTTTTAAACAGAATAACAGAGTTGGAAGGGATCTTGAAATCTTCTAGTCCAGGGATCTGCAACCTTAAACACTCAAAGAGCCATTTGGACCCGTTTCCCACAGAAAAGAAAACACCGGGAGCCACAAAACCCTTCCCGTGCCTGACTATTTCTTGAGCGGCCACAAAACTAGCATATGTAGTCGAATTAAATGTTCTGTTTTCTTCTGAAACTTTTCTTTTCTTGGATTTATCCATGGTTGGCCTACCGGAGGTTGAAAAGCTCAATAAATTGCGTGCCGGCAAGTGTCGCACATTGGCGGCTGTGAGTGATATTTTGAGTGACAGGGAGCCACAGCAGAGGGGTGAAAGAGCCACATGCGGCTCCAGAGCCACAGGTTGCTGACCCCTGTTCTAGTCCAACCCCCCTGCTCAAACAGGAAACCTTATACCCGTGATGGCAAACCGACGGCATGCGTGCCAGAGGTGGCACATAGAGCACACACACACACCGTCGGCCCAGGTCAGATCTCCGTGGTGTTTCTTTCGTCAGCTTCTGTTTCCCTGCAAACGACGAAACAGAAGCTCACGAAAGAAAAAGATCTTACTTCTTGCCGCGCTGCCGCTGTTGGGATGCCCCGCCTCCTGCCAGCCCACTGGTCTTCGGGTTTCTGCTGTGCATGCGCGTTCATGTCTGCGCATGCACATGCATGTTCGCGCACATGTTGGTACATGCACACATTTGCACGTGCACACGCACCTTTCAGTTTGGGCACTCGGTGTCTAAAAGGTTCGCCATCACTGCCCTATACCATTTCAGACAAATGTTTATCCAATCACCTCTTCAAAATTTCCAGTGTTGGAACAGCCACAACTTCTGGAGGCAAGTTGTTCCGCTGGTTAATTGTTCTCTCAGGAAATTTCTCTTTAGTTCTAGGTGGCTTCTCCCCTCAATTAGTTTGCATCCATTGGTTCTTGTCCTGCCTTCAGGTGCTTTGGAAAATAGGTTGAGCCCCTCTTCTCTGTGGCAGCCCCTGAGATATTGGAGCACTGCTATCATGTCACCCCTAGTTCTTCGTTAAACCAGACATGCCCAATTCTTGCAACTGTTCTTCGTAAGGTTTGGTCTCCATTGAATTAGCTCTTATAATTACAGTCCGGTCATCTATTTTAAGGTTATCCCTTTTTATCATATGAAAAATTACGATTTGGTATGAACTTTTGGAGGCCTCTGTGGACGAAGCCTGAAACGTTGGAGGGTCAGGGGCAGGGGTGGGTTCTAAATTTTTTTACTACTGGTTCTGTGGGCGTGGCTTATTTTGTGGGTGTGGCTTGGAGGTCATGTGACTAGGTGGGCGTGGCTAGCTGGTCAGAGTCATTTCTGGAAGGTCCTCGCACTCACGACCAGTCCTCGCACTTATGACCCGACTCATTTGTTTGCTTTTAACACTGATCAGCTGTAGGACGGCCCTTTGAAGCCCCGCGGCAAGAGTTTAAACAGTTTTTTCCCTCTAGTCATCAGCTGGGACTCAGGAGGCAGCAATAGATTGGGGGTGGGACCAAATAAAAGGTAAGAATAACGTGGGGTGGGGGGGGAGGGCGGGGGGGAGAACCGGTTCGGTGATGTCATATCGTCACCGCTACCGGCTCGGCCGAACCAGACCGAACCGGGAGGAACCCACCACTGGTCTGGGGTGAGCCTGGCAATGCAAAGATGGGCATTGCTTGTTGAGTGAATTATGATCTTCTGCAGTATGGGAAGATCGCAATTCACTCAACAAGCAAGGTCCATCTTTGCATTGCCAGGCTCACCCCTGATCTTCCAACTTCTCAGGCTTGGTCCACAGAGGCCTCCAAAAATGGATGAAAAGTTAAACTATCCACTGCTAGCCATAGCTATGTTGAGGAACACTGCTGTAGGAGCTTTTTGTGTTTTCATATCTATCTTCTGAATCTGCTCCTAGTTTCCTTCACACAAGACACTTCACCAAATTACTGTACTTTTCAGAGTATAGGACGCTCCGGACTATAAAATGCACCTACCTTTTTTGGGGAGGAAAACAAGAAAAAAAATCTGCCTCTGCCTCCCAGCAATTTGTCTCCTTGCAGCAAACAGCAAACAGCCTGTTTCAGTTTCATTTTCAGCACAACCTGATTAGCACAAGAAAAAAAAATCTGCCTCTGCCTCCCAGCAATTTGCCTCTTTGCAGCAAACAGTGGAGGCTGAAAATGGGGTGTGCAGATGCGGCAATAGGCAATGGCAATCCCTGCTGCCTGAAACAGCTGTTGGTCGGGAGGCTGATCCAACCAACAATCAGCTGCTTGTGCTAATCAGGCTGTGCTGAAGCTGAAACTGAAACGGGCTGTTTGCTGTTTGCTGCAAGGAGGCAAATTGGGGCTACATTCAGTGTATATGACACACCCAAATTTTCATCCTCTTTTTTGGGGGGGGGAGTGCATCTTATACTCCGAAAAGTACAGTAGGTCCAATTCTAATAGGAGCATTTGTCCAACGTGCTCTGTTTGATTTATTGAGCCAAATGTGCTTTGTGAAACAGGTCCATCTGCTTAGTTCGTGGCTGACAATAAATCTCCTTGAATTAGCACCAACTTAATTTCTGACACTGTTATGAGAGCAAGAGTTCTGTGTCCATCTTCTCCATACCTATAACTGTGTAAATGTTTTTGTATCTTTCCCTCAGCCACAAACATTTTCCCCAGCACTTGGGTTTCCCACAGTCAAGAAGTAAATCTAAACCATGTCAGAATTTTTCATTTTGGCCCAGAATTCCTGCCAAGAAAGATTAGTCCCTGACCTGAAAATCAGTAGTGAAACAATAATGACTTTCTGTCAGGGGTGAAATGCTCCCGGTTCGGACCGGATCGCCCGATCCGGTAGCGATGACGGCGGGTGGTTCGGAGAACCGGTAGCAAAAATCTCTGCCCATCCCCCAAGCCCAACTGAGCCGCGCAATCACCTGAGGCTTTTTTTTTTTTACTTTTAAAAGCATTTTTTCTTCGGCCGAAAAAATGTTTTTAAAAGTAAAAAAAAAAAAGCCTCTGATGATCGCATGGCTCAGCTGGGATCGTCAGAGCCTTTTAAAAGCATTTTTTTACAATCTCTCCTGCTGAAGCAATTGTAGAAAAAATGCTTTGATGCTCTGACGATCCCAGCTGAGTTGCCTGATTGTCAGAGGCTTTTTTTTTCTTTTAAAAGCAAAAAAAAAAAAAAAGCTTTTAAAAGAAAACAAAAGCCTCTGAGGATCAGGCAACTCAGCTGGGATCGTCAGAGCATCAAAGAATTTTTTCTACAATTGTTTCAGCCGAAAAGGTTGTAGAAAAAATGCTTTTAAAAGTTTTTTTTTTTAAAGTTGGCCACGCCCACCGTCACATTACACCCACCACCACCACCAAGCCATGTCCACAGAACTGGTAGTAACAAATTTTACATTTCATCACTGCTTTCTATCCAAAACTTTTTCAATCCTACCCTACAGCACCAATGAAAACCGAATGTTTTCCACCATTCAAAAGAGAGACAGGATTTTCAAATGATCTAAAAACAGACTCCGCCAAAACCAACCTTGTGGAATCTCTCGCTTTATAATACGGGCACCCATTTGTTGCTGATGTTGTACATGAAGGATTGTTTCTGTGGAACAGGGATGTTGTAAGTGCCTGGAAGGAGAAACACAGAATTTTAAGGGATCAGCTTGCAGGATGTGGGCGCTCCTTCGCATCATTATGTTTCTCTCATACCCCTTGCTTTCTGCATTATACATAGTCCTTGACTTACAACCACAGCTAAGCCCCAAATTTCTGTTGTTAAGCAAGACAGTTGTTAAGTGAGTTTTGCCCCCATTTTACGACTTTTCTTGCCACAATTGTTAAGTGAATCACTGCAGCTGTTTAATGAATCTGGGCTCCCCTTGGATTATGCCTGTCAGAGGGTCACAAAAGGTAATCGCGTGTCCCAGGGGCACTGCAACCATCATAAATACATGCCAGTTGTCAAGCATAGCTTAGGACCTGGTTATTTACGGGACCGCCTACTACCACCAATAGCCTCCCACCGGCCGGTACGCTCCCATAGAGAGGGGCTCCTCCGGGTGCCGTCGACCAAACAATGTCGACTGGCGGCCCCTAGAGGGAGGGCCTTCTCTGTGGGGGCACCTACTATCTGGAACGAGCTCCCCTCGGAGATACGGAGGATCCCGGATCTGCGCACCTTCCACCGCGCTCTTAAGACCTTTTTATTCCACCAGGCGGGCCTGGCCTAATCTTTTCCCTCTTTTTAATTATGCAAATTTTAATCGGTTTTTAAATAATTGGGGTGTTTTAATCTGTCTGGGCCAAATTGTTTAATTCTATTGTTTGTTGGCCAAATTGTTTAATTTAATTGTTTGTTTTTAAATTTTGTATCTATGTATTTTTACTGTTTGGCTGTTCACCATCCTGAGTCCTTCGGGAGTAGGGCGGTATATAAATCAAATAAAGTAAAGTAAGTAAGCATCTGAATTTTGATCCCTTGGCCATGGGGATGCTGACATGGTCATAAGTGTGAAAAACAGTCATGCCCATTTTTTTCAGGGCTGTTGTAACTTCGAGCAGTCCCTAAACAAATGGTTGCAAGCTGAGGACTACCTATATTAAAATAACAACCTACTTATTTTAGGAAGCTTTCTCCCTGCTCGGCAAATGCAAGGAAAAAAAAAAAAAGCTTAGGTATTGTAGTTGATCAGATGCCAGCAGCCAACAGAACTGCAGAGGAAACAGTTCAGCTATGGGCTGGGTTCCTTCTTTCCTTCTTTCTTTCTTTTTTTTTCTTCCAAGCAACAGGTTCTCCAGATCAGATGCATGAAAAACAGAAATTCAGCAGGCACAGCTGCATCTGCATGTCGGGCGGAGCAATGTCTAGCAAATTCCTCCTTTCTCTGCACTTCCCGGCACAGATGTGCTGCCAGGAAAGAAAATAAGTACCGACGAATCTGTGTGTGCAACCACAAGTTGGGACTAGAAGGAGGCGCAAACGGCAACGACGAAGCAGCATTTTCCTCCACCTCCTTTTGCTGCAGAAGCTCCATAAAATGGTTCCCAGGCAGGCTGTCTTCACACATCCCGCTAAGCCAAGGGTGTCAAACTCAAGGCCTGCGGGCAGGATCCGGCCCACAGGGTGGTTAGATCTGGTCCGCAGGTCTGCTCTGGAAACAGCGAAGGGCCAGCCCGCGGTGCCTCTGCCAGTGAAATTGGAGATCCGTTTTCATTGGCAGAGGGTTGCAGGAGGCCATTGCAGCCAAAAACGGAGCTTGGGAACCTGTTTTTGCTGGCAGAGAGCTCAAGCCACCACAGGCGCCCCCAACACGAGTGACATCAACCTGGCCATGCCCCCCCTGACCCCCCCAAGCAGTAGTGGGTTTCAAATCCCGGCACTACCAGTTTGCTATCAGGAACGCAAGCGCGCGACACTTCTGCACATGCACAGAAGATTCTGCGCATGTGCAGAGTGTTTTTATGACAGGTGGGCGGAGCCTCCCGCCACCACCACTGCCCCCAAGGTCAAACACAACCGTGATGCGGCCCTCAATAAAATCGAGTGTGATACCCCTGTGCTAAGCCATCATGGAATTTAACACAATCTAAGCATCCAGTCCAAGGCCAACCAAGCAGCGTTATGATCAGATTCACAGCTTGCATTAACCCAGAGTCTGTGGAAAAAGCTAACACTGACTGAGGTTCATAACACACATAAAGGGTCTCGTTGGCTAGGGATGATGTGAGCTGTAGTCCAGCTCAGTACAGGTAGTCCTCAATTTACAACCGTAATTGAGCTCGGGATTACAATTTGGAGTCATGCCGATAATTAAGCGGGTCATCATGCAACCGATCAATTTTAAGACTTTTAGGAGCCTTGGTGGGGCAGCGGACTAAACTGCTGTTAAAGTAGCACTTAGCTGCCAGCTGCCTGCAATTACTGCGAGTTCAAATCTCACCAGGCTCAAGGTTGACTCAGCCTTCCATCCTTCCGAGGTAGGTAAAATGAGGACCCGGTTTGTGGAGGCAATAAGCTGACTTTGTATAAAAAAGAACACCGCTTAGGGGGTGCCAAAAGCCCTACTAAGCAGGTATATACAAAAGTATGAAGGCTATTGCTTAACGCATTGTAAGCCGTCCTGAGTCTCCAGAGAAGGGCGGCATATAAATCGAACTAACAAATAAATAAATAAATAAATAAATTTTTCGGTGGCAGTGAAGTGAACACGATGTCCACAATGGTCATTGTTTTTGGTCAGAAATTAGAAGTAAATGCCAGTTTCCCGCAAACAAAAATGTCATAAATTGTAGTCACATGACCACAGACATCGCAAATGCTGTAGATGAATCTGAGTCTTAAGTACTTTTCTTTCTTTCTTTCTTTTGGTGGTGGTGGGGATCCATTATAACTTTGAATGGTCACTAAGAGACCGGTCATAAGTCAACGATTACCTGTAGGAAGGTGCCTTGATTGGCAAAGACTGTATTCAGTATGAAGTGAAAGGTTATGGGAGGAGGGAAAAAAACAGGGAGGCTGTAGGAGATGACCAGGCTGAGCCCAAGGGAGGGGTCAAACGTGTCATCAGTCAAGAGTCCCTTCGCTCCCACAAGAGTTCTAAGTCCCGCCTACCTTGAATTCCTTTCTATTCTTATCCCCCGCTAATTCCCCTTGACTGTTAGTAGTTCAGATTCTCATAGAGAGCTTAAGCTTGCAGTAAATCTTTATACTCATTTGAACTGCCTGGATCTCCCGATTTCCCTGGTCCTGGGAGGGGCCATGAGGCCATTGAAAAGACAAAGCTGGGAGTCTTTTCAGGTTTGCAATTAGGGGGTTGTGATTCTACTTGATCAATTCTACAACTTTTGCACATTTCTGTATTATCAAGACCACGGAAGTTCATAAAATCGTAACATTGAAAACACTGAGGAGTCTCTTTTGAAAAATGTGAAGGCAGGGGCATCCATGAGGTGGATCAAGAAGGTTAAGACAGCAGTCTTGATTTCCAGCAGACTTTTGAACTGATCTGACCCTTCAACCCATTTTTGTGAAAATACACTCAAAACAGAGACAATATTATGCCGGCAGTAAGATTTAAATAATAATCCTCCAGAGTTGAAGCAATTTACTTCAACTTGTACCTCCAATAAGATTTATAAATGATAAAGGAAAACAAGTATTAATAAAGATGTTTAAAAATTCCTTCTAATTTTTTTTGGGTTCCTTTCTTAAAGGAAAGCCATAATTGTTCCTTTAAAAAAAAAAGCTATTTGGCTTTCCATGGACTTTGAAAAGTTTTTAAAAATCCATTTAAGCCCTTCTCATATTTTAGGATGTGTAGTTTATCCTGATAATTCCAAATATTCAGCCTAGAAACTCTATTACCAGTGATTAATGACCACTTTTCATAAATCAAAGGCAACATTGCCATTGTCTTCATCTCAGACTCCACATTCATCTGTCAGAAGGACTTAAGAGATTTTTGGTGTCCTTTACTTCCTTTAACGGCTGAAGGAAATATTATGTTACCACTTGGGACTGATTGCTCACAAATCTCAAGCATGCTTTAGCCAATATCAACTCTTGTGGGTTTTTTCTCCCCAGGTGATGTCTTGTTCCTATGTGAAGGAATATTCAGAACTGGTTAAAAGGACAAGGAAGTGGGTAGGATCTTGAAAAACATTGTACACTGCCCTTCTGCAAATGCAGGATGTCCTTGACTTATGACACCAATTGTGACCAGAATTTCCATTGCTAAGCAAGATGGTTGTTAAGTAAGTGACAGCAGATTTTACAACTTTTTTTTTTTTTTTTTTTGCCATGACCGCGAAGCAAATCAATGCAGTTAGGTCAGGGATGGGTAACTGTGGCCCTTTTACAACCTGTGGACTTCAACTCCCAGAATTCCTGAGACAGCTTGGCTGTCTCAGGAATTCTGGGAGTTGAAGTCCACAGGTTGTAAAAGGGCCACAGTTGCCCACCCCTGAGTTAGGTGAATCACTTGATAGTTAAGCAAATCTGACTTTCCCCATTGACTTTGCTTGTCGTAAGCGGACTGGGAAGATTGCAACTGGTGATCATGTGACCCTGGGATGCTGCAACCGTCATAAATCCACATTGGTTGCCAAGTGCCCAAGTTTTGATCACATGGGGATGCCGCGACAATCATATAGCAAGCGTGAGGACTGGTTGTAAGTCACTTTTTTCAGTGCTATCATAACTTCGGTCATTAAACAAACATTTGTAATTCAAGGACTAACTGTACTGCAGCAGAAGACAAAAATGTCACTCCGACTAATAAAGCTGAATATCCTTTATCATACATTCAAAGGCCAAGAGGAAAGAGTAAGGAGAAAAGATTAAAGTGTGGGGGAAAAAATGAGGCAAGGAAATGACAGGATAGCAGTAGCAATAGCACTTAAACAGCCCTCTCTAAACTGTTTACAGAGTCAGCCTCTTGCCCCCAACAATCTGGGTCCTTGTTTTACCGATCTTGGAAGGATGGAAGGCTGAGTCAACTTTGAGCCGGTGAGAACTGAACTGCCAAACTGCTGGCAGCCGGCAGTCAGCAGAAGTAGCCTGCAGTACTGCATTCTAACCACTGCACCACCATGGCTGAGGATGTTTTCTGTGATCCAAGCTTTGGCTGATATTTGGCTTTTTAAAAGCCATTACTTGACCTAATTTCTGCAGATAACAGCAGATTAGAAATCTTTCTTTTAAAAAACCAAATCACCATTGACATTGACAACATCATATTCAGTCAATTGCTAAAGGCAGTGTTACTAGGATCAGCTTATATCCTGCCACAGCACCTTTAACACCATCAAACAAAACATTTGCTATCCCAGGTCCTTGGGGAGGACTCGATACGTGGATAAAAATGTCAAATCCAGTCTAAACCTCTGGCGGACTGTGCAGCCATTCATAATAAAGATAGTACCAATAGTAATAAGGACCTTGGGTGCAATCTGAAAACATGTGGAGCACCACTTGAACATTATTGGCATTGTCGAAAGCACCGTCAGTCAATTGCAAAAGGCAGCTTTACTTGGAAGAGCTTACATCCTGAAACAATGCCTTTAACACCATTAAAAACAACATCTGCCTATCCCATGTCCAAAAGAAGGACTTAGTAGGTGCATGAAAATGCCAAATCCAATCTTAACATCCGCAACCAACAATAATAAATTGGAAGATAGCCTTGGGGCAGTTCACTATATACAACTCTAGCTATGATAGTCATTTCCCGGCTGGGCAAGGCAAGCATTACAGGACTAAAGAATCATGCATTCATCATCTACCTTCTGTAGTGGCACACCCTACAAGCTCCACCACAAGGTCATCAATGACCAAATAGTGCGCTTGCCAATGCAGGTAACCAAAGGATGTTTTTCCAAAGGTAATTCGTGATACAACCTGTTTACAAACTCTTGTACCGAATGCCATGGAAGCCACAGGTCCTGCTAATTAACCTTTTTGATTAATTGGTGCCCAATATGCCACCTTTCTTGAAGTTTGGCAACAGGTTATGAAAGTCCCATTTTGTGTCAAGACAGACAGATGCTTTCAAAAAGAAGTCTCAGCCAAAAATACTTCTCAGAGGAAGACCAAGAGCTGGACTGTAATAGGTCAGCCCCATTGTTATTTTCTGCTTTGCTGCTGTTGATACCCCTCAGGGCTGTCTTCAAAATATAGACAAAAAAAGTCAAGATGGCGAACATGACGATAAACAAAAACAGTTGGAGCTTTGACTGCATCGTCTTCACTTTTTTGACCATGTCCTGAAGATACCCTGACAACAGCGGTGAAATGCACTTACCTTCGCTACCGGTTCGGAAATGTGAGCGCGCACCTCTTCTGTGCATGCATAGAGGGTCAAAAATGGGATGTAATGATGGCCCAGTGAGTGGACAGAGCCTCCCACTGCCGGCCCTACCAGCTTATGTGAGCCAGATGGATCCGGACAGATTTCACCACTGCCCTGACACCCCAACTACATTCTTGTAATTTCCATTTGTCAATCTTCCCTTCTGATTTTCTTTTTCACTTGCTCTTGGCCTCTCCAGCCAGCCAGCTGACCTTTTTGGAGTTTCACTTTCACTCTTCTCAAATGGACGACTGTCTGGTCTGCTATAGGGGCGTTTAATAACAGTTATGTTCTCACCTGGTCCAGGTATGCCTTTGTGGAATTTATCACCTGTCCAGCGTTTTGTGTTCGAAACAAATACAGCACTGGAGATGTAGTGCTTAGGAGGTCCTCTGTAGTCCACTATGTCATATTGGCCGGGCCCTGGTAAAGGTGGATTTTGGGGGGGAGGGACAGCGGGGGCTGAGAAATTCAAGATGCATTTCCTCCTATTAAAAACAAAACATAGTCTTAAATTCTCTGTGGTTTCAAGCAAAACCGGGATTATTTTAATTGGAGTTTTTATGGCAAATCCTCCAACTAGAAATTTAGGGACTACTACAACTCCCATAGTTCCCCAGTCAACATGGCCTAATACCATGTTTCCCTGAAAATAAGACCCTGTCTTATATTTTTTTGAACCCTGAAATAAGCACTTGGCCTTATTTCCATGCACTCAAAAGCCCAATTGGGCTTATTATCAGGGGATGTCTTATTTTGGGGGAAACAGGGTAACAAATCTAAGTTGAGATTAGAACAAATTAGAACTAAGTTTAGAACAATTCTAGGTTGGCTCTTACTTTGTAGGGACATCTGCATGACATCATCTTGGCTTTCAAAGTTCTTGGTATTTCAAGACCCACCAGGATAGTGTGCATAACACTTTGGAGTCAGTTGCTTCAAAATGTACAAAATTGTGCCACCGTAAAACCTGGCTGCCATTCTTTCCAGCAGTGTTTCTCAACCTGGGACAACTTTTAAGATGCATCCTAAACCTTCTGGCTTGGGGTATTTCTGGCAGCTTAAAGTTGCCAAGGTTAAGTAACACTGCCTTAAATCCAACATTTATTTTCCTAGGATTGTGCTAAGAAGTTGCAAAGCTGGTTTTGCATGAGCACCCTGGGTGCTCAGCCGCTATCCCTTCGAATCAGAAACACGACACATTCTTACTCTAGAACAGTGGTCACCAACTAGTGGTCCACGAGAAAATTTTGGTGGTCCACAGAAAAATTACTTGCATTTTTTTTATATTGCACTAAATCAGGGGTCCTCAAACTACGGCCCCTGGGACGGATACGTGCAATGAACTTTTCTGTTGCTGCAGGGATCTTTTTGTGCAGGTTGGAGGGGAGCAGAAATTCCAACTTGGGGTCTACTTCAGCCTCCTGGTGCAGGGCTTTGGGCAAAGGCTGGAGAGAAGTGCTGCTGGTGGCAAGAAGCTGGAGGGCCTTGTTCCAGTGGGACTGCATCATGGCCTGGAACTGGCTGATCATCTCAGCCCTGGCTGGGAGGGGAGGAGTGAGTAGAGGCCGGCGAGGCGCCCCTTGACGTGACATCCAGTTGGCCACGCCCCCCCTCAGTCACATGCCCACCTAGCCACGGCCCCCCCAGTCCCTGAGGTCCGAAAGGTTGGGGACCCCTGCTCTAGAATACCTTTCATAGAAATTCTGCATGATAATTCTAGAGCACTTTTTAAAGACTTCTTGAAAAAAAGAGCAAAAAGTTGTTCTTCTCATTAGAAATATGGGAGACATGTATCAGCCGTTACTCTAATGTCACCTTGACATCAATGGGAATTGAAATGGCCTCTGGAATGTTCTTGTATATTCTGCCAGCAGAGATGTCCTTTACTCACCAGGTTTGATCTACCTCTTCCCTGTTTGGTTGGTTTATGGCTATTATTACCCACTGCCTGTTCCCCCTGCATTAAAAAGGCATGAGATGTAGTAAAGATGTGTGTGCAGAGAGTAGCCGATTTGTATTAGGAGAGGAGGAAGGGTGAGCTCTGGGAAGTATTTGGGCAAGAATGTAGGGGGTAGATCTTAATCTTATCTCTAGCAAAATGTCTCCGCTGTTTGCAGGACAGTCGCTATAAAATTGACTTGGTTGAGCAACTGGCTAATAGTTTTATTGGTCCTTGGGTCACATACGAGCGGGAAGTATGAAAGCACCTTTGGTTCCCTAGAGATTGTTAAAGAGAAGGTCAAAATCCATCGATGCCAAACTGGGTTTAGATTAGAGATTGAAAAATGAGTTCTGTAGTCCAGTCTCTTCCAATCCAGAAATCTACTCAGTTATACATACCATAATATATTTACTGCTCTACGCACCCTGAGCAATATTTGCTATTAAGTTGTCACATCTGGAATTAAGAAAGAAATGGATCCTGGCCTATTCCTTGCATGCTGATTAGTTCAAAGAAGGTGGGTTAACAGTCCTTTTCATAAGAGGAGCCTGGGAATTTGCTAGTCCAACTGCTTTGAGAGCAACTTTTATTTTATTTTGCTTTTCTTTGATTATTTGGGGGTCACGCTACCAACATCACTGTCTGCCTGGAATGTTCTTTTTGCAAAGGGTCCAAGGCAGAGGTGGTATTTGGCAGGTTCTGACCAGTTCTGGAGAACCCGTAGGGGAAATTTTGAGTAGTTCAGAGAACCGGTAAATACCACCTCTGACTGGCCCCGCCTCCATCTATCCTCTGCCTCCCGAGTCCCAGCTGATCGGGAGGAAATGGGGATTTTGCAGTATCCTTCCCCTGGAGTGGGGAGGGAATGGAGATTTTACAGTATCCTTCCCCTGCCACATCCACCAAGCCATGCCCACCAAGCCATGCCACGCCCACCAAGCCATGGCCACAGAACTGGTATTAAAAATTTTTGAATCCCACCACTGGTCCAAGGATATGTGCCCAGAAAAAGAGTTCAGAGCAGTGCTTCTCAACCTTGGTCAACTTTAAGACATGTGGACTTCAACTCCCAGAATTCCCCAGCCAGCTGGGGAATTCTGGGAGTTGAAGTCCACACATCTTAAAGTTGACCAAGGTTGAGAAGCACTGGTTTAGAGAAATGCCAGTTGATTTGCTATTTAAGAAAAGGAACTGGAGAGGATTGGCAAACGTCTTTTCGGGACTCACAGTCCAGAGAATCTCTTTGATGGTCCAATTGTGGTTTCAACCGCCTGCTGATAGGCTGCTGGTCCTGGGCTCAGCGTTTCTGGATCGGTTGTACGGCCTGTTTTGGATCTAAAGCAGGACACCAGCACTGGAGGAGACACTCTGATCAGGGAATCTTTAATTCGGTAGTGACCTAAATTTAATAAAATAAAATAAAATATGGAAAAAACAACTTTCCAAATGATACAGCCAGGTATTATTCCCTTTTGCGAGCTGCCCGTAATTGTTTACTTGAGATGGGCAGCCACACAAATCAAATAATGATGATGGGAAAAGGAAGCAAAGATAGTACCAAGGATAATAGGTGCCGTGGGTGCAATCCCACAGTATCTGGATACTTCTTGCTCACCATCGGCATTGACAAAATTACCATCAGTCAATTCCAAAAAAAAGCAGCTTACATCCTGCAGCGATGCCTTTAATACCATCAAACAACATCTGCCTATGCCAGGCCCTTGGGAAGGACCAATAGTTGGATAAAAACGCCAAATCCAGTCTAAACCAGGGGTGAAATGCTACCGGTTTGCCCTGGTTCAGGTGAACCAGTAAGCCTAGGTCACAACACATCCATTACTTGGAATAAGAGTGAAATCTTCCAGCTTCTTGGGCAAAATGTTTTTCTTTTAGGACTATATCTGCCAAACAATTGGATTACGGGTGGGTGGGTGGGGGGAAAGGTATGCCATTCTTTCAAAGAATTATTTCCGTTTCTAAATAACAGACTGTCCATGGAAAGCTAAGCATTATACCCAGTCAAGTAGAAAAATGTTAGGAAAATAGAGCATTTCATTTCTTTGTTAAATTTATAGGTGAACAACAAATAATTTTGACCAAAGGCTGGTTATGCACAGCATTTTTATGCACTTCGCAAGGATGAACTGCCCTCTTTACTGAGTGCATTTTATTTCTGTCGTCCTTTTGAATATTATAAACTAAAGCATGTTTTTGCTTACATGGAGAAGGCACTCGTTCCCTGCTGCTGCATGACATGGTCCGTTTTGTTTTTGATGAGAAGACAGACTTGGCGCCAAGTTTGTAGGTCTGTTTGCAAAGATCCACTGAAACCTGGAAATGCAAATCTGTGTTTTGCAACAAGCTGATCTTTCAAATGCCATTGGATTGCTTTTTAATTGGACATTAAATCAGTAACAGAGTGGTCAATGCCTGGAATGTACTACCTGACTCTGTGGTTTCTTCCCCAAACCCCCCAAACGTTAACCTTAGACTGCCTACTGTTGACCTTACCCCATTCCTAAGAAGTCTGTAAGGGGCATGCATAAGTGCACCCGTGTGCCTACCGTCCTTCTTCCTAATATTCCCTTTTATTCATATCCATTTCATGTATTCATAATCATGTTTATAGTTCTATCTGTTATCTTATACATGCTTGACAAAAATAAATAAATAAATATTAAAATACTTCCCAAACAGTGGTGCTCGTTATACAATTTCTCCGCCTGAAGTATTGCAAGCGCATCAGCCAAATAATAGTCTGCTAAAATGTGTGAATGCTATTATTTTAGAGTACAGGTCAATAATTAGCATGAAGATCCATCTTTATGGCATGGCCTTTGGTCACTGTTGGATAAAACTCTCTCTTGTACACTTTTTTTTAAAAAAAATGTTCTCCACAATTTTATTACAATACAAAATTTTGCACGGAGGAATGAAGTTGTCCAGAATCAGGTAAGATGATCTGTGTTTTTTATTCTTTAAAGCAGTGTTTCTCAATCTTGGCAGTGAAGTTGACAATGTGTGGACTTCAGCTCCCAGAATTCTCTAGCAAGTGGCTGGCTAGGGAATTCTGGGAACTGAAATCCACACATCTTCAGTTTGACAAGGTTGAAAAACACTGTTTTAAAGGATTTGTTTTGGTCTACATCAGGGGTGTCAAACTCAATTTCATTGAGGGCTGCATCAGGGCTGTGGTTGACTCTGGGGGGGGCGGTCGGGTGTGGCCAGCCAGGTGGGCGTGGCCAACCAGGTGTGGGTGACCAACTGGGTAGGTGTGGCCAACTGGGTGGGCGTGGCCAGCTTGATGCCACTCCCCAAACTGCTGGCATGTTTCCTCTTTGCATTGGGTAGACCAGGACGGCCCCGCGGGTTGGATCCAACCACATTGCGGACCGGATTCGGCCCACGGGCCTTGAGTTTGATACCCCTGGCCTACATGATCTCCATGGTTTTTATTAACAGATGTCGAGGGCAGAAACAATACCTGCTGAACTGAAGCTTGTTTTTCCCCCAGTTCATGTAAACCTGTTTTTTTAGTGAGTACAAATAGATAAATTAAGGGCTCATTATCCTATGGTGAATTTTGCACAACCCTGAGGGAAAGGTGTAACTGCTGGATCTACTTTGTAAGGAATTCTTTATCTGAAAACTAATTACCCTTTCTAATCCATAAAAGACTCGGGCAACAAATTAGCCTACAAATAAAAGATCGTGTATTGGGACACTGATGACATAATTGGGACTTCAGAGCCTGGAGAAGCTTCCGCCAACCTGGTGCCCTCCAGAGATTAGAAAGATAGGGATGGTAATCCAATTCACCTGGAGAACATCAGAATGCAGATTCTTCCCAGCAGTCTTCTCTATGTGGCAGTAAGCATCCCTGCTAGACTGAACCTCCCATCACTCCTGGTCTCTTATGGTAATCTTTGGTGCAAGCTAGTAACATCTTGTCAAAAGAGAGAGACAATCCCACAAATCAGGGGTGAAATGCTCCCGGTTTGGACCGGATCGCCTGATCCGGTAGCGATGGCAGCGGGTGGTTCGGAGAACCTGTAGCAAAAATCCCTGCCCCCAGCCCCTCATGCCCAGCTGAGCTGCGCAATCATCAGAGGCTTTTTTATTTTATTTTTAAAAGCATTTGTTCTACAACCTCTTCCGCCGAAGAGGTTGTAGAAAAAATGATTTTAAAAGAAAAAAAAGCCTCTGACGATCAAGCAACTCAGCTGGGATCGTCACAGCCTTTTAAAAGCATTTTTTACAACCTCTTCGGCAGAAGAGATGGCAGAAAAAATGCTTTTAAAAGTAAAAGAAAAAAAGTTGGCCATGCCCACCCAGTCACATAACCCACCACCACCAAGCCACGCCCACAGAACCGGTAGTAACAAATTTTACATTTCACCACTGCCATAAATCCTAGCTTGATCTGGGTCCATTGCAGATGCCCAAAAAATATGATAAAGGCCAATCTGATCCAAAGTGAATCAGCAGCATTGGACTCTCATATCAACCAGTGTCTTTGGAGACAACCAAAGCAGCCTTTTTTATCAGTCCAGTGCTCTTCTGCTTGGTTGGACCTCGGCTCTCCTCTCTATGCAGCTGGCCTGGTGAAATGGAAGAGGGAGCTAAGACATTTGAAGTACCTGGTGATAATGCTAATTATCTGCTGAGGTGACCCAAAAGGTGCTGATTCCCAGCCAAAGCACAACCCAGGTTTAAACCCACCTTCAGCTGTGCATGCTCAGTAAAGGATCTTGGGCCAGGCCATCTTTCTCAGCATAGCCTACCCTACAGGATTGTTCTGGTAGGAAAAATGAAACAGTGTTCTGTCTAATGAATAAAGAGTGAATAAAGGGTGCAGCGAAGAGCAACAAAGATGATCAGTAGACTGGAGGCTAAAACATACAAAGAACAGTAACTGGGATTGGGTATGTCTAGTTTAATGAAAAGAAGGACTAGGGGTGACATGATAGCAGTGTTCTGATATCTCAGGGGCTGCCACAAAGAAGAGGGAGCCAAGCTATTCTCCAAAGCACCTGAGGGTAGGACTAGAAGCAATGGGTGGAAACTAATCAAGGAGAGAAGCAACCCAGAAGTAAGGAGAAACTTGCTAACAATTAGAACAATTACAGTGGAACAGCTTGTCTCCAGAAGTTGTGAATTCTCCAACACTGGAAGATATTAAGAAGAGTTTGGACAACCATTTGTCTGACATGATATAGGCTTTCCTGCCTGAGCAGGGGGTTGGACTAGAAGACCTCCAAGGTCCCTTCCAAGCCCAAAACCAAACAAATAAATTGGACAATAGAGAGAAACTCCAAAGAAAATATTTTGATGTGTTTTTCTTCCGTTGTTCAAGCTTACTTTTTTTACCTTCCAGCCCACTCTGGAGTTCTAATCTAATTCTCTCCCTTTATCTTCTCAGGCTGAACTCTGCCTGAATGCATGCTGCAAATATGAGTCCTTCATTTCTTCCCGTTTGGTCTCCTCACCCACGGCCATAAATTATTGTGCTTGCCTATTTTTTAAAATAGATCATTTCCTGTTTGGCTTCTCCAAAGGTTATGCGTTACAGTTAAGTCTAAGAGTAAATCATGGGTTAGTGATTAACTCAAGGAGGATTTCTTCCTCCCAGGAGAAATCTTCTCTATAATATTCAGTTTCAGTTAATATTTTTATTAGGGTGGGCTGATGATAAGGCAGCAATGAATTTCAGGAAATGGCTTTGGGGCAAATATTTAGAGGTGCATCATAGAGATCAGTGGCTTTTTCTTCAGTATCCTTCCACCATTCATTCATCTTTGCATGCTTCTCACCAGCTGATGGGTGAAAGCCACAAGGTAGACCAGACTATGAAATTCATGCCATATAGATCAGATTTGCTTCAGTAGACTATAGGCAGGGGTGGATGCTGGGGGTTCTCAGGGGTTTGAGAGAGCCTCTAGCTAAGATTCTGTGCAGTTCCCACCCCTCCCAGGTGGCCCTTCCCACCCCATCAACAAAGTCCCTTCACACCAGTGGTGAAATCCAATTTTTTTTACTACCAGTTGTGTGGGCGTGGCTTGGTGGCCATGGTGTTGCTTGGTGGGTGTGGCAGGGGAAGGATACTGCAAAATCCCCATTGCCTCTCCACTCCTGGGGGAAGGATATTGCTAAATCTCCATCCCACCCCACTCTGGGGCCAGCCAGAGGTGGCGTTTGCCAGTTCTCTGAACTGCTCAAAATTTCCACTGCCAGTTCTCCAGAACTTGTCAGAACCTGCTGGATTTCACCCCTGCTTCACACCCTAAAGAGATCTAAGTCCAGCCACATTGAATATATATACACACACACACACACACACATATATACACATACATACATACATACATACATACATACATACATACATACATACATATTCCCCTGGATAACTGATTTTCCTGCGCTTGAAACTTTTGAAGTCCCAATTGGCCTTCTATTCTCCACCACCCTTCCCTTGGGGCTACATGTCATTTCTTACATTGTATTCGTTGGGGGCTGGCCCGGTCTTTTTGGCAATCTTCCTGGCAAATGGTGGATGAAACATGCTAGAGTATCCCAAGCTGAAGTCTTTCTTGGCATGGACAGTAGGTGAGATGTCATAGGCATTTGAAGCAGGATAGTTGGGAATTCTCTGGTGAGCAATCCGGACATCCTGCAAAGGTTGTAACGAAGAGAAGCTGAATAATTTTTAGATATACCATTGGGTCAGGTTTATCACTGTCCCTACCCCAAAAAAGTTCATTTATGGAGTCCTTGATGCACTCTTGAGCTTGGCTGTTTGCTTGGAAACGTTCCTTACCCAACCAATGATGTTATCTAGTCAGGTAATGAAACGTGTGCAACAGTGGTGGGTTTCAATTTTTTTTACTATCGGTTCTGTGGGTGTGGCTTGGTGGGTGTGGCAGGGGAAGGATACTGCAAAATTTCAATTCCCTCCCCAATCCAGGGGAAGGTTATTGCAAAATCCCCATTTCCTCCCAATCAGCTGGGATGTCAGGTTTCGATGCTATCTCAAAATAAATGAATTTCCAGACTGCCGATCTTTAAGGAAATTTTCTCTTTATTTAAGCACAGTGATCTGATCCTGGCTCTTTCGCAGTCAGTACTGACCTTTGCCCCCCAATCCCTCCCTTTCCGATCCCCAATTCTCTGCTTCTCATTGGCTATCTTCCAAGTCACTTTCCTGATCTCTACTTCGTCAGATCACAGGAATGTCTCCCTCCTCTCCCATCTCCGAGGAGACAGAATCTTCAAAGGGATTTAGTAGGCAAAAGTTCAAGCTTCTCCCCTCTTTATATATGTCAGTACTGGGACGCTGACATGGGACTTGGGAGGCAGAGAATAGATGGGGGCGGGGCCAGTCAGAATTTTTATTACCGGTTCTCTGAACTACTCAAAATTTCTGCTACCGGTTCTCCAGAACTGGTCAGAACCTGTTGAAACCCACCTCTGGTCTGCAATGAAAGAACCAAATTCAGAGAGCATCATGGACTCTCTTCTATAAGACTATGCATCTCCGCCAGACAGAGAAGTAATTCGGAAAATTTTAGAATGTGCTGAAATGGATAGGTTAACTTTTAAAATTAAAGATAAAGAAGACTCAGAATATTACCGAATATGGAACAGTTTTTATGAGTGGCTAGAGAAAATGGGTAGGAATTAGAGGAAAAAAGACTAGGAATGTCTGTATTAAAATAGAGATGGTTTTCAACTATAAGTATGATGATCTACAAAATGTAAATAGGTCAAGATATAAGAAAACCCAGTTTAAACTATTTGGTCATAAAAGGTAAAGGTTCCCCTTGCACATATGTGCTAGTCGTTCCTGACTCTAGGGAGTGATGCTCATCTCCGTTTCAAAGCTGAAGAGCCAGCACTGTCCGAAAACGTCTCCGTGGTCATGTGGCCGGCATGACTAAACACTAAAGGCGCACGGAATGCTGTTACCTTCCCACCAAAGGTGGTCCTTATTTTTCTACTTGCATTTTTTACGTGCTTTCGAACTGCTAGGTTCGAACTGTTAGGAAGAAGCTCACCCCATTACACAGCACTAGGGATTCGAACAGCTGAACTGCCGACCTTTCGATCGACAAGCTCAGCGTCTTAGCCACTGAGCCACCACGTCATACTATTACAATTATACCTAATACAAGTGTTATCATATTATTGTTACTGTTACTAATTACTGTTATGAGTTCATGTGAATATTTTTTTTTATTCTGGTCATTGTTTGTGTAACTGACACACCCTGCATCCATACACTGTATTCAAAAATGCTTATTCATCATATATATATATATATATACACACACACAAAAAACAACCCTATGTATCTCTGATTTTTCTACATTGCCAGTTAAATCTAAGACAGGGGAAGGCAATCTTTTCACGACAGTACTGCGTTCTATGTATCTTACTAAGAATTTCAGGAAATGTAGTGCCAAAAGGTCCAGAAAAAGGTTATCTCCAGAAAAGCTAAGGGCAAAATTTTGTGTTCATTTTCATGGGAGGGTTGTGAGAGTATCATATTTCCTTTTGATTCCCCACCCACATTTTTATGATGAGACTGCCATCCGAACAAGAATTTTCATCCCAATGAGAACCCTCTTAAACTCCTCCCTGGAGTGGTAACATCACTGCAAGTTGATTTATGGCATCATTTTCACATGGCAACTCTTCTTTCTTGGACAGGGCTCGGTGTGATGACAGCTGGTATTTATTTGCCACTCCAGTGACAGTTTGGACATATTGTCTCCGTGATGACGTAAATATAAGCTCGCATCACATTAGTCAGGATTAAAATGTATCCTGTGATTAAAATCTTCTCAGAATTAAACAAACTGGTATACCGAGTTGGTTAAGAACATGAACGCCAAGACATTTAAACCAGACATGAGTCTGGCTTAAATGTCAACTCAGATATATTACAGCAGGGGTGTCAAACTCGATTTCATTGAGGGCTGCATCAGGGTTGTGTTTGACCTTGGGGGCTGGGTGGGCGTGGTCAGGGTAGATGTGGCCAGCTCAATGTCACTTATGTCGGTGGAGCCTGTGGCGGGCCGAGCACTCTGCCAGAAAAAACGGAGCTTGGGAGGGCCGCATGGCTGACTTCCCCAAACTTGTAAACCACCCTGAATCACTTAGACAGTGACATGGGTGGTGTATAAATGTAGTTAATAAATAGCTATAGCACTTAGACTTGCCATATTTTTAGGAGTATAAGACGGACCGTTTTCCCCCAAAAAGAGGGTGAAAATCTGGGTGCATCTTATACTCCAAATGTAGCCCCGCCCAGCTTCTCAAACAGAGGTTTCCAAGGCTGAAAAAAGCATCAGAAACAAAGCTTCATAAAAAAAGCCTCCAAACAGAGCTTCAGAAAAAAAGGTCAGAAACAGAGCTTCAGAGGTTTTTTTTCTGAAGCTCTGTTTCAGAGGCTTTCAGAGGTTGAAAAAAAAGTTTTTTCTGAAACAGAGTTTCAGAAGTTTCAGAGGCTGAAAAAACTTCCCCAAATATTAAGGTGTGTCTTATACTCCGGTGCGTCTTATACTCCAAAAAATACGGTATATACTGCTTTATAGTGCTTTACAGCCCTTTCTAAGCGGTTTACAGAGTCAACAATCTGGTTCCTCATTTTACCGACTTCGGAAAGATGGAAGGCTGAATCAACCTTAACCCTGGTGAGATTTGAACTGCCATATTGCAGGCAGCTGGCAGGCAGCAGAAATAGCCTGCAGTACTGCACTCTAACCACTGCGCCACTGTGGCATATGCAGTACATACTTTTCAAATAAATACTTGCAAAACTGAAGAATCCATATTTTAGTTTTCTATGATGTGCAAATCCAGTTTTGGACAAGCAAGGATACATCTTTTGGAGTTAAGGTTACGATCAGGGTTAGAAAAAGTTGATTCCGCTACATTTTAAAGACATCTCTTTTGTAGGTTACTTTTAATGATCAAAGCCAAGCTGAAATAGAGCAATCTCTGCCAGCAGGTGAAGGCACTTTTTATCTCTCACAGGGAGTTAATACAATGCTTTTAAACAGCAGGAAAACAAAACTGTGAGCTAGAAAGTGTGATAGTATGACCTTATTTCTGTCACTTTTTCCTCAGCACATAAATACGATTTCCATAAACTATTTTCCTTACCAAGGAAGGGAAAAAACAGGTTCCTTTCCGAGACTGGGAGACGTTGTTGAGGAACATAGATTGATGGATGATATTATAAAGTCCGGGCCCTGGATTTTCATTCTGGAAAAAACACAAGAATCATTTGGAAGATGTCACAATGACCTGCCTGCCAATACTCACGAAATGACCTTGATCAATAAAATAGCTATTAACAGAAGGAAAATGGAGGGGTTCCCAGTATGTGGTAATATATTTTGTTCCTTAATAATTAGATTTCTTGAAATTGTCTTGCATGCTGTAAAGCAAGGGTTCCTTATATGTGCTCCAACATCCACTGGTGGGTTGCTACCGGTTCGCCCCGGATCGTGCAAACTGGTAGCGGTAGCAGCGGGAGGCTCCACCCACCACACCGGACGTCTCTGTGCACGCACAGAAGCTTCTGTGCATATGCAGAAGTGTTGTACACACGCAAGCACGGGCGTGCCCACAAGTGAACCAGTAGCGACAGGATTTGAATCCCACTACTTAACAGGAATCCTCAAACTATGGCCCGCGGGCTGGATACGGCCCACTGAAGCCATTAATCCAGCCTGTGCGGGACTACAGGGCTGCTCTGCCCACATCACTCCACTTACCCGATGGCCCCCACCTGCCTTCTGGAGACCGAGGATGCCAAAAATGGGACGCGCGGAGGCCCCTGGAGGGCAAAAACAGGCCCATTTTTTGCCTCTCCAGCTGAGAGAGAAAATGAGGGGGGAGGAGAGAGACATACAAACACACAAACAGAAGTCCCTCATACCGCCCCTCCAAGGCAGCCACATCCGTTCATTAACCTGC
Source organism: Pantherophis guttatus (assembly GCF_059756535.1). Taxonomy (NCBI): domain Eukaryota; kingdom Metazoa; phylum Chordata; class Lepidosauria; order Squamata; family Colubridae; genus Pantherophis; species Pantherophis guttatus. The sequence continues at coordinate 19,126,554 of NC_142072.1, read as the reverse complement.
TTTCCACCCCCAGGAGCCTAACGAATTAAAGTTTAATTTGTGTGTATTGTTTAATGGACTGCTAAATTGGCCACATCCACCCAGTCACATGACCACCTAGTCACACCCACCTAGTCACATGACCACCTAGCCACATCTACCAAGTTACATGACCCCCTAGCCATGCCCACCCAGCAGGTCCAGCCCCCCAACAGTCTGAGGGACCGTGAATTGGTCCCCTGTTTAAAAAGTTTGAGGATCTCTGTTCTACAAGGTCAAAATCTTGGAGCATCGCCGAATCTCAAAATTTGAGAGTTTTGTCCTTCTCTCTTCAAAACTCACTAGATTTCACCTGGGAAAACCAAACTCTTACTGAGATGTAGTGATCTTGTAAGATTTTGGCCATTATAATTTTTAAAAAAAAACTTTTTACAATAATTTCTTTTTGGGATCCCATCTATGCAATCTGCTCTCAGATGCCATATTGCCAGCAATGAGCTGATCTGCAGATTAAAAAATAGGCTATTTTTCAGTGGTGAAATCCAAATTTTTTTACTACTGGTTCTGTGGGCGTGGCTTGGTGGGCGTGGTGTGGCTTGGTGGGCGTAGCAGGGGAAGGATACTGTAAAATCTCCATTCCCACCCATTCCAGGGGAAGGATACTGCAAAATCCCCATTCCCCCCCCCACTCCTGGGGGAAGGATATTGCAAAATCTCCATTCCCACCCCACTCTGGGGCCAGCCAGAGGTGGTATTTGCCAGTTCTCCAAACTACTCAAAATTTCCACTACCGGTTCTCCAGAACCTGTCAGAACCTGCTGGATTTCACCCCTGCTATTCTTAATGACAGTACAATTGATGACCTTATGTCAAAACATACTTTTTTTTTTTGCTCCTCTGTAAAAAAAAAAAAAAAGAACCAGGGCCAGTTTTGCTACTTAAGCACATTGCTGGTAAACAAAGATTCTTTGTGTTTATTCTAAAATAGGGCAGTTTATTAAATTGACCAAAAAAAATTGACAAAAAAAGAACCCACTGCTCTACTTGGGAATAGGGGTGGGCTTAGCAAGGGGTTCTCTGCCCAGTTGCTGGGTGGGCGTGGCCATGGTGGGCGTGGCCTAGTCAGCCTCCTGCACCACAATAAGGGGGCCATTTTTGCCCTCCCTGGGCTCCGGAGGCTTTCCCCGAGCCTCCGGGAAGGCAAAAACAGCCTCCCCAGGCTCCAGAGGCCCTCTTGAGGCCAGAAACAGGCCTGTTTCCAGCTTTCCTGAACTTCCGGTAGGCCCATTTTTCACCCTCTCTGAGCCTCCATGCGCACCCTGCACTTACCTGCATCCAAAACGGGCCGCGTAGGGACTCCTGGGAGGGAAGGGGTGGGCGGGGCCAGCCAGAATTGGGATTTTGGGGTTCTCCGAACTGCACAGAATCTTAGCTAGAGGTTCTCCTGAACCCCTGCAAACTCTCAGAAGCCCCCCCACCCCGTGCTTGGGAACCATTGTGCCCTTGGTGCCAAAATAAGGGCATGGGCCTTCCCCCGTGGAGGGTTTACCTGACATGAGCTTGACCTCATGGGTGGAGACACACAATGGCATGAAAATGTGAACAACTATTCCATTTTCATAAGCCACTCAATCTCTTGTGGCTTGTGTTTTCATTTCTGGTCAATTGTCCTTGTGCTCTAAGCAGGTTCTTCTTTGGTTGTTTCAAAATCAGAATAATCTCATTTTAATGGAGCATATCTCAAATTACACGGCAAAGCAGGCCTCAAGCAGAAGATTAGGTTTCTCCAGTGTCTGCGCAAGGGCCTAGAGAGACTCAAGGAGCGCAAAATCCATTGCATGCCTAATCCCACCTAGACATCTGATTTGCCCTGAATTGTTTAAGCGTGTGGGCAGAATGTATTATTTTAAGGAGCCACACCTCTCCTGACTCAATTTCCATCCAGAACGACATTTCTTTTATTCCTCAAAGAGTGCTGGGTGGGTTTGCTATTTATAGAAAGAAAGAAAGAAAGCAAAGCAGCAAAATTCAGGTTGTCCTGAACAACACTTTCGGTCTTCTGCAGAGAGTTTCATCCAAAAATGGCCTGAAAGATTTTGCAAAAATGTCACACAGTCAAGCAAAACAGTGAAACTGGCCAAGGTGGCATCTAGATCAGGGGTGTCCAACCTTGGCAACTTTAAGCCTGGCGGACTTCAACTCCCAGAATTCCCCAGCCAGCAAAGCTGGCAAAGCAAAGCTGGCTGGGTGAATTCTGGGAGTTGAAGTCCGCCAGGCTTAAAGTTGCCAAGGTTGGACACTCCTGATCTAGAGAATTCAGACCTGGTTCACAGCCTGCACCAAACTGTGGTAGGTTCAATCGTGGTTTGTCGAACAACCACAACTCAGAAAGCCACAGATCATGGTCTAGAACAGGAGTTCCCAACTTGGAGTACAAGATAGTATTTTGGAAGGAGCAACAAAGAGTGGCTTGTGTGCCTAAGTGATGAGTCACAAGTCACAATGACTACTGTAGAGGGTGCGAGCATTGATTGAACCTTTTCTAGGGCTGTGGCGCATAGAAAAGGTTGGGAACCATGATTTTTGGATCTGAGCAGGGGTCTGAGCAGGGGTGGGCTTCACAAATTTTAGCAAGGGGTTCTCTGCCTGGTTGCTGGGTGGACATGGACGTGGACGTGGTGGGCATGGCCTAGTCGGCCTCCAGCACCACGGCAGGGGCAGTGGTGGGATTCAGCCAGTTCGCACTACTTCGGGAGAACCGGTTAACTTTCTGAGCAGTTTGGTGAACTGGTTGTTGGAAGAAATCATTAGGGCAGAGAACTGGTTGTTAAATTATTTGAATCCCACCCCTGGGCATGGGGGAGGCGTTTTTGCCCTCCCCAGGCTCTGGAGTCTTTTGTCGAGCCTCCGGGAGGGCCAAAACGGTCTCACCAGGTTCCAGAGGCCGTCTGGAGGCTGGAAACGGGCTCGTTTCCGGCCTTCCTGAACTTCCGGTAGGCCCATTCCCCCCCCTCAATCTCCTGAGCCTCCGTGCGCACCCTGCACTTACCTGCATCCAAAACGGGCTGTGTGGGGACTCCTGGGAGGGGTGAGGTGGGTGGGGCCAGCCAGGAGTGGGATTTGGGGGTTCTCTGAACTGCACAGAATCTTAGCTAGAGGTTCTCCCAGACCCCTGCGAACCCCCAGCAACCCACCCCTGCATCTGCATCATATTGTGGCAATGTTTGATCATATTGTAAAATGCATCATATTGTGGCAATGTTTGATGAGTCTGGGCTATGATTCAATTCAACTTTGTGGAGAGAGACAGGAGACCAACAGATCACCAGAAAGAAAGCCTCTTCTGATCCCCAATTTTCCCAAGGTTTTAAGAATAGGAAACGGAGGGCGAGATCTCAGAAAGCCATACTTTTTTGCTGATGAATTTTGCTGTTGCAGTCTTTCCAGATTCAGGACCACACACTGCCAATCCCTAACTTGGCACAATGCATGGGTCTCGCCGGGGCAGTTTGGAATGTCAAAAAAAGTCCAGTGGTTTTCTAATGATCCCTCCAGTGGTGGGATTCAAAAATTTTTACTACCGGTTCTGTGGGTATGGCTTGGTGGGCATGGCTTGGGCGTGGCAGGGGAAGATTACTGCAAAATCCCCATTTCCTCCCAATCAGCTGGGACTCGGGAGGCAGAGAATAGATGGGGGCGGGGCCAGTTAGAGATGGCATTTACCGGTTCTCCGAACTACTCAAAATTTCCGCTACCGGTTCTCCAGAATACCACCTCTGGATCCCTCCCTCCCTGCCTCCGAGTCCCCCAAAATGTTAGATGTCCACCTGCAGTTTCTGCCTCTATGCTGTCCCTATGCTGTTCAAGGGGAGATGCATATTATGGTTATATGTTATAGGAGCCTATGTTATATCCTATGTTATAGGAGCCTGAGTGGCGTAGGAGGCTAATGCCTCCTACTAAGGCAGCATTTAACATCCAGCTGCCTGCAATTACTGCGAGTTCAATTCTCACCAGGCTCAAGGTCGACTCAGCCTTCCATCCTTTCTAAGGTAGGTAAAATGAGGACCCAGTTTGTGGGGGCAATAAACTGACTTTGTATAAAATATACAAAAGTATGAAGGCTATTGCTTAACGCACTGTAAGTCGCCCTGAGTCTCCGGAGAAGGAATTAATTATTTATATTATTTATAAAAATAAATAAATAGATAAATAAATAGATAAATAAATAAATAAATAAATAAATAAATAAAATGGTTAAAAATAAATAAATCAAGAGGGCGTCCCCCCCCAATGGTGAGATCAATGCTCTGCTTGATCTCTTTTTTTTATGTGCAAAGCATCCATCCTAAAAAACAAGGGGAGTTTAACTGCCCTATATATCTCCCTAGAGAAAAGTCAGAATGCCACCTGCTCTCTCTCCCTGAAACCTGGGAAGAAGCGAATGTTCTCTAGGGATAGTCAAGAGCCTGCCAAAACTTTGTATTCCTTGTGGCTTGGCTCGCTGCCTGCGAGTGTTATGAAGCAGGAAATTCCTGGGAGGAGAAAGGGGCACTTTGTAGAGCTATTTTCAAGCTTTTTCAAAGACAGCTTGCTTGTTGGGCTTTGAGAAGTGAGCCTCTGGCATCGGTTCTTTGGTTGTCCAGCCAAGATGTCCATCCAGGTGAGATGCTTTCCTTGGCTCAGCGAGGGGTGCATCTCAGCCACCTATTTGTGAGGAAGGAACAGGCTGGAAAGCTGCATGTTTTTGATGGCGGAGGAGAAGGAGGGAGGAAAGGCAGGTGGGCCTCTGGCAGTAGCTGAAAACTGGAGGTGTGAGAGAGGCATTCTTGCTAACCGTTCTTCTTCCCATCTGCTCCTTTCTCCCGGCCAATCATTTAAATAGGTGTTTGTTTGTTTTTCGAACTTGGCAGCTTGAGGATGGGTGGACTTCAACGCCCAGAATTCCCCCAGCCAGCATGTTTGAAAGCTGGAAAAGTATGACCCCCCAGGACACAAGGCAGTCTTGACGTTCACTGCCACACCTGTTCACAGGATACTGACTTTGTCTATTCCTAGCTCATGCTTTCAAGCAGGTGTGTCCAACCTTGGCGACCTTCAACCTAAAACTTATGGACTTCAGCTCCCAGAATTCCCCACAAGTCTCAAAGTTGCCAAGGTTGGGCCCTTGGAAGTCAAGGAAGAAGTCAACAAGTCGTAAAGTTGCCAAAGTTGGACACCTCTGCTTTAAACAAGTTCAGTTTGGAACTTTTCATTCTGGAAAGTAATTTGTCTTTCCCACTTAATCTAAATCTGAGCCATGGCGAATTAACGTTGTGATGCTTCCCTCACCCCCCCACACTCCCCAATACACAAACACTTTAGGCAGGGGTGAAATCCAGCAGTTTCTGACAGTTTCTGGAGAACTGGTAGCAGAACTTTTGAGTAGTTCGGAGAACCGGTAGCAGAAATTTTGAGTAGTTCGGAGAACCAGCAAATACCACCTCTGGCTGGCCCCAGAGTGGGGTGGGAATGGAGATTTTGCAATATCCTTCCCAAAGGAGTGAGGATGGAATGGTGATTTTGCAGTATCCTTCCCCTGGCATGCCCACCAAGCCACACCACGCCCACCAAGCCACACCCACACAACCGGTAGTAAAATAATTTGGATTTCACCGCTGACTTTAGGGCATGCATGGTCACGTGACTTGACCAGACTTGATCAATCGTTGGTAGGTTTTCTGGGAGGTATTTCAAAAGGGGGGGGGAGGAATACAAATCCTTGCCTATTCATCAGCCGTTCAGCATATTTGAACTATTCTTGGCATCGCTAATCAGGACAATACATTTTACTAACCACAAGGACAGCAACCAAAATCAGGCAGCAGATTTATTCTGTCAGCAAGACGTAATCTTTATACAGTAGTAAGGGCTGAATTAGGCTAAAAATGCCTGGTCAGGAAAGGGTTATGAATGGAAATGGCTGAGAGAAATCAGGAAGGTAAGATAAAGAATCTCATTATAAACAAATGGGGAACATGGATTAATGAACAAGCATGGCAGCTTCCTTTAGCACAACAGTCACCAACTGCTGTGGTCCGCTGGTCTGTGAGAAAATTTTGGTGGTCCGCAGAAAAATTATTTGCATTTTTTATATTGCACTAAATCAGGGGTACTCAAACTACGCTCCCTGGGCCGGATATGTGCAATGAATGGTTGTGTTGCTGCAGAGAGTCTCCCCCTTTGGGGTCTTTTTGTGTGGGTCAGAGGGGGGCAGAAATTCTGACTAGGGGTCTGCTTCAGCCTCCTGGTACGGGGCTTTGGGCGAAGGCTGGAGGGAAGTGCCGCTGGTGGCAAGGAGCTGGAGGGCCTCATTCCAGGGGGACTGCATCATGGCCTGGAACTGCTGACCATCTCAGCCCACTGAGCCTCCAGGCGCTGGTACCTGGCCTTGCACTCCCGCAGGTCTTCCCTCTGCTTGGAAAGCCTATGCTTGTAGTCCTCTGTGAGGTGTTTCTGCTGAGCCTCCCTCTCGGCCAGATCCAATTTGAACTGAGCCAGCTGTTTTGCCAACATTTTCTCGTGGTGGCTGCTTAGCTCCAACAACTGCTTCCTGTTGGGGCCCTAAGGAGCCTGGGAAGACGAGGAGTGGCTGGGAGAGGAGGGGCAAGTAGAGGCTGGCGAGGCGCCCCCCCACACCACGCCCCCCCAGCTGGTCATTAGGCAGATCATATTAGTGGTCCGTAGGGTTAAAATTATGAATTTAGTGGTCCCTGAGGTCCAAAAGGTTGGTGACCCCTGCTTTAGCACATCTACTTACTACTAAAACTATATACTACTACAACTCTCATTCTGTTTGTCTCTTTTTGTACCCTCAAGATAGCCCAAACAGTACATTGTACCATGACAAATTTTGAGTAATGTTATCTTAAATCCACTCACTTAAAAGAATACAGATAGTCCTCGATTTACAACAATTCGTTTAGTGACAACGGCAGTGAAAAATGTGACTTACGACCCTTTTACATAGTTACAATCTTTGCAGCGTCCCCATGATCATGTAATCAAAATTTAGATGCTCGGCAACTGAATCGTACTTATGACAGTTGCAGTGTCCCGCGGTCATGTGATCGATCCCCTTTTGTAAACCTTCTGACAAGCAAAGTCCACGGGGAAGCCAGATTCACTTAACAACCCAGGTTACCAATTTATCAGCTGCAGTAATTCACTTAACAACTGAGGCATGAAAGTCCGTAAAATGGGGTAAAACTCACTTAACAAACGTCTCATTTAACAACAGAAATTTTAGGCTCTGTTGTGGTCGTACATTGAGGAATACCTGTACATAAAAAAAATCAGGAACATCACAACCTGGTGGAATTGAAATTTTCACAATGTTCAGTCCAGTTTTATGTGCAAAGTTGTGGCCATTGCAGCAATCCCTGTGGGCATGTGATGATTTCCAATACTCCCTGTAATGGTATGTAGAAATGAGCTCAAGGGCCCGGGGGGGGGGGCTACTTAGGAAACAATGATAAGAGAGGGAGGAGCCCCCAGCAGCTTAATGGTCAAAGGAAGAAATTTAGGAAGGACCCACCCTAATGGGTCAGCTGGTTAATGATGATGGCAGAAAGTTTGTAGCTTCAGACTTGCAAGATTCTGTAGTCTAATTATAGTAATGTAGATTTTGCTCATCTATTTTACTGTTTCCTGTCATCCAGTTTCCCTGGGAGAGTTGATACTCCCTGACGGCTTCCCAAAAGCCAAGTCAATGGGGAAGCCGTCAGGAAGTCAGAAGCTTCTCCTGCTCCTTCTGCTGTTTTGCCTGCTTGTGGTGTTGTCTAATATCTACTAATACCATTGCCTTTCTCTTTTAGCACATCTCAAGGTTTGGAGCTTTTTTAGATATTTTTTTTTATCCTACCTTCATTGCTTTTATAAATAACTCAAGGTGGCAAACATACCTAATACTCTTTCCTTCTCCTGTTTTCCCCACAACAAAACCCTGTGAGGTGGGTTGGGTTGAGAGCAGAAGACTGGCCCAAAGTCATCCCTCTGGCTTTCATGCCTAAAATGGGACTAGAACTCACAACCTTCAGACTTCTAACTTGCTGAACTAACCATTAGACCAGAGCCGCAGGTTGCTGACTTAACATTAGACCAAACAGACTTAAGTTACTGAGCAAATCTTTCTTGATTTTAACTGGTTTGTAAGCCCTTTATGGCAACCTCCTAGAGACCTCGGTAGCTGGCAGTGTATAACTTCAAAATAAAATAATTTATTTGTATTCCATGTGTTAAGAACAGTGATGGGTTCTAACTGGTGTTACCACCGGTTCGTTTCACGCATGCGCTTTGCACACGATCACCACAAAGGTAATATAAAATAGCCTCTTTTTAGAGACACAGACATTAAAAAAAAAACACAACACAACAGACCAAGTAATGCTGTCCAACAACTCACTGATGGTGGCCCTTTAAAAGAATACTGGTTAAATCAGGGTGTATAATACTATGTATACTTAAAAAGGACTGGATACAGCCAGTACACTACCATTGCAAAACTGGAAATGTGATGCATTATAAAGAAAAATGTATAATAAAAATATAAAGAAAAAAGAGAGAGAATGAAGATCTTGGCTTATGGCAGGGGTGTCAAACACACGGCGTCACGGTAGCATCACGTGATGTATCGTGACTTTTTTCCCCCTTTGCTAAACCGGGCATGGGCATGGCCAGCAGTGACGCATCCACCCTGCGGGCCACGAGTTTGACAGTCCTGGCCTATGGGATGCTGGTAGTCTGTTCCTCAGGAAGGTGATGGGGTTTTGCACTAAGGTTTAAAAAATGTCTTTGAATCTTCTCTTGCATTCTTATGAGAAATAATGGCAATGACGTAGGATTAGGTTTTTAATCTTTTTTAACTCATGGAAGCTCCGTTGTGGAAAACTGCACTTTGAAGCACACAGAGACATACATATTCACACATACCCAATATACAGTATGTGTCCTGCTTTCAATGCAGTTTTGAACTGCTTGGCTCTCCTCTTTTGTGAAGTTCTACTGTCCTCTACTGGTCAAAAGGAAAAATTATAATGGCAAAATAGAAGAATCTTGCTTTAACTATCTTATCAGTTTCAGCTTCTTTTCCAAATGATTGTTTCCCGGATTCTTGGTTTCACCCATGACCATTCACTTGAAATAAAAATCAATTTGGAGATCTGTTTATAATAGAAAACGTGGGTGCTCCATCACTAGTGGATTTAAGAAGAGGTTGGACAGCAGGGGTGGGTTCTACTTACCTTTACTACTGGTTCGCATCGCGTCCGCGCCCACTCTTCTGCACATGCGCAGATCACCTATGATGACGTCCAGGTCAGTGGGCGGAGCCTCCCACTGGTTTTACTACTGGTTCTTGCGAACCAGTCCGAACAGCCATTTGTCTGAAATTGTATAGGATCTCCTGTTTAAGCAGGGGGTTGGACTAGAAGACCTTCAAGGTCCCTTCCAATTCTGTTACTCTGTTCTGTTGTGTTAAAGGCCTTGAGTTGTTATGGAGCTTACAGAAGCTGATTTTTGGATTTGTATGTACCTTCTGTATCCAACAGACCTTTATTTCCCAACCTTGGCAACTTGAAGACCTGTAACCTGCACAATCTCAGAGAGACTTCAACTCCCAATATTCCGGGGGTGGAATCCAGCAGGTTCTGACAGGTTCTGGAGAACCGGTAGCAGAAATTTTGAATAATTCGGAGAATTGGCAAATGCCACCTCTGACTGGCCCCAGAGTGAGGTGGGAATGGAGATTTTGCAATACTCTTCCCCCAGGAGTGGGGTGGGAATGGGGATTTTACAGTATCCTTCCCCTGGAGTGGGGAGGGAATGGAGATTTTGCAGTATTCTTCCCCTGCCACGCCCACCAAGCCATGCTCACCAAGTCACACCTTGCCTACCAAGCCACGCCCACAGAACTGGTAGTAAAAAAATTTGGATTTCACCACTGCAGTATTCCTATACTGACTGGGGAATTCTGGGTATTGAAGTCCACACATCTTACAGTTGCCAAGGTTGAGAAACACTGCAACAACGAATGGCATCATTTTCCTCCAGCATTACACAGCAATCAACCATGACTTCACTTAAAGGGAACATATAGTTATCAACTAACAATAAATCACCAACTATTCACCAACAGGAAGTTCAATGAGCACGGAAAAAGAACAGCAGATTCCCAATTTGCTGCCCATTCCATAATTGTCAACATCAATTTCACACAGGAAGCAACCAATATCTAGATATGAATCAACTACCACATCATCAGCCAAATAAATAATTCCCCGATTGCAAGATACTAGTCACTGACAAAACAACACCGCTCACAGAACCATCACCTTGAAATATGTCAACCGATCAACTAATCAACCAACTTCTGGTCTGATGGAGTTACCTACTAGAACAGGAGTGTCCAATCTTGGCAACTTTAAGACCTATGGATTTCAACTCCCAGAATTCCCTGACCAGCCATGATTGGCTGACTAGGGAATTCTGGGAGTTGACGTCCACAAGTCTTAAAGTTGCCAATGTTGGACAGCCATGTACTAGAATAATGAAAACTCTACAGCACAAAATCCAGATTCCAAGAACACCGATGATACAACATGGCAACCCTCAGCTACACAGCTTTGCAACCAGGTTACATTCCCTAATACAGTGATTTTTGCCATCGTGTGCCAGGAGAGGGGCGGGGAGGCGCACACACACGTGCCCACAGCCATAATTCTATGCGCCCCGTCCCCGTGCATACACACATGAACTCCTCCCCCACTACTCCTGGCACGCAATGGCCCAGTGAGCCCATTTTTCTCTCTCACCTGGCTCCAGAGCCTCTCTAGGAGTCTGGGGAGGGCGAAAATGGCCTTCCCCATCCCCCTGGAGGTCCTCCAAAGGCCAGAAACGGCCCGTTTGCCAACTTCTGGTGGGACCGGAAGTTGGCAAACAGGCCATTTTCAGCCTCCGGAGGATCTCCGGGGGGGTGGAGAAGGCCGTTTTCACCGTCCCCAGACTCCTAGAGAGGCTCTGGAGGCTGGGGACAACAAAAAACGGGCCTTCTGGTCCCACCGGAAGTTGGCAAATGGGCCATTTCTGGCCTCTGGAGGGCCTCCAGGGGGTTGGGAAAGGCCATTTTCGCCCTCCCCAGACTCCTAGAAAGGCTCTGGAGCCAGGTGAGAGAGAAAAATGGGCCTTCCCCACCACCCCCCGAGGCCCTCCAGAGGCAGGAAACAACCTGTTTCCCTACTTCTGTTGGGCCCAAAAGGCCTGAAAATCAGCTGGCCAGTGCACACATGTGCACCGGAGCTGAGCTCGTGTGCCCACTGATATGGCTACACGTGCCACCTGTGGCACGCGTGCCACAGGTTCGCCATCACAGCCCTAATAAGTCCCTTCATAATCTCCAGACTCGAAGAGATGGGCAAAAGTCAGGAAAATGAAACATCTCTTACCTCAGTATATTGAAATCTCTTTGCCTGAGAATTGAAGCCTATCTTTTCAGTGTTGGAAATCACTTTGGCATAGCATTTGAGAGGGATGGAAGAATAGGGTGCACCTAAGAAAGAAAATCAATGAGCATCAGGTGAGGATGGAGCAAAGCCAGGTTCAAATTTCTGCTCAGCCATGAAACCCATTGGATGGGTATAGCTTTGCCATTCAATTTCGGCATTGCTAAGGAACTGCAGTGTTTCGGGATACCTGTCTACAGGTAGTCCTTGATTTACAACTATTCATTCAGTGACTGTTCGAAGTTAACATGGCTTTAAGAAAACAAACAAAACACAATTACTTTTATTTCTACTTGGAAACCGCTTCTGGACTTTGTGCTTCAAGTGGAAAAAAATGTAACTTTGATTTTGGGTTTTACCGATTAGATAGATTTGTTGTTATAGAAATGACTAGTTTTAAAGGTAAAGGTAAAGGTTCCCCTCACACATATGTGCTAGTCGTTCCCAACTCTAGGGGGCGGTGCTCATCTCCATTTCAAAGCCGAAGAGCCAGCGCTGTCCGAAGACATCTCCGTGGTCATGTGGCCGGCATGACTCAATGCCAAAGGCGCACGGAACGCTGTTACCTTCCCACCAAAGGTGGTCCCTATTTTTCTACTTGCATTTTTTAAGTGCTTTCAAACCGCTAGGTTGGCAGAAGCTGGGACAAGTAACGGGAGCTCACCCCGTTACACGGCACTAGGGATTCGAACCGCTGAACTGCCGACTTTTCAATCGACTAGCTCAGTGTCTTAGCCACTGAGCCACCGTGTCCCTCTGGCTAGTTTATACTATTATGTAAAAGTAAAAAGCTGAGGTTTTATGTTACTATCTTATTCTACAGCACCAAAGAGAGTTGGAAGTCAATGCCTTTTCTTTCTTTTTCTCTTTATTTCTACACTTTTCCCTTACTTTTTCCCTCTCCTATTTTTCCTATTATTTGCTTTTGTATTTTTTTTATTTCATATTATAAACCGAATAAAAAGGAAAACAAAGTGATTAAAAAAGGATTGGTTATCCCTTTTTTCAAAGCCATTTAACTTTGAACGGTCACTAAACATCTGGTCTTAATCAAGAATTCCCTGCACTAGCACCACATCACTATAATAGAAATGTAACATATACTACTCTGGTTTCTCTTCAGATAGTAAAAATCTTTTGTTAGGGCAGATATAATCTTGGGGCAATGGATTAAGCCAGGGGTGTCAAACTCATGGCATCGCATTGTCGTCACATGACGTATCGTGACTTTTTCCCCCTTCGCTAAACCGGGGGTGGGCGTGGCCAGCACGTGACGCATCTAGCCTGCAGGCCGCGAGTTTGACACCCTTGGATTAAGCTATTTCTAAACTTCCCATTCTCTGGTCTGGCTTCTACCAGGGCAGTATTTAGATTCCATGTCTTACCTCTTTCTGTATTGTCAGGAGTTGGATTCAGATTAGCAGGTTTAGTTACGAAGGCCTGAGACGCCGAACTCATGTCAAAGTTGGTCTCTATGACAGACAATTATTGCAAACTTGGTGAGTGGATCCTTCTTCACTCCATCATCATGCTTCTAAAAACTGAGCGCACACATCACGTTATTACAACCAGGTAAGATCAGAAAGGGAGCATTTTATAGCCACTAGAAGCAGGGGTGCTATTCAGCCGGTTCTGACAGGTTCTAGAGAACCGGTAACAGAAATTTTGAGTAGTTCGGAGAACCAGCAAATACCACCTCTGGCTGGCCCCAGAGTGGGGTGGGAATGGGGATTTTGCAATATCCTTCCGCCAGGAGTGGGGAGGGAATAGAGTTTTCGCAATATCCTTCCCCTGGGAGTGGGGAGGGAATGGAGATTTTGCAGTATCCTTCCCCTGCTACGCCCACCAAGCGACACCACACCCACCAAGCCACACCCACAGAACCGGTACTAAAAAAATTTGAATTCCACCACTGACTAGAAACACAGAACCATTTCACTGGCCCAGTTTTTGCCAATGGGGGGAAAAATGATACCTGCTTGCTATTTGGAAATCGACCATTTTGCCAACTTTGTTGGACAAAACTAAGACAATGCGTCAACGGCAGGATGCATTTTCAGTCTGGGTGGTGGCACCATCTACAAAGGTTCCCTTCCTGCTTCATCCTATTACAGAGTTTCTCAACCTTGGTAATGTTAGATGTGTGGACTAAAGCAGGGCTGGGCATGGTTAGTTCTTGGATGGGAGCCCACTCAGAAGTCTCCCAACTGTAGGCCTGATTGCAAGCCAAAAAAAATATTCCAGTGACAACAAACTTGGAAATGATAGCTAAGAAAACTGAATAGTCACTCCAATAAAATTGTTTTCGAGACCCATTTCTAAAATACGTGATTAATTTATCTTCCTTGGCAGATAAAGGAGTGAGGGCTGCAGCTGAGGGAATACTTTTCAATATACCCTCCCTTGATTTTGTTTGGCTTAAGATGGTGTTACCTGGAATTTTAGACTTCGTTATTGGCTTTTTAATAAAGGAGATATTAGCATTTTAGCTTGACGTCCCTGCATTTTTTTCTTGAAGTTCAGGAAACCATGTTTTCCTTTTAGCCAAAAAAAAAAAAAAAAAGCCATTTCTTCTTTTGGTATGCAACAGTGGTGGGTTGCTCCCAGTTCTGTCCAGTTCTTTAGAACCGGTAGTAAAAGAGCCGTGAGGCACCGCCCACCTGCCCGGATGTCATAATTGATGATCTGCACATGCGCAGAAGCTCCCATTGTGAACCGGTAGTAAAGGTAAGTAAAACCCACCCCTGGTATGCAAGAACTTGTCTTTACAACAATTAAATAAAAGGGAGCATATTCTGGAAGTCCTTCAATACATTTGCAAATATTAAGAAAGATACAAGCTCAACTAGAAAGGGGGGTGACATAATCCATAAATTTGCCAATTGTGCAATGTTATCAAAGATCTCTACTGTCCAACTCTCACATCTAATTAAGGTCTCCGATTGTTCAATTTGTTGCTTTCAGAAGCTTCACATATAAATGAATGGATCTAACGTATTTAATTTCTATTATTTTTAATATTTTTTAAATTGTTTTTTAATGTTTTTGCTTTTACAATGTTGTAAACGACCCAGTCATCTGAGAGTGAGATGGACAGCATATAAATTTAATAAAGAAAGAAACGTATCATTTGTTCCTGCACCCTATAAAAAGACTAGACATTCCCCCCTCACCTTAATAAAGCTTTTTGCTTTGCCTGGAGGATTCATAACTCTTGTTTTCGGGAGGGGGAAAAAAAAGCCATCTTTGCAAAAATTAATCTCTCTCCCAAATTCAAATTGCATTTTTATCAGTTCCATGCCAAACTTGGAGCCTGAGTTTTAAAGGCGACAATAGGGCAGAGCAATGGTGAAATCCATTTTTTTTTTACTACCGGTTCTATGGGCATGGCTTGGTGGGCGTGGTGTGGCTTGGTGGGTGTGGCAGGGGAAAGATACTGCAAAATCTGCATTCCCATCCCACTCCAGGGGAAGGATATTGCAAAATCTCCATTTCAGTGGTGGTTTGCCCCCGGTTCAGACCGGTTCGCAAGAACCGGTAGCAAAACCGGTGGGAGGCTCCACTCACCGACCCGGGTGTCATCAGGAAGCTTCTGCGCATGTGCAGAAGCGTGCATGCCAGTGGTGGGTTGCCCCTGGTTTGCACTGGTTCTATAGAACTGGTAGTAAAACCAGCGAGAGGCTCTGCCCACCGACCCTGATGTCATCAAAACATTTCTGTGCATGCGCAGAAGCTTCTGCACTTGCGCACGAGCAAAGCGAGAGCGTGCGCGCAGCCCCGTTGCAAACCGGTAGTAAAGATAAATAGAACCCATCCCTCCTCCATTCCCACCCCACTCTGGGGCCAGCCAGAGGTGATATTTGCTCCAAACTATTCAAAATTTCTGCTACCGGTTCTCCAGAACTGTCAGAACCTGCTGGATTTCACCTTTGGGGCAGAGACAAAATCCAACAGGTTTTCTCAGATACTGTGATTCAATTCCTTCCCTGCCATTTTCTTGACTTGGCTTTCCTTGAAGAGGTGACACCTTTTCTCTGATTTTGGAATGGGGATTGTGTCTGATTTGTAATTGCGTTTTTTTGGGGGGGTTGTTTAAATATTTGGGCCACACTTATGTCAGAAGGGTTTTGTAAGCCCTGCGGAAAAGGATCTTGGGGGCTGCCTTGGGTGGTGGGGTTGTAGGTTGCCCACCCCTGTCTTAAGACTGCATCTGTGGACAATATGCTCACCATCTCTGCATGGACAGGTTTACCTAGAAAAGGCCCCCTCCCTGCTGCCAATTGCTTACCTGGTTCCCAGAGCTACCTCTAGGCGAGACACTGGAGCATGTATACCACCTGTTGCCCTAGGCAACCGGAGAACAAAGGCAGCTCCTCCAATTCGTTCCACTCCTACTTCCGCTAGTTTCCAAATGGACCAATCACAGAGCAGGACTCTGGAGAAATATTTTCTTCCAGACTCAGCTGCTTGGGTTGGGATGCTCTCTTGGGAAAGCAGCAAAACAGCGATTTTTAAAAGGCGCCCATCCATTGCAGCTTTCCTATGATACAGTATCTCAAGACCTAAAATGAACAGTTAACATCAAAAACATCACCAAAAAAGCACAACAAAGAATGTTCTTTCTGTACCAACTCAGAAAGCTCAAACTGCCCAAGAAGCTGCTGATTCAGTTCCACAGAGGAATTATTGAGTCTGTCATCTGCACCTCCATAACTGTCTGGTTTGGCTCTGCAACCCAACAACCCAACAGACTTCAGAGGATAATTAGAACTGCAGAAAAAACAATTACTGCCAACCTGCCTTCCATGGAGGACCTGTATACTGCACGAGTCAAAAAGAGGGTTGTGAAAATATTTACAGACCCCTCGCATCCTGGACATAAACTGTTTCAACTCCTACCCTCAAAATGAAGCTATAGGGCACTGCACACCAGAACAACTAGACACAAGAACAGTTTTTTCCCGAACGCCATCACTCTGCTAAACAAATAATTCCCTCAACGCTGTCAAATTATTCACTAAGTCTGCAGTATTATTACTGTTAGCCTTCTCATCATTCCTATCACCAATCTCCTCCCACTTATGACTGTATGACTGTAACTTATTGCTGTATCCTTACAATTTATATTGATTGTTTCCTAGTATGGTTTGATCGCTTGTTTGTTCCCTGTGACTATCATTAAGAGTTGTACCTTAGGATTCTTGACAAATGTATCTTTTCTTTTTATGTACACTGAGAGCATATGCACCAAAGACAAATTGCTTGTGTGTCCAATCACACTTGGACAATAAAGAATTCTATTTTATTCTATTCTATGTATGTGATATATATATATATATATATATATATATATATATATATATATATATATATATATAATGATATATTGTATAATTTCATATCATATAGCGAGAATGCGGAAGAGACAGCAAAAAAACTGATTACAGAATTATAGATGTCAACTGGTGCCAATTTTTTGGAGATATCTATAACAATTATTGGAAAAATACATTTACTCACATACTTATCGGCTCTTCACTCGTGTAAATCAGGGAGTGACCCTAACGGTTTGAGATTATGTATTTTCATAACAGGGATGTTATTATTCATGATTAATGTCAATATTATTTTTAATTTATTGTATGTCTATTGCTGGTCGATGACCGTAATAAAGTTTTTTTAAAAAAATTCATATCATATAGCAATAGCATTTAGATTTATTTACCGCTTCAGAGTGCTTTACAGCCTTCTCTAAGCGGTTTACAAGAGTCAGCCCATTGCCCCCAACAATCTGGGTGCTCATTTTTAATCATGTGTATTTGATCCTAGACTTTCTCAAGCTGGGTGATCAGCTCAAATCTTATGGAACTGGTTGGGTTTTTTTAAGTGCCAGATGACCCAGGTATTTTCTGTGGTGGGTGAGTAAAGATAGACTTTACTGCTCAAAGCAAGTTTGTTTTATAACTTTTATTCCCTCCTTCAGAGGTGCATCGGTTTAATGATGCTTTTCCTTGTTTAACAAATTGTTAAATATTCCCTCCAATATTTTAAAGATTTTATTGTATTTCTACCAAACCCAGAAAATGCCCATTTTGACTATAAGCCCTCCAATACGTTATAGAATAATGATGTATCTTGTTTGAGATAAGAATAAATGCCAGCAATATATCCTTTCGTTGCCTAAGTGCAAAGATATTGGGGGGAAACGATTTCTGACTTTCTCCCTTTTGTGCTGCATAGAATTGTTACTAAGTTAGAGGATCCAGTTCTCTGGAGAAAACTGCAGTGGAAGATGGAAGGAAACAGAAGAGGACAATCAGGAGCAAGATGGATGGACTCAGAGTGACCGTGGGTACAATATTGGAAGATCTGAAAAAAAATCAGGTTAGGGACAGATTGTCATGGAAAAAATCTAGCTATATGGAAAAAAATATCAATTTCCACAATGGAAAAACCGATGGAAAAAATGATGGAGTTGGCAGAAATGACAAAATTATCAGCTTTAATTAAAGAAAAGAAGATATCCAGGTTTGTTTCTCCTTGGAAATCTGCTCTGGACTTTATATCCAAAACTGAAAGATATGAAACTTTGATTTTGAGTTTTGATTATTAGGTTAGTTTTTTTTTTATTAAACATTTTTTAAAAACAAAAAGAAAGCTTTAACCCTTTTTCTGTTTCAACAGTTTTGCATCAGTCAAGAATTTCATACTTATACATTTTTTCCTCCCTTATTCCTACTATATTTTATACTTCTAATATTTATTTATTTACATATATACATAACAATACCTGTGTACCCACTTCTATTTCTAAAGTTTTTGTTTCCTCATATTAGCAATTATACTTCAACTCCTATTTCGACCATTATTTAATTTTTCCCTTTATCTCTCTCCTCCAACCATTCATACAATTTCTCCCACACTAACTAATATTCTGTTTCCTCTTTTTCTTGTATCTCCTTTGTTAATTTGTCCATCTCCGCACATTCCAAAAAATTTTGGATCAGATTATCTTTGGATGGTATATCATCATTTTTCCAATTCTGAGCGTAGAATATGGATATGGATAATTAAATAATTAGGTTAGTTTGTTGTTATAGAAGTGGCTTTACTTTGTACTCCCTTCCCCTTTCTTTTCCCTCCCCTGTTCCCTGATTACCTTTTTTCTATTTATATTTTATATTATAATAAGCTTTAATAAAAAGAGAAAATCTACCTTTGTGGTTATTAGGAGTCGAAAAATGACTTGATGACACATTATGATATACAACTAAGGTGCTTCCTACTAGTGATTTTACATCATAGCAGGTTAATGTAAAATTCTAAACTCAACAGAAGAGAAAATTTGTAGTTCAGGCTTCAAGTATGGAGTCCTTGGTGCTCTTTGAACTTGGTGGGTTTTTTTCCAGATATCGCACTGATGATGTTGGACAATGAAACCGCTGCAATATTTGAAGGGTTGTCACACAGAAGAGTCAACCTATTCTTCAAAGCACCTGAGGGCAGGACAAGAAGTAACAGACAGAAGCTCATTAAAGGAAGACCCAACCTAGAATTAAGGAGAAATTTCCTGACAGTGAGAAAAATCAATCAGTGAAACGCCTTGCCTTCAGAAGTTGTGGGTGCTCCCATCACTGGAGGTTTTTAAGTAGAGACTGGGACAGCCATTCATCTGAAACGGCATAGGGTCTCCTCCTTGAGCAGAACCAAAGACCCTACTGCTAAACCTCAGTCAGGTTTGACCACCTGCTGCCAGACATTTGCCCCCGTGCCCACTAGAGGCCGCCCAACTCAAAGGAAGGCGCTACCTGTGTCCAGCCCCCCATCCCACCCCCAGCATCTCACCCTCTCCGAGCCGGCTGCAGTGATGACAGAGGAGCCGCGCCAGCTTCCGCCCGCTTTGCTTCCCTCTTCCTTCTCCAGCGTTGACCCCGACTTAGGGGAGAACCTGGAGAATGGGTATGTACAGATGGTACCCTTATCTCTAAGCACCTGCACGGCAGTGGAAAGTCCCCAGGAGAACGCCTAATGCCATCCCCACCCCCCAAGAACCTCCCTGTGCACCAAGAACATCTTGATATCTACTGTGTGCCAGATTTTCTGGATGATTCCTGTATCTCTGATGTGCCAGCCTTGCTGGGTGGAGTATAAAGAAAGGTATAAATATACGAATCTCTGTTTGTGTGTGTGTGTTCGGGTCTTCCTCTCTGTTAGAGGGGCCCCTGAATAAACACATAATCTAAAACAGGGGTCTCCAACCTTGGCAACTTTAAGACTTGTGGACTTCAACTCCCAGGATTCTTCAGCCAGCTTTGGTTTGCTGGCTGAGGAATCCTGGGAGTTGAAGTCCACGAGTCTTAAAGTTGCCAAGGTTGGAGACCCCTGACCTGGAGGACTGAGAATCTCCCCAGACATTCCCAAATGGCTGTTTTGCCCTTTTCCCAAAGGGGCCTCCAGGTTGGGGTTTTAAAGTTGCCAAGGTTAGAGACTCCTGATCTAAAAGGCAATTCAAATTCAATTCAAATCTTTATTGTCCGTGCCCAACATATGCAAAGCTGGCTGAGGAATCCTGGAAGTTGAAGTCCACAAGTCTTAAAAGTTGCCAAGGTTGGAGACCCCCTGATCTAAAAGGCAATTCAAATTCAATTCAAATCTTTATCCTCGGTGCACAACATAGGTACAATGAGATTGGTCCCTCAGTGCACCCCACAACCCAACCCAACACAACACAACACAGAAGACAGAAAATCCCATACCCAATAAATCATATTAACAACCCACCCACCCCACCAGTCCTATTGCACCTGCGTGAACATGTTACACCAGGGGGTCCCCAAACTTGGCCGCTTTAAGACTTGTGGACTTCAACTCCCAGAATTCTCCAGCCAGCATAGCGTTAAGCATAGCTGGCTGGAGAATTCTGGGAGTTGAAGTCCACAAGTCTTAAAGCGGCCAAGTTTGAAGACCTCTGTGTTACACAGTTGCGCCGGCCCTGCCAGCCCATCTTTGGTCTTTGGTCTTTGGATCTGCTTGCCAAACCATCACCTCCCCAGCTGGCACCAACCCAGGCCAGCCGGCCCTTGGAGAAGCCAGAGATATCCGGGGCGGGGGAGTGGCGGCTTCCGGATCCAATCGGACGCTTGTTTTGCTTGGGAGACCCAGAAACCGGCTGCTTGTTTTCTCTCCTGGGCTGCAAAGGCAGCAGCAGCAGCAGCTGAAAAGCGGAAGCAGGTGAGAGTGCGAGGTGCTTGTCAGACGACCGGAGTGAAGACTTTGTGGTCTGAAAGATGGGTGGGGGATGGGGGTGGGGGAAAAAGAGGGGTGGGTTATGCTGATCTAGCAGCCCCGGAGCCAGGAGCTGCATTTATTTAGGATTTTTGACTCACCTGTGCCACCCGGCAGAGGCCACCTGGGTGATTGCTGTAAAAAAAAAAAGCGATTTCCACCCCGAAGCTGCAGTGGGAAAGTCCTCGAGATAAAAAGCGGAGGGAAATCCTCGTAGGAAACTTTGACCGACCGGTCCCTGATCCCGGGCTTTAGCGAAGGTTTCCTAAAGGACTCCAGAGAAGGGATTTCAGGTGAGGCAAGCTCCTTTGTAAAATGTTGCAGAAAGGGTGGGTTGTGTTTATAGGTGCACGGGGAAACTTAAAAAGGACATCTAATATACTCTGTGTGTGTGTGTGTGTGTGTGTATCGATATATATCTCTATATATATCTCTATATCTATATCTATCTATCTATCTCTATCTATCTATCTATCTATCTATCTATCTATCTATATAGAAAAGGACAAACAAAAAGTTGGAAAGAGAAAAGGGGTGTAGCAAGGAGGAAAAATAAAATTGGGTACTTGTGTACAAGAATAGAATAGGAATAGAAATAGAAATAGAAATAATAGAAATAGAAATAATAGAAATAGAAATAGAAATAAATAGAATAGAATTCTTTATTGTCCAAGTGCATAATTTGGAATTTGTCTTTGGTGCATAAGCTCTCAGTGTACATAAAAAGAAAAGATACATTCGACAAGAATCATAAGGTACAATTCTTAATGATAGTCATAGGGTACAAATTAGCAATCAGGAAACAATATCAATATAAATGGTAAGGATACAAGCAACAAAATTACAAGAAGGGACAATCAGTCATGTGTTTTAACCCTGATTCTTAGAATGGAAAAAGTTGAGATGAAGGGAGGTTGGATGGATGGAGGTTTCTTAAATTTGATGCGTTTGTGTTTTTGTAAAGGAGTATTCTAAAACTGCAGTTTTCAAACGTTTTGGTCTTGTGCCCTCCCCCTCCTCCCTTTACAGTCTAAAAATGATGGAGGAACCCAAAGAGATTATGTGGGGTTATAGCTGTTCATGTGTGTGATGTGTTAGAATTTAAAACTGAGAAATGTTAAGATGTTGTAATATTTATTTTACTTCACAGACACCCCCCTGCCCTCCCCCAGAAATGGGAACTGCAGGGTTGAAAGTTGGGTACAGTACTGATATGAAATTGGCAGAGGTGGCAAAACTGACCACTTTGATTAAAGAAAAGACTTTAGGCTGATTTTCTTTTTACTTGGAAACCAATTATGGGGCTTTTGTGAGAAAGGGAAAGAAATGAAATGTTGTTTTGGGGTGTGATGGTTAGTATTACAGCCATTTGTCTGAAATGGTATAGGGTCTCCCACTTGAGCAGGGGGTTGGATAAGAAGACCTCCAAAGCAGGGGGTGAAATCCACCAGGTTCTGACAGGTTCTGGAGAACTGGTAGCGGAAATTTTGAGTAGTTTGGAGAACCAGCAAATACCACCTCTGGCTGGCCCCAGAGTGGGGTGGGAATGGAGATTTTGCAGTATCCTTCCCCTGCCATGCCCCCAAGCCACACCACGCCCACCAAGCCATGCCCACAGAACCGGTAGTAAAAAAATTTGGATTTTACACCACTGTTCCAAAGTCCTTTCTAACTGTTATTCTCTGTTGTTGTATTAATTATCTGGGGTTATAGAAATAATGTAGACAAATGTAACCTTAGAGTAAGCGTTTGATTATTATTTAACTATTTATCATATCAAAGAAAGTCAGAAATCATTCCTTTTTATTTTTCTTTCTTTTTGGAATTTTATCTTTTTGTCTTGGTCTTTTATTTGTTAATAAATTTTACAAATAAATAAACACATACAGGTATCCTAATTTATCATTGTAATAGAGCCTGGAATTTCCACCGTAAATCATAACAGACATAAGTCAAGGCACCTACATGACTGGATGTGATTGTATGACTTTTTTTTGCTGTAGTCATTAAATGAGTGTGGTGGTCATTAAGTGAACAATAACAATAACCTCTAACAGCTAGAGGCTAGCTGAACCTAACTCTAATGTTAAACAAATCAAATGTATTCTTATGGGTATTTTTTGCTGGAAATCAGCCAAAAGGCCAAAAATTGGCAAAAAATGCGACCACAGAATGTTACTAACTTAAGAACTGCAGTGATTCATTTAACAAGTGTGGCAAAAACAGTCATAACATGGGGCAAAATTCATTTAACAAATGACTCACTTAGCAACAGAAATTGGGGTTTCCAATTGTGATCATAAGTCGAGGCCTATCTGTATGCACCTCCAGAGAAGAAAAACTCACCTGTTCTTATCAAATTACGTATGTTTACCCTTAAGATGTTTCTCTCCAAAACCTGTTTCCCTGCTGTTTTTGTCTCCTGACCCTGGTGTACTGTCCTTTGGAGCAAAACAAACAAATCTCTATTTTCAGCATGACCACTCTGTGGAAGTTTCGAGATGGCCATCAAATCTTCTCAACCATCTCCTCTTCCGGTTTAGCCAGTGCGTTCTAGACAAGGCAGATGCCAAGAACAGCAGCTGGAAGTTTCTGCACTCCGATCGTGTCCAGCTGGATAAGGTTCAGTCACTCTCTAGAGCAGGGGTCCCCAAACTTGGCAGCTTTAAGACTTGTGGACTTCAACTCCCAGAATTCTCTGGCCAGCATAGCTGGACCTCTGCTCTAGAGACCCATAGAGGTTTTGCCCATAGGCAAATCCTTAGGATTTGATCTGTGATGGTTGTGTTATTTTATTTATTTTATTTATTTATTTTATTTTATTTTGTTGTTCAATTAAATTTATTGCCCACCTATCTTACCACAGAGAAACTCTGAATGGCCTTACAGAGGCAATTGGAGACAAGGCTAGCCTTTGAAACAGGATGTTTTAATAGGAGAGTGCGGAGTGCTGCTTTGGATCTAGTGGGATTTACAAGGTAGCAACTGAAGCTCCAGGGAAAGGCCAAACACCTGTTTATCCTGCATCCCGGCCTTCTGCACTCCTATAACTGAAAAAAGGCTGTGGTGGAAGATGAGGCGAGAAGACACAACTTCACTCTCGCATCTGAGACGTAGACCTACGAGCATATTCTCATTTAAACATATGTGCGAAAAATGTTGGGGGGGACCAGCAAAGAGATGGTGGTGCCTAGGGAATGGTCAAATATGAGACAGCATGGCCCAGGGCTGCATAATGAGCAGAGCAACTGGCTCAGAAGACACCTTCCCTAGTTTTTCACGCTGTAAAGGTGACAGCAAGACACAGGTCATCAGTCCTCAAGTTACAACTGTTTGTTTAGTGACTATTCAAAATTACAGCAGCACTGAAAAAAAGTTACCGTCTTTTTCAGAGTATAAGACGCATCTTAGTTTTTGGGGAGGAAAATAAGAAAAAAGCTGATTGGCAGGTGGATCGGCCTCCCAGAATATCCCCAATCAGCTGTTCCCAGAGGTGAATTTTAGCAACAGGTTCTTTGGTTGTGAGCTCTGTGCCTTGCTTTTTTTTTTTTTTTTTTGGCTTTTTTTCTGCCTCTGAAACTTCTGAAACTCTGTTTCAGAAAAAACTTTTTTTCCTGCCTCTGAAAGCCTCCGAAACAGAGCTTTAGAAAAAAAAGCCTCTGAAGCTCTGTTCGAGGGCTTTTTTTCTGAAGCTTCGTTGCTGATGCTTTTTTCAGCCTCTGAAACCTCCGTTTGAGAAGCCGGGGCTACATTCGGAGTATAAGACGCACCCAGATTTTCACCCTCTTTTTTGGGGTCTTATACTCCGAAAAATACGGTACTTACAATCTTTTTTTCACACTTATGACCACTGCAGCATCCCCCATGGTCATGTGATCAAAATTCTTGGTAACTGGCACGTATTTATGACGGTGGCAGTGTCCCGGGGTCATGTGATCACTTTTTGCAGCCATCTGACAAGCAAAGACAACGAGGAAGCCAGATTCACTTAACAACCCTGTTACCAATTTAATAACTGTAGTAAGAAACTTGACAACTATGGCAAGAAACCTAAAATGGGGCAAAACTCACTTAACAACTGTCTCGTTTAGCAACCCATTTTAGGCTCAATTGTGGTTGTGAGTCAAGGACTGTCTCTACAAGGCTCTGTTAATACAACTTTACAATAAAGTAAAATATGCTTCTCTGACTGTTTTTTCTCTCTACCTGTTGAGTCTGATATCAATCTTGTTAGTCTAAAAGCATAATTCTCCCGCTGTCACCTATACAGCCTAATACCTTAGGGAGGTTTCTCCTGAGACAGAATGGAGTAGTGAAGAAGATGCTGGACTAGGAAGGAGAAAATCTACATTTAAGTCCATTCTGAGCCCTGGAAGTCCACTGGCCAACTTTGAGCCATTCCATCCCAGCTTAACTTGCCCCATTGCTTTGCTCTATGGAAATTATGGAAGGAGTGATACATATATCTACGTACGTTCCACATCCAGATAGACAGGACAGCAGAGTAGAGTAGAGTAAGAATAAGAATAAGAATAAGAATAAGAATAAGAATAAGAATAAGAATATAGGAATGGAATGGAATGGAATGGAATGGAATGGAATGGAACGGAATAGAATACTTTATTGGCCAAGTGTGATTGGAGACGCAAGGAATTTGTCTTGGTGCATAGGCTCTCGGTGTACATAAAGAAAAATAAAATACATTCATCAAGAATCATAAGATACAACACTTAGTGATAGTCATAGGTTACTAATAAGCAATCAAATCGTACTAGGAAACAAATAAAACAATATAAATTGTAAAGATTCAAGCAACATGCTCATAGTCATAAGTGGGAAGAGATAGGTACTAGGAAGGATGAGAAGAATAATAGTAATGCAGTTTTAGTAAATAATTAGACAATGTTGTGGGAGTTAGTTGTTTAGCAGAGTGATGGCATTCGGGAAAAAACTGTCCTTGTGTCTAGTTGTTCTGGTTTGCAGTGCTCTATGGTGTCGTTTTGAGGGTAGGAATTGAAACAGTTTATGTCCAGGATGTGAGGGGTCTGTAGATATTTTCACAGCCCTCTGTTTGACTCGTGCAGTATACAGGTCCTCGGTGGAAGGCAGGTTGGTAGCAATTGTTTTTTCTGCAGTTCTTAAGTACTTTGGAAAGCCACGATCCTGTAGTGGGCTAGACACGAAGGCACCAAGATTGAAGTTGACTTCCAGCCTTGGAAAGTTCTTTAAAGTGAATCTGGGCCACTTCCTCCCTTTCAGCCTAAGTGCCACTATGGTGCATTGGTGAAGGTGCTGGAGTGACGGGCACGGAGACCCGGGTTCTTATTCAGCCACAGAAGCTTCCTATCGATCTTAGGCCCAGTCCTTCTCTTTCAACCCAACTACTTTCTCAGAATTGTTATTGCGTTGAAAAAGACAAGTAGTAGCCCTCAACTTGGGACCGGAATTTCCTTTGCTAAACAAGGCAATTGTTAAGTGAGTACCACCTGGTTTTAGAACCTTTTTTGCCATGGATGTGAATCACATGGTTGTTGTTAAACAAATGGAGTTTCTGTTGTGGTCCGCCAGCAGCCTGCAGAGCTGGCAGCAGAGTCGGACAGTGAGGAGGCTGGGGAGGAACATGAGCCAGTCCTGGAGTCTGGGGAAGGTCTGGACGAGGGCTCTGCATCAGAGGCAGAGATGGGGCCAGGCCCATCGGAAAGTGATGTGCAGATTCCGGAGCCTCCAGAGGCTGACAGCAGTGAGGCAGAGGAACAGGAGGAGCCTGTTCCTAGTGCACGCATGAGAAGAGCTGGCAGAAGGCAAGAGCAGCTAAAGCAAAAGGGACGACTCGGGAGTAGGGCCAAGAGATGATTGGCCCCTCCCATAAGACTTAAAAGACCAGCAACGGCTCTTGGGCTCTTTGCTGGAAAACAACATTGATAGACTTGTTCTTGTCTTGCTGTAATCTCTGGTCGGCATCTTCTGCTTCTGAACTTTTGCCAAGAGAAGCCTTTGGCAGTTTGCCTAATTATACCAAGGTTGGTGATTAGACTGAAGAATTTGTGCTATGAAGACTTTGTTTTGATTTAATTTGGACTACGCTGAGAATGAGTTAATTCTCAGCTGTTCTAATAAAGTCTGTTTTTGAACTCATTGCGTCTGATAATACCTACTTGGGCCTGGGTCACAACAGTTTCCCCCATAGACTTAGCTTGTTGGGAGCTGGCTGGATGGCGATCACGTGACCCTGGGATGCTGCTGGTAAATACATACTGGTTGCCAAGCATGTGGATTCTGGTCATGTGACCACGAGGATGCTGTGACTTATGTGAGGACCAGTTGCAAGTCATTTTTTTTTCAGTGCTGTTGTAACTTCAAATGGTCACTAAATAAATGGTTGTAAGTCAAGGACTACCCGTAGTAGGGGAGAGTATGCCACTTCCAGAGGCTGCACCAAAAGTGGGGTGTAGACTTAACATTGATTCATATTTAATGGACTTCCATACTCTTTCAAAGCTCTCTGACAATCAGTCTGGGAATATCAACTCATGGCAAATAACATTGGTACATTTTTATTTATTAGATGTATATGCGGCCCATCTCACTGCCAGGCAACTCTGGGAGGCTTACAGCATCGTAAAACATAATATAAAACAATTCAAGGCTTACAAACATTAAGCATTAAAAAGAAACTGGATAAAAGGGATCAGTACCGATCAAGGAGAATATTTGTAGCTCAGGCTTGAAATGAGAGGGATCCTTGGTGCTCTCAGACATTTCATTACCTGACTAGGTAAGTCATGAATGCTCATTAGCAATGCACTGATAATGTTACCTAGTCTGCCAAGAAAACAGCCAACCTCAGAGAGCACCAAGGATCTCTCAGGGACTGATACATAAATAGGATGGAGATGGGCATTTATCTAAAGTAAACTCATTTAAGTTGGACCATACGAAAGGCTGAGCGCCAAAGAATTGAGGCCTTTGAACTCTGGTGTTGGAGAAGACTCCTGCGAGTCCCTTGGACTGCAAGGCGATCCACCGGTCAGTCCTAGAGGAGATCAATCTTGACTGCTCTTTAGAAGGCCAGATCCTGAAGATGAAACTCAAATACTTTGGCCACCTAATGAGAAGGAAGGACTTGCTGGAGAAGAGCCTAATGCTGGGAACAATTGAGGGCAAAAGAAGAAGCGGATGACAGAGAACGAGGTGGCTGGATGGAGTCACTGAAGCAATAGGCTTGAGCTTAAATGGACTCCAGAGGATGGTAGAAGACAGGAAGGCCTGGAGGAACGTTGTCCATGGGGTCACGATGGGTCGGACACGACTTCGCAACTAACAACAACAAAACTCTTTCATTCTCATTCTCTCTCCCTCCCTCCCTCCCTTCCTTCCCTCCCCCCCCCCATATGTCCTCTGGTTTCTCCTCTTCTATTTAACTTTACTTTGGAGAACAGTTAATGAATCTGCTTTCTTTGTTCAATCAGATTACGGCTATTCTCTAGAGGAGGCAGATGGGGAAGGAACCAGGGAGACTGTCTGGCCACTTCCTGGATTTAAAGTGGTGCTGAATTTAAACACCGGAAATGTACAGATAACCTAAAATGGAGAAAGCAAACAGCCCCAGCTTGCAACTAGAGCAGCTAGTGACTCAGCCAGTCCCTGTGGCAGTCCACGAAGATGCCTTCTCTTACAAGGTAATTTCTTTTATCCTCAAGTTTTTGTTTCTGAGATTCACCACAGGAGCCCGAGGTAGCACAAAAAGAGGCTTAATATTTTAATAATATATTTTTAAATATTTATTAAATGTAATTGGCTAGCCATCTTACCACGGGTAATTCTGGGCAACTTACAATATGTATATAAAAAAATAATAATACTATAGGAATAAAGTGCTCCAAAAATATAAAGACACAAAGGGTGTAGCTCAGAAACGTGGACCTCGGGATCAGTGGCTGGAGAAAGAGACATGAAATGGGTGACGGTATAGATACATAAAGACAGTCATGCCTGTCTCACTTAACAACCGCAGTGATTTTTTTTAAACAACCATGGCAAAAGAGGCTGTAAATTTGAGTACACAACTATTTGTATTCAAAAGTGACTCAAGCAGTCACTCTCCTATTTATTGGAGTTATAAGGAGGGAAGGTACAGTTCAAGCAGATTCGGTTATTATAGCCAACCTCAATAAAATATACCGTATTTTTCAGACGCACTTTTTCCCCCCGTAAAAGAGGCTGAAAATTTGGGTGCATCTTATACTCCGAATGTAGCTTTTTTGAAGCTTTTTTTCAGCCCTAATGAGGCACTAGCGAGTGAAGCTGATCTTCTGTGCTTTTCCTGTTCCCTCCGACTCTCAGCTGTGCTTTAGAAGCTTTTTTTCAGCCCTAACGAGGCGCCAGCGAGTGAAGCTGATCTTGCGAGCTTCGCCTGCTTTTCTCATTGCTTCTCTCTCCAAAGATCAGCTGTGTTTTAGAAGCTATTTTTTATCCCCAAGCAGGGATAAAAAGCACACACTCAAAACCAACGAACTAATGTGCTGAAGCTGACCAGACTAAGGATGCTAGCCAGATGAATACCTGGTAGGCAGATTTTTTCCCCCCCTATTTTCCTCCCCAAAAACTAAGATGTGTCTTATACTTCGGTGCGTCTTATACTCCGAAAAATACGGTAATTCGGATCTTCCTGTGGAATTGATTTTCTGGTCTGGTCCACCTAATGGGGATGAGCTGCCCTTCTGATAATGTTATAATATTGCCAAATAATATCCCGTAATTTTTTGGAAAGTCAGAAAGCAAGTGAGACGACCCGATTTTATGACCTTAAAAGAATCACTATGGTTGTTAAGTGAGTCACACAGTCATTAAGCAAATCCAGCTTCTCCCTTTGATTTTGCTTGTTGGAAGACAGCTGGGAAGGTTGCAAATGGTGATCACAGAATCCTGAGAATGCTGTGACTGTCAGAAATACATCCTGGGTGTCAAGCATTCCAAATTTTGATTATGTGACTGTGAGGGTATTGCAATAGTCATAAGTGTGAAGACCGGTCATAAATCATTTCTGAATGGTTGTAAGTCGAGGATTACCTGTCCAGAGGTGCTTTTGGCCTTAGAATTCTTGCATGAATGAGTTTGGAAATGCAACGGACCAGATTCCTCTTAATACAGTGACCTACGTAGTGTTGAACTTGGGGATGAGTTCGGTTCAGGCCCATTCAATGTATCTTTTGAGAGCATCGGTTTGGAGAAAGCTGACATGGATTTTATGTTTGCCTGGACATAAGTCCTCCTTGCATGACTTTTACTTGAATATTGTAAGTCTGAGGACTGGTGATAAAGACACTTCTTTCAATGCTATTATAATGTTCGATCCATTGCTAAATGAAAGGTTGTAAATCAGTGGTGAAATGCTACCGGTTCGCACCGGTTCGGGCAAACCGGTAGTGATAAAAAGTTTTTTAAAAAGCTACTGGTTCCTCCCAACCGTTTTTCCGACGACCAGCTGTGCCACATGATTTAAAATCTCTAAAAACCTGCTTTCTAGTGAATCTAAATCGCGTGGCACAGCTAATCCCCCCTCCCTCGCTGTTCTACTTACCTTCCCAAGCCTCCTTTTGGTGTGTAATGTGCATGCATGCATTTGGCGCGCACTGCGCATGCACAGCCAGCGAACCGGTGGCAAACTGGTTCATATTTCACCATTGTTGTAAGTCGAGGACTACCTGTAGGTCCATCTTGCATTGACAGAAGCTGCGAAGTTTAATCCCTGTGCTTTTTTCCTTTCATTGCAGGAAAATCTGATTGGTGCCTTGCTGGCCATTTTTGGGCATCTGACGATCAGCATTGCTCTCAACCTCCAGGTGAGTTGAGAGAAGGAGCAAAAGGATTCCAGAGCCATAGAAACCACAATGCACTTTCTCATCCTCCTTTCTCTTCCTCTAGAAATACAGTCATATCCGGTTGGTGAGTTGCAAAGAGACAAAGGCTTATTTTAGGACCAAGACATGGTGGTGTGGTTTGTTCCTTCTCTGTCTGGGAGAATTGGGGGTCTTCTCCGCCTACGCTTTTGCTCCCCTGTCCCTGATAGTGCCTCTGGGAGCTGTCTCTGTCATAGGTAAGTCCCTCAATACATGTCAGAGCTTCTCTTCGTGGTAGAGCAGGCTAAGAAACCAAGCCCATGAATGCTGATAGGACTGCGTCAGAATATTCATGACTGGGAAGGCATGGGAACAAGGTCAGCCAATGAATAGGCATAGCAACTAAGTCAGCCAATTGGGTGCTGCTGAGGCATACTGGAGCCCAGGGAGTGTCTTAGTCTGCAGCTTCTGATTCTGTGCAGAGAAACAAAACTGAAACCAGTGTATGTTAAGCTCTGAGCTGTGAAGCTGTGCGTCTGAACTTGTCTGCTCTTCTGAGCTGAAATGAAACTGTGAATCTGCTGTTGGTATTGTAAACTTACTTCATGTATAATTGTGAACATAAAGAAGTTAGTGGATCCTGCTGCATCAGTTTATCTGCGTGTGCTTCTGGATTTGATTTTTGCAACAAACTCGGACAGACTGTTATTAAGTGGATTTGTTTATTCGTTCATTCAATTTATGTAGCCACCCATCTAGCATTTGTGACTCTTTAAGTGGCTCGCAAGTAAAACACAGGTAGTCCTCCACTTACGATCACAACTGAGCACAAAATTTTTGTTTCTAAGTGAAACACTTGTTAAGTGAATTTTGCCCCATTTTACGACCTTCTTTGCCACAGCTGTTAAGTGAATCACTGCAGCTGTTAAATTCATACACGGTTGTTCAGTGAATCTGTCTTCTCCGTGCACTTTGCTTGTCAAACGGTCGTAAAAGGGGATCACGTGACCCTCACGATACTGTAACCGTCATAAAATACGAGTCAGTTACCAAGCACCCGAATTTTGATCCCATGACTATCAGGGTGTTGCAACAGTCAAGTGTGAAAAAGGGTCAGTTTTTTTAGTGCCATTGTAACTTTGAATGGTCACTAAATGAACCGTTGTAAGAGGAGGACTACCTGTAATTACAAATGAGCAACTAAAATTAAAACAATTGAAAAAAAAAAAACCAATTGAAACAGTTAAAACTTAATTTGAGGGAAGAGCACAAGCAAGGCATACGATAACGAACAGTGCAGCCAACTTTAATTACAAAGTTAGAAGTCACGAAAGTCTTGGAAGTTTGTGCCTTTCCCTTCCTTTCCTTTACCTTAAGGAGAACCAGGGAGGGTTTGTCTGAGATGTTTACCTCAGGTAACAATTCTGGCTGGGACATAGGTTTCTTTTATCTGACCATTGTATATTCGTTGGCCCTCTTCCTCCGGTTTCTCAAGGTTATTCCTTCTGCCATGCAGATAAGTCTTGCGCCTGCAGACGTCTCCCACAATGCTGTACGATTTAGGCCCGATGATATTTCTAGCAAAAGGGTCCTTGGTGCTCTCTGAGCTTGCTTGTTTTCATGCAGACAAGTTTCGTTACTCTAACTAAGTAACATCATCAGTGCTAGTAAGGAGTGCTGTTTGCTGTCAGTTTATATTCTGTTGTCTTGCCTGTTTGTGTTGGGGAGGTAGGAACAGTCTTAGTGTTGTAGGAAATAAAACGGAACCAAGCCACGCTCTTTGATGCAGGAAAAAGGTTTATTGTGCACGGTTCAAACAGTCCAAAAACGGGCAAAGAGTCTGAACAATGATGGCTGCTTTTGGCCAGATATTTATACAGTTTAAAGGCAAAGTTATTACGAAGAGTGAAACATTTCACATGTAGAAGTTACCCTTTAATCTATCTCTAGGAAAGGAATAACAATCCTGTTCCCACAGGCTTAGGTTCTCAGCTCCGGAGCTCAAGACATAATAAAAGAGGAGATAAGGGGCTCAGAGACGCCTCAAGGGCAGTAAAGGGGGCAGTAAGGGAAGCAGTATTTCTCCTCTAGGATATACATGACATTTGGGATGTAATAAACATTAAACAACAGGATGTATCTGTTTAGGGTCAGTTTGCCATTTTACAATTCTGTGCCTACGTCAAATACCTTTTGCCATTTTAGCACCTTGGCACGGAAGAGGCACTTCTGTCTTGACCAAAGATTTAGAATTATAATATTTGAATTTTGTCCCAATATTGGATCTTAGCCTGGCTCATTAGAGATTCTTTGCTTGGGCTGTTTACTGATGGCTCTTTGGCAGTTTCTTGATTGAGGGTATTGCTTACTTGATTGTTGGTCTGAAGTTGACCTTGGCGTTAATCTATGCTGATCTGGGTGCTGATTCCTGGTGGAGAGATGCTGGAGTCTTTTTTTGTTCTCTTTTGGGCTAGTTGATTGTCTCTTTTGCATAGTGTATTCTTCTTCTTCTTGTGCCATATCCATCATTGGACGTTGGCGATCATGTTGGCGATCCTATTTTTGTCAACAGCTGCATGAAAAAGTGCTGCTGAGTTTTGTCCAAACCAGTCCCTTAGATTTGGAAGCTATGATTTTCTTCTTCTGCCTGGACCTCGTTTGCCTTCAGTCTTTCCCTGGAGGATTAAGTGAAGGATGCCGTATTTTTCTGGGTGTCTCATCACATGTCCAAAATATTCTAACTTTCGCTTTTTTATGGTTTTGATGATTTCCCATGGCATTCCCAGGCGACTTATCACCATCTCATTTGTGATTTTGTTAACCCATTTTATACGTAACAGCCGTCTGTAAATCCACATTTCAAATGCTCCTAGTCTCTTCAAGTGGTTTTCTGTCACGGACCAACTCTCTACTCCGTAGAGCAGGATAGAAAAGATGTAACATCTGACAAGCCTGATTTTCAGTCTTAGGCTTATGTCGTGACTGCAGAAGACCTTTTTCATTTTGAAGAATGCTGTTCAAGCTTTCTCTATCCTTGTCTTTACTTCACTGATCATGTCCCAGCTTTCGTGTCAATTAAAACCGAGGTACGTGATCCTTTCAACTTTTTCTAATGGTATTCCTTCCGAATTTATCAGTGGTAATTAATGGGTTGTTTGCTGACGACCATGTTCTTGGTTTTTGAGGTGTAAAGCTTCAAGCCATATTTTTCAGATATTTCTGAGATTCTGTTGTTGAGGAGCTGAAGGGTCTTCATGCTTACTGGCAAACAAAACTGTATCATCAGCATATCTTAAATTGTTGGTCGGAACACTTTGAGGCCAGCATCAATCTTCTCCAGTGCTTCGTTGAAAATTGACTCAGAGTAGATATTAAATAATAAAGTGTATAGTGTATAGATGTTGTTAATGTCTATGTGTCTATTGATGGCTGATTTGTCAGAGTGCCAAGCTTCTAGACATTCCCTGGCATTTTTGGATTTGGCCCGGTCTAGGATTGTCACATTTTCCCAATTGAAACTATGATTAAATCTATCTATATGTTGTGAAATTAAAAAATAAACTGATACGGTAGCAAACAGCAATCCTTAGTAGCACTGATGCTGTTACCTAGTTAGGGTAATAAAACGCCTGCAAGAAAACAAGCTCAGAGAGCACCAAGGACCCCTCATGTCAACCCTGAGCTACAAATATTCTCCTTTATTGATATTTCTAGTATCAGATGTATCTCAAAAACTGAAATAGTTGACAATCCATATAAAATTGCTTCCTATGTAAAGAAGGTCAGACGGCGGTGCAGGTAGCAAATCTTCAAGATGCTGGCAAGATCCATAGTCTTACATCCTCCCAGATCCAGGAAGCTTTGATATGTAGGCCAGATGTTCTCCAGTTATGCTGATTTACTCAAAAATAAAAGAGGGAGGAGGGAAACACTAATATTCAATCAAACATTTCCACAAGTGAAAATACATGCATACCAGAGGTGGGTTTCAGCAGGTTCTGACCAGTTCTGGAGAACCGGTAGCGGAAATTTTGAGTAGTTCAGAGAACCGGTAGTAAAAATTCTGACTGGTCCCACCCCCATCTATTCTCTGCCTCCCAAGTCCCAGCTGATCGAGAGGAAATGAGGATTTTGCAGTAACCTTCCCCTGGAGTGGGGTGGGAATGGAGATTTTACAGTATCCTTCCCCTACCATGCCCACCAAGCCACGCCCACCAAGCCATGTCACGCCCACCAAGCCACACCCACAGAACCGGTAGTAAAAAATTTTGAAACCCACCACTGACGCATACCCCAGCTTGAACTAATCAGACCAGCTGTCTCTAGCATCAGCAAAACTCATTGCTTGCTATTTTCTCATGCAGCAAGTGCAATCATCGGTGTCATATTCATCAGGGAAAAATGGAAACCTAAAGACTTCTTGAGTAAGTGGCTGGATGCATTTTTTCAGAACTGCCCGTCTTCAGCACGTTTCTTTTTACCTTTGCTTCCCTTGCTTGACTCTTGCATGGATTGTACAAATCAACAAGAATTGATTTCTGGCACTCTCTCCTCTCTCCCTTAAAATTGCAATTATTATTTTAGCTTTTTTCGTACCTGCTAATTTGTTAGGACCAGCTTGGAGGTAGCTGGCTACTTTTTCATTATTTCAGAAGGATGGGTTGGAGGGTTATGTTGGTTTCTCATCTTGGATAGCCAGAAGAAAAGGGGGCAGCGCTGTCCTTGTTAATTTACATCCGGATCCCTGGGATGCATTCCTTCTTCCGTTTTCCTTCTTCCATTTTCCTTTTTTTTTTTTTTTGCTAATTGTTTTAATTATAACACACAGGTAGCCCTCAAGTTACAGCCATTTATTTAGTGCAGGGGTCCCCAGATGCATCAGGGGTGAAATCCAGCAGGTTCTGACAGGTTCTGCAGAACTGGTAGCGGAAATTTTGAGCAGTTCAGAGAACCGGCAAATGCCACCTCTGGCTGGCCCCAGAGTGGGGTGGGAATGGAGATTTTGCAGTATCCTTCCCTCAGGAGTGGGGAGGGAATGGGGATTTTGCAGTATCCTTCCCCCAGGAGTGGGGAGGGAATGGAGATTTTGCAGTATCCTTCCCCCAGGAGTG
Organism: Pantherophis guttatus; assembly: GCF_059756535.1. Taxonomy (NCBI): domain Eukaryota; kingdom Metazoa; phylum Chordata; class Lepidosauria; order Squamata; family Colubridae; genus Pantherophis; species Pantherophis guttatus. Next base: position 19,090,803 of record NC_142072.1, on the reverse strand, counting down.
GGGAGGGAATGGAGATTTTGCAGTATCCTTCCCTTGCCACGCCCATCAAGCCACGCCCACCAAGCCACGCCCACAGAACCGGTAGTAAAAAAAATTGTATTTCGCCACTGCTATGCATGTGTATAACTCAGAGCGGTTGTAGGTCTCCGAATTAATGCACTAACACAGCTTTTCCTGTCTTCATCCTGCCAAAGGGCGTTATGTTTTGTCCTTCATAGGCTGTGCCTTAGCCATTGTTGGGACGTATCTGCTGATCACCTTTGGACCAAACAACCATGAAGTCATGACAGGAGAGAACATCAGAAAGCACTTGGTCAGCTGGCCATTCCTTCTGTATATGGTAAAGTGACCCATTTAATCGAGTCTAATCTGTGCTCTTCCTCCTCAGCTTCGTTTCATTTAGAGGCCTAAGCCAGGGGTGAAATCCAGCAGGTTCTGACAGGTTCTGGAGAACCGGTAGCGGAAATTTTAAGTAATTCAGAGAACCGGCAAATGCCACCTCTGGCTGGCCCCGGAGTGGGGAGGGAATGGGGATTTTGCACTATCCTCCCAGGAGTGGGGTGGGAATGGAGATTTTGCAATATCTTTCCCCTGGAGTGGGAAGGAAATGGGAATTTTGCAGTATCCTTTGCCTGCCACGCCCACCAAGCCACGCTCAGAGAACCAGTAGTAAAAAAAATTGGATTTCACCACTGGCCTAAGGCCAATAAGTGATGTTTTGTGCTTGCTCTGTGGTTCCTTGATCTAGATGAGGGTTTCTCAAATCTTGGCAACTTGAAGCGGCGTGGGCTTTTGATTCTCAGAATTGCCGGCTGCCTGGGGAATTTGGGGAGCAGGCTTCCCCACATCTTAAAGTTGCCAAGTTTGAAAAATGCTGATCTAGAGCTTTAGCTTTAATTGGTTTGTAGGGTGGGTGGGTCAGAAGAGCCGAGTTCATATATCAAATTGAACCATAAAGCAAAGATGGGCAGCCTCAGAGCTGTATGCAATCTGGTGCTGGCAAAAAAAACAGACAGGTTTCTTATCCTCAGAAAGATAAATTCTGAAACGGGATGACTGTCGTTTAAAATAATCAAGAATCCAATGCTTTTAGGAAACAAAACAACCCTCCCCACAATACTGTCATTGTCAGCTCCAATTTTGTTAAGAGTGTTTCTCAGGCATCAAAAAGTTGACTGTCCCCTTGCCATAAACTATGATTTGCAAATCGCAATGATATATGAATAGATTGTATTACCCTATTTTTCAGAGTATAAGACGCACCTTAAGTTTTTTGGGAGGAAAATAGGGGGGAAAAAATTCTGCCTACCAGGTATTCATCTGACTAGTCCTTAGCCTGGTCAGTTTCAGCACATTAGTTCACTCACCGGTTTTGAGGTTGGGGCTAAAAAAACAGCTTCTAAAGCACAGCTGATCATCGGAGGGAGCCACAATTAGAAAAGCAGGCAAAGCACGGAAGATCGCTTCGCTCGCGTTGGGGCTGAAAAACAGCTTCAAAAGCACAGCTGATCCTCGGAGGGAGCAGCAAATTAGAAAAGCAGGCAAAGCATGGAAGATCGCTTCGCTTGCGTTGGGGCTGAAAAACAGCTTGAAAAGCACAGCTGATCCTTGGAGGGAGCTCCAGTGACTAAAGCAGGCAAAGCACGGAAGGGGTAAGAGAAGGCAGCAGCTGTTCAGGGTAGCCATTTTGGGCACCACGTGGGGTTACATTTGGAGTATAAGATGCACCCAAATTTTCAGCCTCTTTTAGGAGGGAAAAAAGTGTATCTTATACTCTGAAAAATACGGTAAGTCAAACCAATTAGGTAACATTATGATTTAACATGATGTGATCCCAAATTGAGTTTTAGACCTGCAGTTACAATGGATCCCTAGATATCTCTAGATATCCTGAGTGGCTCAAGGTTGACTCAGCCTTCCATCCTTTCAAGATTGGTAAAATGAGGACCCAGATTGCTGGGGGCAATAGGCTGATTGCCTACGCTTAGAGAGCAGTATATAAGTCTAAGTGCTATATAAATCTAAGCGGTATATAGGTCTTAAGTCTATTGGTATTGTCCTTCCTTCCTTCCTTCCTTCCTTCCTTCTTTCCTTCCTTCCTTCCTTCCTTCCTTCCTTCCTTCCTTCCTTCCTTCCCTCTGCCCACTGCCAGCAGTTCGATCCTGACAAGCTCAAGGTTGACTCAGCCTTCCATCCTTTCGAGATTGGTAAAATGAGGACCCAGATTGCTGGGGCAGTATGCTGACTCTGTAAACCACTTAGACAGGGCTGTAAAGCACTGTGAAGTGGTATATAAGTCTACGTTCTATGGCTATTGCTATCCTTACCCAATATCCAGCCTAGATAGTTGTGTTTAAACACAAGCTCTTGGACTGGTAGCTCTAGTGCAGGGGTGTCAAACTCACATTGTCACGGTGGTATCACGTGACGCATCAGAACTTTTCCCCCCTTCACTAAACCGAGCATGGCCAGCACAGGATGCATCTGGCCCATGGGCCGGAAGTTTGACAGCCCTGCTCTAGTATGTTAAACAAGCCAAGTTGGCCAACTCATTGTAATAATGTAGAGCAGGGGTCAGCAACTTGCAGCTCTGGAGCCGCATGTGTCTCTTTCACCTTTCACCTCTGCTGCGGCTCCTTGTCACTCAAAATATGTGTCATGACCGCCAATGTGCGACACCCGCCAGCACACGATTTATTGAGCTTTTCAACCTCGGGTAGGCCAACCATGGATAAATCCAAGAAAAGTAAAGTTTCAGAAGAAAACAGAACGTTTAATTCGACTACGTATGCTAGTTTTGTGGCCGCTCCAGAAATTGTCAGGCACGGGAAGGGTTTTGTGGCTCTGGTGTTTTCTTTTCTGTGGGAAATGGGTCCAAATGGCTCTTTGAGTGTTCAAGGTTGCAGACCCCTGTTCTAGGGTTTACAAACTACAGAGGATCAGTTTTTGTGTTATTGAGAGAAGCTGGTTTTCACTTTTCTGAGCAAAACAGCCAAAAATGAGGAATCTGCCAGCAGAAAGAAGCAGTTCAGCAAATAGGTGTGGCCCCAGAAGATTTTACTGATTTTTTTTAAAAAATGTGTATGCTCATCCATTTTGAATAAACAGTTTTAATCAAACCTCAATGTAATAAAACCTCCATAAACAAAGTATATAATTAAAATAACAATTACACAAGATAATATAATTAAAATAATAATTACACACAATTATAAGAATATAATTAAAACAATAATTGCTCAGGAACTGAGGCACTGCCTAATACCTCATAGAGTTACGTTTACAGTTTCATGAACAAGATGGCAGACACAGCAATGCCAGCCCAAACATGCTCCCCACTTCCTCTGTTTCAGGGTTTGAATAAGATGCCATGTGGACCGGCTGCAGCTTCGAACCCAGGTTCAAAGCAACTCTCGGCCATGAGAGCTCCCTGGGTGACTTTGAGCCAATCCTTTTCCCTAAGCCCAGTCTATTTAGCTGTGCTGTCGTGGTGGGTGAAGCTTAGCTCAGGGAGTGTTGAATGCGTGGCCCTGAGTTCCTGCAGAAAAGGCAGGATCGGCTTTTAACAAATAGATAAAATAAACTGCACTTCACCTAAGCCAGGGGTGTCCAATCTTGAGACTTGTGGACTTCAACTCCCAGAATTCCCCAGCCAGCCATTTTTATGACCCACGCCCAAGTAAGTAGTATTCGAGGCAAACAATTCCAAACAAACAGACTTTATTAGAACAGCTGAGAATTAACTCATTCTCAGCGTAGTCCAAACTAAATCAAAACAAAGTCTTCATAGCACAAATTCTTCAATCTAATCACCAACCTTGGTATAATTAGGCAAACTGCCAAAGGCTTCTCTTGGCAAAAGTTCAGAAGCAGAAGATGCCGACAAGAGATAAGTGCAGCAAGACAAGAACAAGCCTATCAACGTTGTTTTCCGACAAAGAGCCCAAGAGCCGTTGCTGGTCTTTTAAGCCTTATGGGAGGGGCCAATCATCTCTTGGCCCTATTCCTGAATCGTCCTCTTTGCTTTAACTGCTCTTGCCTTCTGGCAGTTCTCCTTATATGTGCACTAGGAACAGGCTTCTCCTGTTCCTCTGCCTCTCTACCGTCAGCCTCTGGAGGCTCCGGAGTCCGCAAATCACTCCCCGATGGTCCTGGCCCCATCTCTGCCTCCAACGCAGAGCCCTCATCCGGGCCGTCCCCAGCCTCCAGGACTGGCTCCTGTTCTTCCTCAGCCTCATCGCTGTCCGACTCTGCTGCCAGCTCCGAAGGCTGCTGGCGGACCACAACAGCCATGTTTAGTGCAATGTGTGAAACCTAATCTATAATTCAGGCCTCCTAAACTGATAACAGTAGTGACTGTTCAAAGATATGACCTACCTGAAAAAGGGAACTTATGACCCAGATCTGAAGTCCTAATGGTCATTGGGGGGAATTCCCCTTCTTAGAGCTGGATCGTAATAGCAATAGCACTTAGACTTATATACCGCTTCATGGTGCCTTACAGCCTTCTCTAAGCGGTTTATAGAGTCATCCTATTGCCCCCAACAATCTGGGTCCTCATTTTACCGACCTTGGAAGGATGAAAAGCTGAATCAATCTTGAGCCTGGTGAGACTCGAACCGCCAAAGTGCTGGCAGCCGGCAGTCAGCAGAAGTAGCCTGCAGTACTGCACTCTAACCATTGCGCCACCACAGCTCATAAGTCCTCTTTTTCAGGTAGGTCGTAACTTTGAACAATCCCTACAGTCACGTGACTCTATTTGGGGCACTAGGCAATGCATACAGGTAGTGCTCGACTTACAACAGTTCATTTAGTGACCGAAGTTACGTCACTGAAAAAGGTGACTTATGACCATTTTTTTTGCACTTACGACTATTGTAGCATCCCCATGGCCACATGATCAAAATTCAGATACTTGGCAACTGACTCATATTATGACGGTTGCATTGTCTTGGGGGCTATATCAACACCTTTTGCGACCTTTTGAGAAGCAAAGTCAATGGGGAAGCCCGATTCATTTAACAACCGTGTTACTAACTTAACAACTGTGGCAAGAAAGGTTGTAGAATGGAGCAAAATTCACTTAACAACTGTCTCCCCTAGCCACAGAAATTTGGAGCTCAATTGCAGTCGTAAGTGGAGGACTACCTGTATTTACGGCCATCTGCAGTGTCCTGTAGTCACGTGACTGCATTTTGTGGCGGTTTTGCTAAAAACGGGCACTTCCGGCCCATGGCGAACAATGGCTTACACTTATGACCACCGTGTTCACTTAATGACCGTCACAAAAAAGTAAAATCCTTTTACCACCATTACAACTTGTGACCCTAATAGGCATTTTCCAATATGGTTGTAATTCGAGGACTATATGTCCTTGGAATGCAAACTCCAGCTCCCAGATTTCTGGGGAACTAAGGCAGGAGAGACCCCCTTTTTCATTTCATTTCTAAAGGGGGGGGTGTCTGTCTCTTCAGCCTGCAAAGGCAAGAATGGGTGGGGGCGAAACCTTGGAAACCCAGCCGTATTTCAAACCCAGTGTCATTTCTCTGTTCTCGTTCTTTAGCTGGTGGAGATCATTCTGTTCTGCCTGCTTTTATATTTCTACAAGGAGAAGAAAGCAAACTATATTGTGGTGATTCTGCTTCTGGTAGCCCTCCTTGGTAAGTTTCTTCTCCTCTTCCTCTTTACGTAAGGTCAGTTTCACAAACTGGATTGTTAAACCTCGGCCTCTGATTAGCAAAGAAGCAAGTTCATGCATGCGGGATGGGTGTGAGGTTTAATCTCCATTCAGCTTTCCCAAAGATAGTTCCTTTTGTGGTCTGCATTTTCCAGAAATCCTGATCCAAGACCCCCGGAGGAGTCAAATTTTATGTATTTACCTTATTTTTCAGACTATAAGATGCTTTCCGGACTATAAGACGCACCTAGCTTTTGGGGAGGAAAACAAGGGGAAAAAAATCTGCCTCTGCCTCCCAGCAATTCGCCTCCTTGCAACAAACAGCCTCGTCAGCTTCAGCACAGCCTGATTTAGCACAAGCAGCTGATTGGTGGTTGGCTCTGCCTCCCAGAATACTGCCTATCAGCTGTTCCAGGCTGTGAGGATCACCACCACTTATTGCCGCCTCCGCGCGCCCCATGTTTGGCCTCTGCACTTCCCATTTTCGGCCTGAGCATGCGCCCATTTTCGGCCTGAGCATGTCCCATTTTCAGCCCGGTCCAGGCGGTGGGATCAGTGGCAGTGGCGGCGATTGCTGCCGCCTGGAACAGGCTGAAAAGGGGGTGCGTAGAAGCCGAAAATGGGACGCGCAGAGGCAGCGATAGGCGGCAGTGGTGATGGGTGCCGACAGTGGTGATGGGCGGTGGAAATCCCCGCAGCCTGGAACAGCTGATAGGTGGTATTCCGGGAGGCATATCCAACCGCCAGTCAGCTGCTTGTGCTAAATTAGGCTGTGCTGAAGCTGACCAGGCTGTTTGCTGCAAGGAGGCAAATTGCTGGGAGCAGAGGCCGGTGGGTGGGGACTGGCAGGTGGGCAGGGCTTCGCCAACATTCATTGTATAAGACGCACAGACATTTCCACCCATTTTTGGGGGGGTGGGGGGAAGTGTGTCTTATACACTGAAAAATAAGATATTTATTTATTGGGTTTCAAGGCTGGCTCCAAAAAGACTCTGAGCCACCCGGAAGATGTCTGCCTTAGACAAAGCCCCATGAAGAATATCCAGATAAAAATAAATTCATCAAGGTTTGAGTTGTTGGAGAGAGCTGAGTAAGTTAAGTTCTTGTTCCTGTTGATGGGGTCTCGGCAATTCCCATTACAGGTAGTCATCGACTTACGACCACAATTGAGCCCAAAATTTCTGTTGCTAAGTGAAACATTTGTTAAGTGAATTTCAGCCTGTTGTGTGACTTTTCTTTTCACTGTTGTTAAGTGAAGCACTGCAGTTGTTAAGTTAGTAACACAATTGTTAAGTGAATCCGGCTTCCCCATTGACTTTGCTTCTCAAAAGGTTACAAAAGTGTGATTTTCATGACCCCGGGACACTGCAGCCGTCATTAATATGAGTCAGTTGCCAAGTGTCCAAATTCTGATCAGTGGGGATGCTGCAACGGTCGTAAGTGTGAAAAATGATCATAAGTCACTTTTTTTAAATGCTGTTGTAACTTCGAACCGTCACTAAATTAATTGTTGTAAGTTGAGGACCACCTGCACATAGGTTGCAGCATCCCCATGGTCACATGATCAAAATTCAGACTCTTGGCAACTGACTCATATTTATGACGGTTGCAGGGTCCCGAGGTCATGGGATCTCCTTTTGAGACTTTCTGAAAAACAAAGTTAACGGGGAAAATCAGATTCACTTAACAACCATGTGTTAGCTGTGGAAGCCATATTAGGCCGGAAGCTTCCATGCTGCCACCTTCTCCTGTGTGGGAAAGTAGGAGGGGGGGATTAAGGAGAAGGGTTGTCTGTAGACATAATAGCATTCTTCCTGTCGGTCAAGGTCAGGCCGATCCTGCATCTGGAGAAGGAGTGGTCAGAGTAACGTCTCGAGATGGGACGGCGATTGATTGGAGCATGTGATCGACTGAGGAGTGAGGGGATGGTTTTGGGGGTTTTGATTTACTGAGGGAAAACCCGGACCTCTCAGATTCGGGTTTTCCCAGATGTGCCAGTTTACCTATCCTAGTAAATAGAACTTTGAAAAATGCTTGCTTCAGAGTTTTTACTTGGAGTTGGGTTTTTTTCTGGAATGCTGACACCGTCTTACTAATAACTGCGGTGGTTCACTTAACAGCTATGGCAAGAAAAGTCGTAAGACGAGGCAAAACTCACGTTAACACGTCTCACTTAGTCACAGAAATTTTGGGCTCAATTGCGGCCGTAAGTCAAAGACCACCTGTGCTGTTTTTTGCTCGCCGTTGTTAGGTGTTGGTCTTGAGCAAAACGAGGGTTGTTACCGGGGGTGAAATGCTCCCGGTTCGGACCGGATCACCCGATCCAGTAGCGATGGAGGCAGGTGGTTCGGAGAACCGGTAGCAAAAATCCCTGCCCCCCCCCATGCCCAGCTGAGCCACACAATCATCAGAGGCTTTTTTTTTTACTTTTAAAAGCATTTTTTCTACAATCTCTTCGGCCTAAAAAACGCTTTTAAAAGTAAAAAAAAAAGCCTCTGATGATCGTGCGGCTCAGCTGGGATTGTCAAAGGCTTTTAAAAGAAAAAAAACCCTTTTTTTCTTTTAAATGCCTCTGACGATCCAAGCTGAGTTGCCTGATCGTCAGAGGCATTTAAAAGGAAAAAAAATCCTCTGCCGATCAGGCAACTCAGCTGGGATCGTCAAAGCCTTTTGAAAGCATTTTTTATAACCTCTTCGCCGAATGGTTAAATGGTTTTAAAAGTTAAAAAAAAAATGGTCACGCCCACCCAATCACATTAACGCCCCCCAAGCCACGCCCACAGAACCGGTAGTAACAAATTTTAGATTTCACCACTGGTTGTTACCTTGCCGGTTTTCCAGGTTCCATGACTGTCATTACCGTCAAAGCCGTTGTGGGCATGGTCGCGGTTTCCATCCGGGGGAATATGCAGCTGGGCTACCCCATCTTCTACATCATGGCGGTGTGCATGGTGGCGACAACAGCCTTTCAGGCAGAGTAAGTGCAGCCGCGCTTCCTCTCTTCCTTTCTCCCCAAATGTGTATTTTCTTCCTGCAGCTCGCCGCCAAATGTCAAGGTAATTCAAATTTAATTAAAATGAATTATAGATCAAAAATAGAGCCTGTGTGGCAGGTAGCACTGGGAAACGAGGTAATTGGATTCTTCTTGCTGTTTCTGACCGGAGATAAGGCCTTTTAGTAACCATTTGAATAATTTCCTATTCTAAAAGAGGCTTTGGGGGAGGGTGAGGGGGGGGGTCATTTGGGAACAACACAGCTAAAGGCCAGCTTCCCACACTCATTGCATCTTGCGTGGATTGCTGGGAGTGTGCTCAGAGGGATGGAGAGCAGCCTTCCTTTTACATATAAGAAGAGATTTATTTTTTTTTGCTGGGTCTTAAGGTTCCATTTGGAAACATCATCGTTGGTAGCCAAAGCTATACTTCGGTACACAACCAAAAACAAAAAAAGAAAACAATTGCAACCCACCTGCCTTTCATAGAAGACCTGTGTGTTGCATGGGTCAGAAGGAGGGCTGAGAAAATATTTGCAGATCCCTCACATCCTGGACACAACCTGTTTCAACTTCTCCCCTCAGGACATTGCTATGGGGCATTGCATGCCAAAACAACTAGACACAGAGACAGATTTTTTCCTCTTGCCATCATTCTGCTGAACACTTAACTCCCATAGCTCTGCTCTGCTCCTATTCTATTCTATTCTATTCTATTCTATTCTATTCTATTCTATTCTATTCTATTCTATTCTATTCTATTCTATTCCTATTCCTATTCCTATTCCTATTCCATTCCATTCCTATTCCTATTCCCATTCCATTCCATTCCATTCCATTCCATTCCATTCCATTCCATTCCATTCTATTCTATTCTATTCTATTCTATTCCTATTCCTATTCCTATTCCATTCCATTCCATTCCTATTCCTATTCCATTCCATTCCATTCCATTCTATTCTATTCTATTCTATTCTATTCTATTCTACTCTATTCTATTCTATTCTATTGTTCTATTTTCTCTTCTTCTCCTCTCCTCTCCTCTCCTCTCCTCTCCTCTCCTCTCCTCTCCTCTCCTATTCTATTCTATTCTATTCTATTCTATTCTATTCTATTCTATTCTATTCTATTCTATTCTTCTATTTTCTCCTATATTCTCTTCTCTTCCTTTCCCTTCCCTTCCCTTCCCTTCCATTCTACATTCTATTCTAATCTATTATTCTATTTTCTCCTATTTTCTTCTCTTCTCTTCTACATTCTCTTCTATTATTCTATTTTCTCCTATTCATCTCTTCTCTTCTATATTTTTTTTAAAAATCTGATTTATATGCCGCCCTTCTCTGGAGACTCAGGGCAGCTTACAATGCGTTAAGCAATAGCCTTCATACTTTCGTATATTTATACAAAGTCAGCTTATTGCCCCCATAAACTGGGTCCTCATTTTACCTACCTTAGAAAGGATGGAAGGCTGAGTCAACCTTGAGCCTGGGGAGATTCAAACTTACAGTCATTGCAGGCAGCTGGTGTTAATCACAATGCTTTTAGTCTGCTGAGCCACCAGGCCCTTCCTGGTGGCTCAAATAGAATTTTATTCTATTCATGAGTCAAAAAGTCAAAACAGTGACTTATGACCAGTGCTCACACTTACAACTATTGCAGCATCCCTACAAGTCATGGGAATCAAAATTTGACAAACGGCAGTGTGTTTACCATAGTTGCAGTCTATGGGTCATGGATCCTCATTTGCAATCTTCCCAACTGGGAAGCAAGCAAAGTCAGTGGGGGACGTCAGATTCAATTAACAACCACAAGATTCTCTTTAAATAGCTACAGTGATTTGCTTAACAACTGGGACAAAAAAGTCATAAAATCAAGTGCCCGTCACTTAATCACCTTGCTTACCAATGGAAATTCTGGTCTCATGGCTGGCTGGGGAATTCTGGGGGTTGAAGTCCACACATCTTAAACTTATGAAGATTGAAAAACATTTTTCCCATTTGCATGCTTTCTAGAGCATTTGACGTCCATGTGTACTACCAAAAAGGGGAGAATATTTGTAGCTCAGGATTGAAATTAAGAGTCCTTGGGGATTTCTGAGATGGGTTGTTTTCTTGCAGACATTTAATTAGAATAATTAATCAGTGGAACAACTTGCTTCCAGAAGTTGTGAATGCTCCAACATTGGAAGTTTTTAAGAAGAGATTGGACAACCATTTGTCTGAAATGGTATAGGGTTTCCTTCCTAAGCAGGGGGTTGGACTAGAAGACCTCCAAGGTCCCTTCCAACTCTATTATTCTATTTGTGATTTGTAATTACCCAAACTAGCAACGCCAGCAGCACTGATGATGTTATATAGTTTGGGTAATGAAACGCCTACAGAAAAGTCCACCAAGCTCAGAGAGCACCAAGGACCCCTCGTTGTAAAACATTACCTAGATATTTTGGAATGAGCTGAAATTTCACCAGGCAAATCAAGCATTGTTTTGCCACTGAGATCAGCAGCTGAATCTCTGACTGGTGATCCTGTTTTTGGTTCATGATTTGTAAGTTTCCCCTTTTTTTGTGCTGAAACATCTTTGGCTTTTCCTGAAATGTTTTGTTATTTATTTATGGGCAATGTTGTCTGATTATTTTTTTTCTTCCACTGTATTTATTTTTCTCCTAGGTTTTTAACCCAAGCTTCCCACTTGTATGATGTATCCCAGATTGCCAGTGTGGGTTATATCCTGTCTACTGTGATAGGAATTACAGCAGGTAGGCATATATCGGTGCATTAAAATCATGAAAGGAGCTGATCCGCAAATAACCTGAAATGGATTTTGCCTTCTTTCCCATCCCTGGGAGAGAATCCCTAACCTAATACTTACCTTGAAATATATATATTTTAATGCTTAAAATGAAATAGCCTGCATTGATAACAAGATTCTGTGCCTCCCTTTAGAAACTGTTTTTCTATTTGGAAGTGTAAATATAAGGATGGAACATTTTATCACATGTGGTGGCAATGCCCCAAAGCAAAGAAATATTGGGAACAAATAAGGAGATGGTTACAGGAGATAACAGGAGAACTTAACCTGAATTATTTTTATTAGGAATAATTAATCAAAAGATAAAGAAGCAATTCTAACATATCATTTTACATATAGTAACAGCAGCACAAATTGTTTATGCCCAAGGTTGGAAACTTGAAAATATACCAGCCAATGAGAGGATTATTCATAAGATATTAGAATGTGCTGAGATGTATAAGCTCAAATTAGAAATAAAAGGCAAGGAAAAAACAGAATTTTACGAGGTTTGGGATAAGTGATATAAGTGGTTAGAACAGAGAAACAAAAATGTATAGAAATAAATGTAGGTAACTAAGAGATATATGAGACAGTACTGTTAAAAAAATGCTTATTGTTATGTAAATTGGAAGAATGGAAAATAAAAAATTTAAAAAATAGAAACTTTTTTTCTATTTGAAAAGGCTTCTTTTCTCTTCAGGTGCAACTTTTTATTTGGACTTTATTGCAGAAGATGTTCTCCATATTTGTATGTTTTGTTTGGGGTAAGTTTACAATATTGATCTAACTCGTTGGCTTCTGGTAAACCTGTGTCTCTTGCATTTCCTTTTTCTCTGCTTGGCAAGTTGGTTCTTTTTAATGTATGATGGCTATTGGAAGGCTGCTTTGAGCATCTTCTATCTCAGAATGGTGGGAAACACTATCAATCGTTTTCAGCTTACTGAAAACAGAGTCTGAGGGCTGTTAGTTGCCCACTCTTTGCTAATAGTTTGGGAACATTTGAGGATGGATTCTTGGTTGCCTGAAAAGCATCTAATGAAACCATTTGATAGCTGATCTTATTCTCACTCACAACCCTGTCTGGAGTTTGCTGAACTGGGAAACGCTATCCCAATCCCTGCCCATATTGCAGTGCCTTATACAATCGTAAATACGTACAGGTAGTCTTCAGGTAATGGCCCTAATTGGGCTGGAAACTAAACAACACAGTTGTAAATTGAATAATCACATGAGCGTGCCAACTTACAATGGCAATTCTGGTTGCTGTTGCTATGCAACATCTGTGCGGGCATTAAACGCAACATCACATGATCACAACTTGCAGCTTCCTGCCAGCTTCCCTATTGACGTTGCTGGTTAGAATCTGCCAGTGAAGGTTGCAAGCGGTGATCCTGTGTGACCACTGCAACCATTATAATTGCGTGCCTGTTGCCAAGCTCTCAAATTGTGATTGTGTGACTGCAGGGAGGTTGTGACAGCTGCAAGTTTGAGGCATAAGTCTCCTTGTTCAGTGCCAGCATAACTTTGAATGTTCGCTGAATGAATGGTCGTTAAGCAAGGGCTAGCTGTATTTTCCCTTTCTTGGAAACCAAATCAATGTAGTATTTGTTGGTAATTAAAGCTTAATTTGTCCGTAGTCAAAGAATCTGAGGAGAATCTGAGGAGTTAATGCCATCTATCTTTCTTTCTTTCTTTCTTTCTTTCTTTCTTTCTTTCTTTCTTTCTTTCTTTCTTTCTTTCTTTCTCTTTCTTTCTTTCCTTCCTTCCTTCCTTCCTTCCTTCCTTCTTTTTCTTTCTTTCCGTGTGTGTGTGTGTGTGTGTGTGTGTGTGTGTGTGTGTGTGTGTGTGTGTAAAGTGTTTTTCTGTCGAAGCACCTGGTCTACCCCAATATTGGAGGGAGCATCCTGCTTCCCTTTGGCTTTTCAGCTCCAATCCAGGAGCCCTCAAGCAGTCACATTCACAAGTTCGAATCCGAGTAAGGGTATGGCTAGCTGATGAGAGCTAAATAGCTTGAAATAGATCTATACTAGTCTCCCTTTATTTCTTTATCAGCAAAATATAAATTTGATAATATACTGTAAAATTTATATTGCTGCCTATTCACCCATGGCAACTCAAGGAGGTTTACAGAATATTAAATCACATTTAAAACAATAAAACTAATAAAAGGAATCAAATAAATCAATATAGAATAATATAATAAAATCACCCCCCCATCTCCCGCCCCAGCGATAGCAGATCACATGAGCCATTTAGTGGGCTCTATCCCGCTCTGGGTTCCCCAGACCCACTGGCAGAACCAGGTCTTCAGTGCCTTCCGGAAGAGTGTTAGAGTGGGGGCCATTCTAATTTCTGGGGGAATGATGTTCCAGAGAGAGGGAGCCACCACCGAGAAGGCCCTTCTTCTGGGTCCCATCAGGTGTATCTTCCTCGGGGATGGGACTCAGAAGAAGGGTCCCATCCTCTTGACCGAAAAGTTCAAGTCTTATATTTGCTAGGACAGTCCTGAGAACTTATGGGCAGCGGTGTCTGCAGAAGGGGGAAATTGTGAGGACAGACTGATAAAGGAAAGAGTGTCAGGACAGAAGTCTCATCCTTTTGGTGCATGCATTGTGCAATGCATGGGGCAGGACTTATGCTGTATTGCTGGACACCACTAGATATGGAAAAGGTTGTCAGTTCAGAATTGGGATGTCGAAGGGACTGCTTAGGGGGTGGAGATGCCTAGGAGCCCTTCTTCCTGGAGAGAATCCATGGGAGCAGCGGATGCTGTTCCTTTCAAGAAAATCAGAGTATCATCTCTTCACCCTTCTTTCCTCTCCTCGTATTCTGCCTGCATCAGTTTCCACTGCTCTTAAAAATAAGAAAGTGAAAATAGTACCGATGGTAAAAGGAGTCTTGGTGCAATCCAGGGGTGAATTCTACTTACCTTCCTTACCAGTTCGGAAGACCTTCTGTGCATGCCCAAATCTTCTGCACATGCGCAGAAGGTAAAAAACACATTACCTCCTGGTTACAACCAGAAAGTAATGACACCCAGCCGGGTGGGCAAAGCTATGCTCCGCCGTCGCTACCAGATCGCCGAACCACCGGCCAAGATCGCTACTGGATTGAGCGATCCGGTCCGATCCGAGAGCATTTCACCCCTGGTGCAATCCCAAAACAACCAGAACACCACTTGAATGCCATCGTCATTGACAAGTTCACCATCCGTCAATTGCAAAAGGCAGCTTTACTTGGAACAGCTGGCATCCTGGGATGATACTCTTAATACTATTAACAGCACTTAATACTATTAATCAGCTCCATAGAAAGGACTCAAGAGGCAGATAAAAATGCCAAATCTAGTCTAAGCATCTGGCTGACTGTGCAGTTAACCATAATAACAACAACGTCCTTATTCCTGCAAAGCCTCCTGACGCTGTTCTTTCCCTTAAGAATTTATGTTGAGGTAGAGAAGGCTCATGCACAACTATTTTAAGTCAGTAAACAAGGTCTGGGTAAATTTCTCAGACGGTTAGAAGGGCACTTCAGCTCTCCCTATGGCTTTGGAAAGAACTAAATTTAGTTAGAACTGTTTTTTGATGTTCCTGCTCGTCAGAGATGTTTCACTTCAAAAGTGTCTGGAAATGTTTACTTTGCCCCATGAACTGAAGCAGCATGGAGACCGATGACTCACTTTCTGTGAGGTCAAATGTGTCGCTAACACTTTTAGCTGTCAGCCACGTTTTTCTCTTACCTATGTTTCAAACTTCTTTACCTTGTCCTTTTAAAATCTCTTTCAGGTGCCTCATTGCCTTTTTAGGGGTCTTTCTGATCACTAGAAACAAGAGGAAATGCATCTTTTTTGAGCCGTACATCTCCATGGATGCCATGCCAAGTAATCTTAAAATCTAGTACCTTTTTGATAAGCTGGTAAAAACCGACAGGCTTTTGGAAAAGTTAGTCTACCCCCAAACCTCACCCCGCTTTATTATTTAGTTGTACCACTTGCTGCAGTCAGGTACAAAAACCGGGCATTTAACAGTGGCGGGATTCAAAAAAATTTACCACTGGTTCTGTGGGCATGGCTTGGTGGGTGTGGCATGATTTGGTGGGCGTGGCTTGGTGGGCATGGCAGGGGAAGAATACAGTAAAATCTCCATTCCCACCCCACTCCACAGGAAAGATACTGCAAAATCCCCATTCCCACCCCACTCCAGGGGAAGGATACTGTAAAATCCCCGTTTCCTCCTGATCAGCTGGGATTTGGGAGGCAGAGATTAGATGGGGGTGGGCCAGTCAGAGATGGTATTTACTGGTTCTCCGAACTACTCAACATTTCCGCTAGTGATTCTCCAGAACTGGTCAGAACCTACTGAATACCACCTCTGGCATTTAAGCAATGTGAAAGAACCCGTACCTTGACCGTGGTTATATTGAAAGTGTAATGTCATGAATGTTCTTGGCTTCTATTTATGTTATTTATAATGTTGGTCCCTGGTTTATTCTGCTTTTCTCCTATTTTAACAGCTGCCGAGAATCTCATATATTGAGATGGGCATCCTAGAAATGAGGGTATTAAATAAGTAATTTTTCAGAATCCACTTTCATCCATTTTAGATTTAATTTTGGAGTACTGAGGGAGAAATTTAAGGCAAAAATTTCCTTTAGGTCTTGTAGAGGATTAAAACATTAATTCACCCTTCAAGAACCTTGAAAAACCTCAAAGATTTGGACATTGTCCCCATTCAATGTGGAGATGACGATGACAATAATAATAATTTTATTGATTGATTGACTGATTATATTTGTTTGTCAGCAATCTCGCATACTATATCATCCAAATACCAGTTCAGTCATAGAATTGCAAATATGGCACTGAGGACCAAACGTAGCATTCTAACTTGAGAAGGGGATCCATATTTTGGATATTTCAGTAGCAGTGTTTCTCAACCTCACTCCCTTGAAGATATGCGGACTTCAACTCCCAGAATTCTGTGTCTTCAAATGTCCAAGGCTGAGAAACACCATCCTGAGGTAATCCAATCCTGCTGCCATCCAATGTGATGCAACTCTGGTTCCAGCCAAGTCTCAGAATGTAGGCTTTGAGATCAAAACTTTAGAACAGGGGTCAGCAACCTGTGGCTCTGGAGCCGCATGTGGCTCTTTCACCCCTCTGCTGCGGCTCCTTGTCACTCAAAATATGCATCACAATCGCCAATGTGCGACACCCGCCAGCACGCGATTTATTGAGCTTTTCAACCCTGGGTAGGCCAACCATGGATAAATCCAAGAAAAGAAAAGTTTCAGAAGAAAACATAAGGTTTAATTCAACTACATATGCTAGTTTTGTGGCCGCTCAAGAAATAGGCATGGGAAGGTTTTTGTGGCTCCCGGTGTTTTCTTTTCTGTGGGAAACAGGTCCAAATGGCTCTTTGAGTGTTTAAGGTTGCAGACCCCTGCTTTAGAACAATCTTGGTAGCTTTATGATGGATGGACTCCATCTCCCAGAATTCCCCAGGCAGCCCTCCTTTAGAAGATGAAATTAGAGTTTGGTTGGGTTAACGGAAGTGACAAGTTAAAAGAGAGCAATTGAATTTCTCTCTGTTTTCAAACCCCTACATTTCAAACCCCTCCACCTTTGTCCTTCAGGCATGCAGAATCTGCACGACAACGGAACTGCAGTTCAACCTGAACTGAAGTCTTCTTTTTCCTACGGCGCCCTGGAAAACAATGATAGCATCTCCGAAATTTATACTCCTGCTACCTTAACCGTTGTCCAGGAAGAACATGCTTCTTGTCGGATCATGTCACACAGCAAAAACGAGTGAATGCTCATTGAAGGAATACTGTAGGTGTGGTTGTCTTATTTATTACCCCTCCCTTTCTGTTATTTCACTCATTGAGCCCAGAAGGCAGATGAAGTAGGGATGAACTCATATAATAATTCTTAAAAAAAATAATAATTATTGATTAAGGATCAACGTACCTGCAGATACAAAAGTATTCCATGGTAAGATGAATTGCATTGGGATCCGAACAGCTCCAGCATTGCAAACGCAGAAGGCATTTGAGTAGCTAAACAGACTGTACCGATGCTCTGTTATAACAGAAGCAGTGATTTCCTTGGGATAACCAGGGATTGTGTGTCTTTTAAAAACTGGAAGAATGGCATTCTCCAAGAGATATGTATTAGGGATTCCCCACACTGAAAACTAATTATTTCCCCTTTTTCTGGTAGGCATGGCTAACCAGAGATATATTGATGCAGTTCACTAGTGTGTCCTCTGTTTTATTTAGTATATCTTGTTCTCCCAAACCTGGGAATAGGGAGGCAGGATACATTCTAGTATTCTGTTACCCTGGTCAAAGGGTTTAGTCAACAGTTCAACATTTTTTCCCATGAAAACTATGCAATTGAAGACATATCGCCGCTGAAAACTCATACCTTTCAGATCAACGCACCATGATTTAAGTTTAGTGTCCCGACGTTGGTCTGCAACCCCAGGTGTTGAGAATGTGATGACACATGTTTTGCTAATCGAAAGACCGCCATCTTGAAATCATAATGTTTGTGCTTTTAATAATTGTTCCGACAATGAAATTCTAGGTTGTAATGTCCTTTGCATTAGGCCTGGTTTTCATATTTAGCAGGTTTGGGTAATACAGGATGAATTGCATCATTTCATAATAATGTTTGGAGACTGCAATGGAATGTTTTTTTTTGGGGGGGGGGGATTAAAAATACTTCCCTGCAAATAGAAAGAAAGCCAGCTTTTGCAGATGTCACTGAGTTGTGACCAAAACCTCCTTCCTTCCTTCCTTTCCTGTGTGTGATATTTATGTTTAAATGTGCAGGAATTATTTAAACGGAGGAGCATTTAAAAATATCCTGGTGCTTCAACTGCAACCTATTTAGCTATCTCTGGCCATTTTGCCCATTAGATAAAGACATTGATTTCCTGCAAGTTTTTTGTTTTTAATTTGTACTGTATCAAGATTCTATCTGCTCCTTCTCCCCAGCAGATGACAACACTTCGACAACCTTGGCTGATCTTAAAAAGCTAAGCTCTGTTAGATGTGGTTTTTGTATTGAGGATGGATGATCAGCGGAAAATCCCCAGTTGTAGGGTGTACTGGGAAATGTAAAAAGCATCTCAGAAAATACAGTCCCTAGCCTTTTCAGGTTTCTGGTGGTTGCCAGTAGAAATGAATAAGATTTTAACCCTGGTTTTGTGGAAGAATTAACATGAATGTCAACCTCTCTGCAGTTTTCAGTGGCCCTGTGGAGTCTGAATGGAAGATACTCAGGTACTTTGGCCCACTTTCACAGAGCGAATTTGCACTTAAGATCCATAAAGGTCCCTGGGCAATATGAAATAAAGCCGTATTTCTCAACCTTGGCAGCTTGAAGACATGTGGCCTTCAACTCCCAGAATTCCCCAGCTGGTTAGGGAATTCTAGGAGTTGAAGGCCACATCTTAAGGTGCCCAAGTTTGAAAAGCATCTCTCTAAACATCTTCAAAATCTCCAGCTTCCTTTTTGATTATTGCTTTGATATCTTCTGGAGATATCTGTAGGAAACTGAATTTCTTCCCATTCCATCACATCTTCCCTAATATTAAGTAAATATTTAGGCGTAACTGCAAAGGGAAAAAAGAAAACTTCCTGGGTTATTGATCTGGGAATCGTTTTACAAGCATAAGACTGTTTGGAAATTTCTCTTAAATTCTTCTTGAGGAAACAGTCATGGTCCTTTTCAGAATGATAGCTAACGTTCTTGCCTCACTGATTTCTAGAATGAATAACATATTTGTTGACTGAGAGTACTGTCTTGACCATGGTATGTGTAAATAAACAAAGCTTTATGACACGAAGATGGAGAATGGCATATTTTGTTCAAAGCAAGTATTGTGTTGGGTGGGCGGGCAAATAAATTGAATAAGAAGCCACCGTGAAGACCATTTGGGTAGAAAGGCAGACTACAGGTATTTAATGAAATAATTACTGTATTTTTCAGAGTATACGATGCACCTTTTTCCCCCCTAAAAGGGGGTGAAAATTTAGGTGCATCTTATACACCGAATGTAGCCCCGCCCACCCACTGGCCCCCGCCCTTTGGCCGCTGCCTCCCAGCAGTTCATCTCCTTGCAGCAAGCAGCAAGAAGAAACAGCTCGTTTCAGCTTCAGGACAGCCTAATTAGCACAAGTTGATTGGATGGGCCTCCCGACTCTCAGCTGTTTTGATCTCAGCTGTTTTGCGCAGGGCTCTGCTGCTTGCTGCAAGGAGGTAAATTGCTGGAGCAGATTTTTTTTCCTTGTGCTAATCAAGCTATGCTGAAAACAAAAATGAAAGTAAAACAGGCTGTTTACTGCAACGAGGCAAAATTGCTGAGAGGCAGAGGCAGATTTCTTTTTCTTGTTTTCACCAAAAAAGGTAGGTGCGTCTTATAGTCCGGTGCGTCTTATACTCCGAAAAATACGGTAGTTAATAACTGGGTCCAAAATTTCCATTGCTAATCAAGGTGGTTGTTAAGGAAGTTGCACCAGATTTTACCACTTTTTTAATCATTGCTGTTAAGTGAATCGTGCAGTCATTAGATGAATCCAGCTTTTCCCATTGACTGTTTGTTGGAAGCTGCCTGGGAAGGTCAGAAACGATGATCACAGGACCCTGACAGCCTGATATCATCGTAAATGCATGCTGGTAGCCAAGCACCCAAATTTGGTCATGTGAGCGTGGGATGCTGCTGCAGAAGATATAAATGCGAGGATTCATTGTAAGCAGGGGTGAAATGCTCCTGGTTCGGACCGGATCACCCGATCCGGTAGTGATGGTGCTGGGTGGTTCGGAGAACCGGTAGCAAAAATCCCTGCGCCCCCCCATGCCCAGGTAAGCCACGCGATCATCAGAGGCTTTTTTTCTTTTAAATGTCCCTGACGATCCAAACTGAGTTGCCTGATCATCAAGCTGAGTTTGACGATCCAAGCTGACATCCAAGCTGACGATCCAAGACGATGCCTGACGATCCAAGCTGAGTTGCCTGATCGGCAGAGGCATTTAAAAGAAAAAAAGTCTCTGACGATCAGGCAACTCAGCTGGGATCGTCGGAGCCTTTTGAAAGCATTTTTACAACCTCTTCGCTGAAGAGGTTGTAGAAAAAATGGTTTTAAAAGTTAAAAAAAAATTGGCCACGCCCACCCAGTCACATTACCACCCCCCCCCAAGCCACGTCCACAGAACCGGTAGTAACAAATTTTAGATTTCACCACTGATTGTTAAGTCACTTTTTTCAGTGCCATTGTAACTTCGAACAGTCACTAAACAAAGGGTTGTAACTCAAGGACTACCTGTAATGAAAGCAAGCACGAGGGGAGATTTTTGCTGAAGCTCAGTGACGCCTTAGTGCATGGGTGTCAAACTTGCGGCGTCACCTTGCCGTCACATGATGTATCGCGACGTTTTTTCCCCTTTGCGGAGCTGTCGTGCTTGGCCTATGTATGACATATCCAGCCCACAGGCCGCCAGTTTGACACCCTTGCTGCTTAATGGAAGCAGATCAACATACGAATGTTGTATTCCATATCTGTAATTTTGACACACACAGCCTTGAGATGGAAGGAATTTTAAACATTTATCAATCTTGACTGCGTATGGCTCGTTGTAACTCATACCCGGAGGATATGATCCCAATCAATAGCACCAAAGATCTTATACAGGCAGCTTGCATGAAGCAATGAAGTCTAGAGTACAGATCAAACATCTATCACAGCCTAGAAAGAGGAAGTACAGTATTTTCATCCATTTCCCACAAAGGATGAGTCATGTCCTTTTTTGCCTATAAGTGGCAATCAACACCCTACATAAAGATAGAGGGGTAGCTGCCCAGCCCTGCTAAAGGCACCTGGCGTTTTCAGGGGAAGGGAGGGGAAGCATATTGGCCATTCCCACCCAAATGTCCAAGAGGAGGGGTAGTACTCTATCTATGCAATGGGTAGAACACGTGGGGCATGCTCGTTCTGCCTCCTACTACTCCAGAACTGGCTGTTACCTAATTTAAATAGCAACCCTGAATACAGTTTATTAAATCAAGATTTATTGAATGCACCAATTAGCCTTGTCTTGCATTTCTAATCGTCTTATCACAGCAGATACAGGTTTGGAAACATGCTAAGCCTTCATCCTTTGAATGAATGCAAAATGTAAGATGCGGCTGACATGCTAATGAAACTGATGATGGTACTGACAGATGCTTGAGCTAAGCAGTTGTTAAGGGAGATTTTTAAAATAGAAGTTTTGTCAGGTCCGTCTTGTTCAACACTAAAAGCATGCAGATTGGAAGGCTTACAGCTAATATTTTTTAATGCAGTTGAGCTGTTGACTCGAATCTGCCAGTGAAATACTTGCCAACGTAATTAACATTCTATGGATTTTATTCCATGGAAGCAAATAGAAATTAACTTTGAGAACATTTATATTTGGGTACTGAATTACCACTGGGGGGGAGGGAAAGGCAGCAGAAGCCAACTGTCTGATTATGGACTTGATTTGCTGAGAGAGGCAACGAGCTGTATATGAATGGAAAAATACAGGAATCGGAGAAGAAATTATTATATAAAATAGGGCATGCGTAGACGAATATCTTTCTACATTAAAACGTGTAACAAGTCAATTATGCTTGTTACAACTGACAAATTGTACAAATTAACCCCCCCCCCCCCAAAAAAGACCTGCCTGCAGGTGAATTTAGCCATTTTCATGCACGGAGGAAAAAAAAGAATATGGTTTGTTGAACGAAGACCGGTTTCAAACAGCATGCTGAGCTATCCTAGAAAATTGAAAGCCCAGCCATTCTGAATAGGAATCTGTTGGATCAAATCACATTTAGAGCGGACAGTCATGAAAAGCAGCACTGAGATTGCTGCAATAGATCTGGTAATCCAATTAAAAGGTCATGGGTTAAATTTAATCCTCCTTAGGAACTGGATGTATTACCTTCTGTATACAATCTAGTGTAGCTTCATTTATTTATTTATTAACTTCATGTCCCAACTTTCCAGGAGCCCAAGATAGCACAGCTTCCCTATTTTTCCCCACTAGAACTGTGAGAGGGTGGTTGGGCTGAGAGAGACAAAGCTTTTGTGGCTGAGTGAAGACTAGTATTTAGGTCTCCCTGCCCCTTAGCCAATGTTTCACCAATTACACATACAAGTTCTTGGACTGGAAGACGTCCCCAGTAGTTGAAGGGGACATCACCCTGCCAACAAAAGTGCGTATAGTCAAGGCTATGGTTTTCCCAGTTGCAATGTATGGCTGTGAAAGTTGGACCATAAGAAAGGCTGAGCGCCAAAGAATTGAGGCCTTTGAACTCTGGTGCTGGAGGAGACTCCTGCGAGTCCCTTGGACTGCAAGGCAGTCAAACTGGTCAGTCCTAGAGGAGATCAACTCTGACTGCTCTTTAGAAAGCTAGATCCTGGAGATGAAACTCAAATATTTTGGCCACCTAATGAGAAGGAAGGACTCCCTGGAGAAAAGCCTAATGCTGAGAACGATTGAGGGCAAAAGAATAAGGGGACAACAGAGAAGGAGGTGGCTGAATGGAGTCACTGAAGCATTAGATGTGAGCTTAAATGGACTCCAGAGGATGGTGGAGGACAGGAAGGCCTGGAGGAACGTTGTCCATGGGGTTGCGATGGGTCGGACACGACTTCACAACTAACAACAAGTTGAAGGGGAACCTGAAGCTCCCTATTCTCGGTCCAATGCATTAAGCCAGTGTATCTCAAGCTTGGGAGTTTTCAGATGGGTGGAATTCAACTCCCAGAATTCCCACAGCCAGCATGTCAATATCTGCCTTGAACTGAGGCTCCAGAGAAAGTGGGTCATGCAACAAGGCAAATGACCCAAAACATGCACGAATGGGTTTGAGCAGAAGGAAATTAACGTTGTGGACCTGACAAGTTGAAATCCTGACCTTAATCCTAGACAAATAAATGTTGTGGATAGAGCAGAAGCAGGCAGTTTATGCCAGGGAACCCACCAACATCGCTGAGTTGAAGCTGATCTGCAAGGAAGAATGGGCTCAAATTCCTCCCGGCTGATGGATCAATGGCTGTTGGAAATATTTAGCGGCAGTTATTGTTATTGGGGATGCGGTGGCTCAGTGGCTAAGAGCTTGTCGATCGAAAGGTCGGCAGTTCAGCGGTTCAAATCCCTAGTGCCGCGTAATGGGGTTAGCTCCCGTTACTTGTCCCAGCTTCTGCCAACCTAGCAGTTCGAAAGCATGTTAAAAAATGCAAGTAGAAAAATAGGGACCACCTTTGGTGGGAAGGTAACAGCGTTCCATGTGCCTTTGGCATTTAGTCATGCTGGCCACAGGACCACGGAGACGTCTTCGGACAGTGCTGGCTCTTCGGCTTTGAAACGGAGATCAGCACTGTCCCTTAGAGTCGGGAACAACTAGCACACATGTGCGAGGGGAACTTTTACCTTTACGGTTGCCCAAGGGGGCACCCCAGGTACTGAAAGGAAAGCTTCATTTGCTAGACACGTATCTGTCACTTTGGCTCATTTTTGGTCAATAATTCAATAAATAGATACCATATATTATCGATTCATCCATCCTTTCTTTCATTGGGTTCCCTTTATCTAGTTTTGGGACTGCCAACATTGAGAAACCCTGATTCTTGACGAATGTATCTTTTCTTTTGATGTACACTGAGAGTGTATACACCAAAGACAAATTCCTTGTGTGTCCAATCACACTTGGCCAATAAAAATTCTATTCTATTCTATTCTATTCTATTCTATTCTATTCTATTCTATTCTATTCTATTCATATGCACCAAGACAAATTCTTTGTGTGTCCAATCACACTTGGCCAATAAAAATTCTATTCTATTCTATTCTATTCTATTCTATTCTATTCTATTCTATTCTATTCTATTCTATTCTATTCTATTCTATTCATATGCACCAAGACAAATTCCTTGTGTGTCCAATCACACTTGGCCAATAAAAATTCTATTCTATTCTATTCTATTCTATTCTATTCTATTCTATTCTATTCTATTCTATTTTCCTATTCTATATTCCATTCCATATTTTCTATTCTATTCTATTCTATTCTATTCTATTCTATTCTATTCTATTCTATTCTATTCTATTCATATGCACCAAGACAAATTCCTTGTGTGTCCAATCACACTTGGCCAATAAAAATTCTATTCTATTCTATTCTATTCTATTCTATTCTATTCTATTCTATTCTATTCTATTCTATTCATATGCACCAAGACAAATTCCTTGTGTGTCCAATCACACTTGGCCAATAAAAATTCTATTCTATTCTATTCTATTCTATTCTATTCTATTCTATTCTATGCAGGGCGCCAAAATTAGCCACATTACGGCTTGAGAGAGAAGTTGGCGGCTTCAATTAAATAGAGCTACCCAACTCTTGCCTGCCATCTAGAGGTCGTGTAGAGTTTTTTTTACAGCCCGAGATTCCATTCTTCCAATTGGAATAGAGGCTTTTCCACCCCACCCCCAACCCTCACCTGTCATTCCGCCGCCGGGCTTCCCGCACGCGAGAGAGAGAGGCACTTCCGGGTTAGAGATCCACGACCGGAAGAGGGCTAAGCGGGGCGTCGGCGGTTGCTAGGGGCGACGAGGGAGGCGCGAGCGCGGTTGGCCGGGCTCGGGCTCGAGGTCGGGCGCGCGCGCGCTCGGGGCGCGCTCGCCGAGTCCTCCGTCAGCCCGCAAAGGAAGGCGGGCGAGTCGGCCGGGCGGCCGCAGCAGCAGAAGAAGAGCTGAGGCAGGTGGTTCGTGAGGCGCTGGCGCTGCCCCGCGGCTGGCTCGACTTCTTGGGCCGGGAGAAGGTGGCCGCGGCCCGAAGGTGAGAAGAACGGGAGGGACGCAATCCCGGTGACCTCGCCGGCTTTGCCCTTCGCGACCCCCGCCGCTCCTGAGGGGGATGTGGGGGTGGGGGTGGGGGCCCGTGTGGCGTCTCCCGGCTTCCCGCTCTTCTCCTTTGGCTGTGGCCGCCCTCCCCCTCCCCCTCCCCCACGGGCAGGTTTAAGGGCGGGGGAGGGGTCTCCTCCTCTTGCCATCGTCCCCACAACAACAACAACCCCGTGAGGTGGGCCGGAGCTGAGGAGATGACTAGCCCAAGAACGGGGGTCTTTCTTAAGGAGCTTCCGCTGGGGACAAATCCAGCCCCGCCGCCATCCTTGCGCACAGCAGTCAGTCCCCGTGGCAAGGCAGGGGGGGAACCTCCATGGGCAGGAGTAGTATACCTCGCCCCCCGGCTTTTCTCTTCTTCCCTGCGCTGCTGCTGCTGCTGCTGCTTCCTGAAGGGCCCCAGGGTGGAGAAGAGGGGGGGCTCCTGCGGTGACTCAAGGGCCGACCTGCCCCCCCCCCCAAACCTGAAGCTCTTTTTATTCCCCCTTGCTTCGGTTTTCAGTTTTGCTCTTGGAAAGGCATGGTGGAGCTAACCGAGGAAATGGTATCTTTTCAAGCCCCAGAATTTATTCCTTCCATTAAAAGATGAAGGGAGTGGGGGAGGGGTGGGGGGAGGGGGAGAGCTGCCCTTTTTGCTGATTGTGGGTCACCACCACCAACCCCTCTCCAATATTACCACAGGAGGTTGATGAGCCCTTCTGCTGCATTTCCCACAGTTAGGAAATCTCTCCTCCTACTCTTAGGGGCTCTTGTTCATTTCTCTCTGTCTCTCTCTCCCAGGGGTGAAATCCAGCAGGTTTCTGGAGAACCGGTAGCGGAAATTTTGAGCAGTTCGGAGAACCGGCAAATGCCACCTCTGGCTGGCCCTAGAGTGGGGTGGGAATGGGGATTTTGCAGTATCCTTCCCCCAGGAATGGGGTGGGAATGGAGATTGTGCAATATCCTTCCCCCTGGAGTGGGGAGGGAATGGGGATTTTGCAGTATCCTTCCCCCTGGAGTGGGGAGGGAATGGAGGTTTTGCAATATCCTTCCCCCTGGACTGGAGAGGGAATGGGGATTTTGCAGTATCCTTCCCCCAGGAGTGGGGAGGGAATGGGGATTTTGCAGTAACCTTCCCCTGCCACGCCCACCAAGCCACACCCACAGAACCCGTAGTAAAAAAAATTGGATTTCACCACTGCTCCCTCCCCCCCACCTTCTTGCTCTTTCAGTATTTGGGGGGGTGAGAGTGGGGTTGCTCCATTTTCTCCTTTTTTTTAAATGTCTGTTTCCTCTTGTTCTGCTTGGCGTTTCTTACTTTCCCATGTTCTCCGCTCCTAAAGCAAAGCATTGCTGGAATCTAGCTACACAAGTAGTCCTTATTTTAGCAACCACTATGGTGATGGGTTACTCGGTTCTTAAGTGAAGCGGTCATTGAGTGAAACTGCCCTGTGTTTCTGATCCTTTAGCTCTCGGCTTCCCTTTCCTTTGCAGATCTGTTGAAGGTGGAAAATGTGAGGATTGGTTGCAAGGTTCCTTCCCCACCCACCCACCCCCCATGAAAGATATCCATATCATTGATTCCTTATGTTTTTCTTTATTATATTTACTGTCTCCAGTTTATGTCCTTGTACTTTCAGACACAGCTAGTCTTTTTAGGGGTGAGGGGGCTGTTTATCATTTTAAGGAGATTTCCCTTTATTTTTGTGGCTTCCTCTGCCACATGGATACAAGTTTATTGCCTATTTATTTTTTATAGCTTCTTTTTACAATAATTGTTTGACTTGATTCTTCACTTTTTACCCCATCTATTGATTGGCCTGATTTAATTAAAACAGGAAACTGATTTCACACAATATGAATGAGCAATATGAATCCCCTACTTTCTGGAGGGAAACATTCACATTATCCACTAACCTTACTTAACATAAAGTAGTTTTTTGTTGTTTTTCTTTCCTGCCATGTGGGAAGAGTGAGACTTATCCACTGTGTAGTGGGCATCTGACAGAATAACACTTTAGCATTCTCTTTCGAAGCAGCCTTGGTGAAGGAGGAAACAGTGTGCTAGGGAAAATAAACAGACCTTCTGTTAGGAAAAAATTAAGTGCTTGCCCTGCCTTAGTCAGGATGTATAATTTCCTTATTCATGAGTGTGGAGAACTGACAGCACAAGCAAGTACGTCATAAAGATGGTGATTTTTAAAATGCTTTAATCCTCAAATTTTGAGGCTTGAGAAGGTAAATACTTACCTTTAATATCAAACTCTGTGCAGTCACGTGTCCCTGAGGCTAAGGCTTTGATAAACATCTGTTTATTAGCATAGAAATTAGCTTTTTCATTGTTCAGTTTCATCACTTTACAAAACTGGTTTCTCAGATTCATGAATATTGGATAATTCTATTGGATTACAGTAGTAGTCACAATCTTGTGCACAATCATGTTACAGGGTCAGAGTTTGCCACAGAATCAAGGATGCTCAGAGTCAATGTTCAACCAACAAATTGAGATATATACCCTTAGCCATATAGAAGAGTGTGCTAGGCAATTGATTCCGCTGCATGTGCCTTTCTAATTTAGAATTCTTCAAGTTGAGCTCAATTCTATTTTTCTGAGATGTTTTTATTCAACTTCGCATCTAACCTTGAACTCTGGAATCTCCTGTTGGTCTATCATCCAAATGCTACCAGGCCCACCAATGCTTAAGTTTTGGACAATAAGCAACTTTAGCTAGATGCTGCCACCTAGGGTTTGAAACCTATAAACTCTACTTTGACAAGATTTGTTTTGCTAAAACATAAGTTTCTTCTGTTGCTTTCAGCAACTTTTCCTAGCATAGCAGATTGATTCTGGCAGATTTTTTTATTAGCTTCTTGTTTCTTCTGTTGCATAATACTGAAAAACACAATCTATGGGGAAGACAAGGATATATAACATGTTTTTTTTTGGAATCCATGATGATCAGTAGTAATCCTGCATTAATGGTAACAGTGCTACCAGTATATGTTTGCTTGAAAAGGATACTAGGGGAAAAGTAGGGTTTTTATATGAAAAAATTATGATGCATAGTTCATAGTTTTACACCTGACTTTGATAGATAATTCTAGTAGGAAAAAATGTTAACTTGGTTTTTCCATTGAGGTACCTGCTCAACACAAACAACCTATACATGTATAAAATCCCAATCTTCTGATCAAATATATTAGTCATTTTATTCAGTTATTAAAATAGACCAGTCATGAGTGAATTTAAATTCTGTTAAGCTTTCTGGTTCTCTTGCAGTTGTTGGTATATGTTAATCTCTTTGCAAATGCAAAAACTGAAACAGAGGCTATTGGAGCTGGCTTATGTCATCTCAGTTTGGTAATTCCTCAAAGCAAGAATCCAGCATTCTGGACTGAAACTGAAGATTCCTTTTCATCTACTAATTCACTGTGTTTTGTTTGCATTGTAGATTTCTTGGTAAATCAACATTTTATTTCTGTTAAAGATCTTTATGCTAGAAAAGTCACTTTGCAATCCCCTTTTTGTTAAGGGAGATTGTTGAAATATGGCTCTTTAATCAAGGCCTTAATCTGTTTACCAAATTAATTCAGTTCTCTATGTTCTTCTCTTTTTAAATGTCCTTCCCACTCAGAAAAAATGTAATGCACTTTTAGGGAGTTAGAATATAGAAATTCACACTAAAACACTCAGTTAACAACTGGGCTTCTCAGTGATCTCTGCGTAGAGAAATAGCCTAATTTGCAGTAATTATTTTGACTATAGAATCTTTCTCCTGTAGCTACTGAACACTCTGAAAACGTTAATGCTGCGGTATTATAAATTGAAATATTTTGGAATTGTGAGTCATCAAATTCGCAATGTGATCATTGCTGCAAGTTAATTTTCATTCTTTCTTCAGAAATACAGAATGCCCTTGTGTTCTCTGAAGATTCTTAACTTCATTTTTAACATTGCTGTATATTTCTTTGTATAATTTTTTTCTCCTTCCATCCATCTGCTTTGCTAATTTTGGCATATAGGCAACACCCAAGGTCATCATTTGGCAATTCCTCCAGATCCTTTGCTGTCAGTAGAAGCACAGATGGCCTTTGTGTCCAGGAGCCTCAATCCTCAGACTGACCTGGTTTACCAGGTATCAGTCATGCTCCAGGCCCTGATAACCTGCAAATCAGATGTGTTTTCCTCCAATGAAACTGTTAAGAGGCTGGCCCAGAATCTGAAACATGGGTAGCACTGTCTGGTTAGTTTGCTAAAAGGAACAGCCTGTTGGAAACATATAATGTCTGTTCTGAGCAAGCGGCACCTTGAATTTGATCCAAGCCAAATTCAGAGATTGCTCTGATGTTTTAATACTCAACATATTTGATTTCTGCCTTATGCCATCTCTCTGGAGTGGGCCCCTCCCCACATTCAAAGTGCCTCCATCCTATTAGTGTTTCAGGGGTCCTGAAGAACTAGCTCACCCTTTGATGACGATGTTTGAAGACCCTTTTTTTTCCTTTGCTCCTATCCAGTTTCATCATTTCTGCCATCTTTTTCTTTTGTCTCCTTGTTTTTAAATATATTTAACAATTCATAAATTGCACAAAGCCACTGGGAGTTGGGCCACATATAAATTGAATAAATGATTGTTTATGATTGCATAATGAATTGAATATTGGAATTAGCAAATATGCCTATAATAAATTGTATTTATTAAAAGTCCCTCAAATGTGACACTTGAGATATTGTGCAGGAATGAACTGTCTCAATACAGAGACTTTGATTGCTGAATGCCTGCCTTGCTCAGTTACAATTAGTGTCTTACTAAGTCTGATGTGAACGTCATGTTTAACAAGCAGGACCTTTCTTGAACTTATACATTTTCTTTTTTTTTTTTAAATATTTTATTAAGTTTATGAAATACATTAAATATCATTTCTATTTACATCGGAAGTGCAGTGTTTATACATATATACATATACACAAGATATGCACCTGAACTTACACATTTGCATCTTTTGCTGACTTCTAAAGTTTTGTTATCCTACCTAGGTGTTCCATCTGTAGCAATTTTAACTTTTATTGTGGGCTTTTTACTTCTCTCTTAAAATGTTATGTAATGTTATTGGTTTTAATGTAATATTTCTACTTTGAGGCTATTTTTAAATATGTTTTTAAAACAGGCCTGTCATACTGGCGGCCCACGGGCCGGATGCATCACACACAGACCACGCCCACCCTGGCCCCGCAATACACGATACGTCACGTGATGCAATCAAGTTTTACACCCGTTCTTTAAAGCAATATAACTTAACTTCTATTGTCATCCAGTTGTGACTTTCCTTGAAGGGCGTGTGAAAAGCATGGTAGGCCAAGTCTAATATTAATATTCTGGAATTAAAAATGAACCTGTTGTAATCTTTCTTCCCGAGCACAAATCAAATCCCATCACTATAGAGACCGTGTTTTCCAATGGGCAAGCAGAGGGAAGGAGAGAAACCATTTGCCAGGTCTGTTCTCCTTTCAGTCTGGTACATGTAGTAGACAGACACTTAAGTAAATTGTGTCTACTCTGTTGGGCCAGCCAACCCTTGCCTTTAAAAGCTCTTCAAGCTCATAGTGTACAACAGTGCTTGTGATTCATTTTTATGCACAATGTCTCAGATATCATATATAAGGGGTTTTAAAATAAAAAGTTCATGCAACTGGCTAATTTCTGATAATTAAATGTGCATTATTGACATCTGAGTAGTAAATAGAAAATATGGTACTTTTAGAGAAATGGATTATGTGGAAAATAAAGTTGACTGTTTCTGAAAGCTATTTAACTGGTATCCATTATGCACCTTTTATTAAGCTGGAAACATTCAGATTGCAAAGGAATTTAATGTTTAAATATCAGATACTGGGTCCTGCTAAAGAATTTAGCAATTTTCAGACCATGATTCTATTTGCTTTTGTCTCATAGTAAAGAATGTCAGGATGCTTGCCAATTTGCCTATCATGATGTAGTACATATTTCTGATGCTACAACATCAACCTAACTACACAGGCCTTCATCCAACCTTGGAATGTCGTAGGGCAGTGATGGCTAAGTTTTTCCAGACCAAGTGCCCAAAGTGCACATACCTGAACCTGAAAATGCAATGCGCGTGCAGCCCCTGTGCATACACCCCACACACCCCCGCACATGCGCATACAGCCCCCATGCATGCACCCCATCCCCGCATGCATGCGGGGGGGGGTACATGTGCCCCGCACATGCATGGCAGAGACCCGAAGACCAACTGGCCAGTGGGAAGCACGTGCGCATGCGCAGCAGAGCTAAACTGGGGCAATGGCTCATGTGCCATCAGAGGGCGTTGCATGCCACCTCTGGCACGCGTGCCATAGGTTCGCCATCACAGTCTTAGGGTTTCTGGATTCCAGCAGATTGCATGTCAGGTTTAAGACAGGACAAAGGCTAACTCCATATAGGAAGCCAACCTGTTAGAGCAATGTTTCTCAACATTGGCAACCTTAAGACATGTGAACTTCATATTCTAGGCTGGCTGAGGAATTGTGGGACTTGAGGTCTACAATCTTAAAGTTGCTATGTTTGAGATAACTGTATTAAAGCCTGTTTGCTTCTGAATTCAGGACCCATTAGGTGTCATCTGCAAATCCCATCTGAGCTTATTATAATTTTTTAGATGCAGTTTTTCAAGATAATCTCCAAAAGCATCATGCAAAGAATATAAACGAATAAGAAGCAATACTTGAAAAATAAAAGCATGAAGCAAGAAGCTTCTAGATCCTTTCCAGAGGCTAGCTGGTGGTGATGATCTTGTGGGTATGGGAAAGAAAGAGAAGAGACGTCTTCCTTTGTCCAGTATCGGTTTCTTGTAAATGAGCATGTGTCATTTCCTGGAAAATTCAGTTGCTCATCCGTAATATTATTTTGGACACAAAACAAAAATAAATTCTAAATAAATTGGTTGGATTTAATTGATTGAGTCATGTGATATTGGGGAGGATCTATGATATCTTTGTCAGCAAAGCAAAAAGTTAGGGAAAAAAGGATTCCTATTATTATTTTTTCCCCTCTGTGTCATAAATGCTGTCTTAATTGTCGTTTCTTCCTGAAGGAAAGTTGGAAACTCAGAAGAGCTTTGTTTGGTGGATCAGAGATATTCTTTAGTCTGATCCACATTTACTCCTTGCTCTCCCCTCACATCAGAAAGTGGCAGAGTTTTCTGCCATCAGAGCAAAGGAGTTGCTAATGAGTCGTCGTCCTCACCATGGAAAAGGGGGTGATCTACTGTTTCTTGGATGCCCTGAGATCAAATTGTACAATCTGTTTCTAGAACCTTCATGTGTTCCCTGGAAGGTTCAATTTACTCTTTCAGAATGTGCACTTATAGAGGTGGTTGGTCTATTTCCAGAACTGATTTTTTGGGGGGGAACAGGAAATGTGTTTAAGTCTTTGGATGCAGCCCAGTGCATGGGAGTCTCATTTAGGCCTGTCTCATGATAAAAGACTGAATATTGCATCACGCTTATTATTCATATCTGAATAACCAGTGACTCCTTCCTACACTAGGAATCAACGAGTTGTAAAATGAGCCAGGTCATCTAAGGTCAGGCCTTATTTCTGCACATAATGACTAAACCATTAAAAACAGCCAAAATAAGAAATGATAGAAAAATATCTTCCTTACTGTTTTTGTTCTCTCTCTTTCTCTCTCCCCCCCCCCTCTCTCCCCCGCTCTCTTGGCTCACTTGAAAGACTTCCTACAAGCGCAGAATACAGAGGCAGAAAGAAGCTTTGAATGGACAGTGATTAATGATACAATGAAGGCCTGGAGTGATAGTCAGTCAGACCTTTATAGCAGTGACCTAGAAGAAGAGGAAGAAATGATTTTTGGAGAAAACGAAGAAGACTTGGAAGAGATGATGGATTTAAGTGATCTTCCTACCTCACTCTTTGCTTGCAGTGTTCATGAAACAGTATTTGAAGCTCAAGAGCAAAAGGTAAAGGGTTTTAAGAACAACAGTACTGTTGGCAAATATAGTTCCAGTTTATTAAAATCAATGTAAAATTTATTGAAAATCAAATATGGGGCTTTATTCAAACAATATATGTTTCTTTTACCATAGGATAAAAGATTAATACTAGTTATTTAATTCTACTGATGGGTGAATTATATAATTAGATAGTGTATAAAAAAAACCCAAAAATGCTGATTTCTGCTCCTAACCACAGTCTAGACCGGAGGTCTTTAAACTTGGCAGCTTTAAGACTTGTGGACTTCAACTCCCAGAATTCTCCAGCCGGCATAGTTGAAGTCCACAAGTCTTAAAGCTGCCAAGTTTAAAGACCTCTGGTCTAGAAGATTGCTTTGGGATCCAGTATTGAGTTGTAACTCTACTTAGAAGTAGAGTTTTGTTAATACGATTTATTGGGTATGGGATTTTCTGTCTTCACTGTGTTGGGGGTGTGTGTGCACTAAGGGAGCTCAACCAATCTCATTGCACATATGTTGTGCACTGACAATAAAGATTTGAAATTTGAAGTAGATTACTGCATGCGTCCTCAGATATATTTTAAACAAGTGTTGTAAACTTTCCAGTTCATTGTGGAGTATCTGCTTTGTAAGCAAAAATCCAGGTTCAATTCTTGATATTTTAGAGATAACCTAATAAAAAACTATTCCTCTTTGAAATCACTGCCACCTAGTGCAGAGTGTATAGCTCAATGTAATCGGTTATCTGTAGGTAAACAAAAACGGTTCCTTTTACAAAGATTCACAAATGTTGTGTAGCCATTGTGTAGTTTGGTGCTGGCATGGTAAAATGGGTGAAATTTAGCGACGGGCACAGGCATCTTTTTCTGGATCAGAAATTGCAACTTACTCTCCTCTCAGCTGATGGACCATTGGAGGCTTATGATAACATCACCCAGAAAGGGAAGGATTGAAGATTTTTGACCTTTTTCAATTTTGTTTTACTTTAATGGGAGGCTCGTCATTCCCATTTCTTCTTTTTAAACATTTTTGCATTCCCACAAACGTTATAAGTGAACCAATCAGCTATACAATTGATCATGATGAAGGGAACCATGACTTAGCATGATGAGAACCTGATTAGTTATTTTCAGTTCCAAGCAAATCGGGAAGCTCCTAATTGTGATTTTTTTTTTAAATTTAGGGCACTCAGTAGACATTTCCCTAGTAGTTTAATTTATTCAATTGAAACACCACCTGATTCCACCCGGTCCCATACAATAAAACAATAATATAAAAACAGAATACAATAATTATAAGAGAATAAAACAACAACCCACAAAAACCAATGGCAGAACTGGTAATACCCGGATTGTGGGGGCAATAAGCCAGCTTTGTATAGAACAACACCGCTTAGGGGGGGCCGAAAGCCCTAATAAGCAGGTATATACATAAAAGTATGCAAGCTATTGCTATAATGCATTGTAAGCCGCCCTGAGTATGGAGAAGGGCGGCATATAAATTGGACAAACAAACAAATAAATAAATACCACCCAATCCAGCAGCCCAAGGTCTTGGAGAATTGCCAGGTTTTAAGACTTTTTGGAAGTACCAGTAGGCTGGTAGCCAGACAGATATCAAGTGAGATTTCATTCTAGACAAGAAGGGCACACTTCTTAGGTCCCTATTGATGACACTACTGTAAATTGAAGGAACATGGAACATGCTAAATTTGCGAGATTGAACTGGCTGGGCTGAGCATGGAGTAAGTGGTCCCTCCAATAGGTCGTAACCAGCACCTTGAATTGCATGCAGAAGTTGAGATGTGAAGTGATGAGGTGTTAGCCTTGTGAGGTAGTCCATACAGGGAACATGCCCAGGTGAAGTAAATATACTTTATTGTAATGTTATATCAACAGAATCTTGCAAATTCGAAAGTACACTTCTCCCTTGTCACCTTTGCAGCCCAAGAAACTAGGGTGGGTCCCTTCGGAGACATTTGCCATGCTGCCATTACTTTTGCCAGCTTAGCTGCTTTTTATTAGAGTGCTCCCCAGGCCGTGGCTCTTCCTGCTGTCTCCCAAGGTCATTCCAACATACCAATATACTAGTGACCGTCTGAAGGGCTTCCCAGTCCAGGGGAAGGGCACAACTAGTACACTAGAAGAAGTTGTTCAAATACCTTCCTGGGCACACCTGCCACTTCCTCTCAGATTACAAAAACCATCCTCCTTCCCTTCTTGGGGTCTCTCAACTGGTGCAAAACCTGGTTGAGTACAATTCTTGGAGGGGGTCTTCCCCCCAGGCCAAACCAGGCATCTGTTAAACAAGTCAGGTCAGCATCCTCATCCATAGTAAATCATGAATGAAGGCAGCTTTGTTACATCCCAACTTGGCATTCAGGATCAGCAGCTGGAGCCCAGGGCCACTGAGGATACAGGAGGATAGTGGATGGAAGCCAAGGGCTGGACAACTGGTCAACTGCTTTCAAGCTGTGGCCCCCATGTCCCAATCCCTAGTTCCCTGCCATGCTTCCTTCCTTCTCCTAGTTCCACGCTCTTGTGATAATCCTGTCTGCCCTTTCCCTTCTCCCAAGTTAAGGCACAGGGCCCCACAGCTATTTTCCTATGTACAGGATGGATACTGTAAGCTGGCCTCTCTTGCAGGAACTTCTTGTACGTCTTAGAATCCAGATAGATTAACTTCCACATCATACTTCAAAGCCTGATTCAGATATTGGATAAAAGCTGCCTTGAAGCCATGCTTAGTATCAGAACTTTTCATTTGGAATTCAGTTCTTCAAAGAAACATATTCTTTATTAACAAATAGCCCTCTTTCATAGAACCAAGGCATATCATAATTCTCAAAATTTAAGAAATTTAAATATCGAGAGGCAGGGTTTTTTTTCCTATCCCCGTACACCTTTCTGTAAACTATTTAAGTTTTTGTTGCAACAGAGAGACTGAAACGCCAAATGGAACGCTGTTATTACTTTTCATTGTCCTGACAGTCATAAAGCAAGGTTAATCATGCGTAGGCAGGCATGTTTCCATGACAGCTCTAGTTGAGGCTGAATTTGTTTCTGAAGAAACTGGGACTTAATTGTCTATAATACTTTGGTGACAAAACATGTTTTTTCTTCCTTGTTGTAAGTGTGGTGTGAAATAACAGTTTTAAAGGAGTTCTGTGTGCTCCTTTATATTCATGAAAGAAATTTAGAAAGCGGAATAAACTCTTCCAACATCTTATTTAAAGTCTTTTTAAAAATATGATTCATTGCCATATAGATTGCTTTAAATGCTGTTGCTTAGGATAGAAGTTAAATGAATGGAGGAATAGTCATATTCAATAGTTGGAAAGTTGGAGTGGATCCAGAGGTGGGTTTCAGCAGGTTCTGACCAGTTCTGGAGAACCGGTAGCGGAAATTTTGAGTAGTTCTGGAGAACCGGTAGTAAAAATTCCGACTGGCCCTGCCCACTTCTATTCTGTGTCTCCCGAGTCCCAGCTGATCAGGAGGAAATGGGGATTTTGCAGTATCCTTCCCCTGGATTGGGGACGGAATGGAGATTTTACAGTATCCTTCCCCTGCCACGCCCACCAAGCCATGCCACGCCCACTAAGCCACACCCACCGAACCGGTAGTAAAAAAATTTGAAACCCACCACTGACTGGATCCAGAAAGAACTGGTTGAATCCTCACTAGATAGTGGAGTTCACTACGTCAGTGTTTCTTAAACATGGGTTTTAATTATTCATATGCCACCTATAGTCGCTGTGGATAATGAGATGGGTGGCATATACATTTAATAAATGGATAAAATATTGTATTATTTTTCAACATAGGCTGGCAAATCATTTAGCTTTCACAGATCCAAGGACTATACTTTAAATCAGGGTGGGGAATCGTGGCCTTTTTACGTCTTGTAGACTTCAACTCCCAGAATTCCTGAGCCAGCCTGCTGGGCCAGAGATTGTCGTTACATTGTTTGATCATGCTGTAACTTCACTAAATAATTATGGCCATTTGGGGCTTGTTTTATATCGGAAAGATAGACAGGCAGATAAATACTGGACTATGGAGCCGATCGATCTCAGAATGTAGTTCTGTGCATGTTTACTTAGAAGTGGGTTCATTGAATAAAATGCAGCTTATTTCTTAGACGTTTATAGAAGAGCTAGACAATGGTATGGGAACTGAACCTGGCCCTTTTAGGTACTACATTAAACACAGTATTGGAAACAGAATAGCATAGTTCTATTAGATATATTTCCCTCTGGAAAGGAATGGACTATGCCAGTTTGATATAAAGGCATCAGACTAGAAACTGGGAGGCCGGGAGATCTAGTCCTGCCTTAGGCACAAACCAGCTGGGTGACCTTGGGCCAGTCACTTTCCCTTCGCCCTAGGAAGGAGACAATGGAAAACCACCCCTGAAAAATGTTGCCAAGAAAACTACAGAGACTTGTCCAGGCACTCTTCAAGAATTGGACATGATTGAACGGAAAGTGTGGGGGGGGGGATGGAAACTAGATCCAGAGTGAAAGAATAACAGGAATGGCTCGATATGGGGTAGGTTTTACCCAGAGGCAGCAGAAGGGATCCATCATCATCATCATCATCATCATCATCATCATCATCATTATTATTATTATTATTATTATTATTATTATTATTTATTCAATTTGTATACCGCCCTTTTCCTAGTGGACTCAGGGCGGTGCACAGCCAGAACTAAAACACATATCAATACAAAATTTAAAAGTATTAAAAGAATTACATACTTTGGCCCAAATTTAAAACATTCAAACTAAAACCCATTTGACAATTTAAAAAGCTAAAAAATCTTAAAAGGGGGAGGGGGGGTTTTCACGCCAGCCCTGCTTGATGGAAAAGAAAAGTTTTTAGGGCACGGCAAAAGACCCGGAGATCCGATATCCTTCTTATCTCCAGGGGCAAATCGTTCCAGAGGGCAGGAGCTGCCACAGAGAAGGCCCTCCCCCTGGGGGTCACCAGCCGACATTGCCTGGCTGACGGCACCCTGAGGAATCCCTCTCTGTGGGAGCATACTGGTCGGTGGGAGGCTATCGGCGGCAGAAGGCGGTCCCGCAAATACCCAGGTCCTCTGCCATGGAGCACTTTAAAGGTGGTAACCAACACCTTGAAGCTCACCCAGAAGACCACTGGAAGCCAATGCAGCTCACGCAGGAGAGGTGTCACATGGGAGCGCCCCCTCGCTCCCATAATCCCCCGCGCGGCCGCATTCTGCACCAGTTGGAGCCTCCAGGTACTCCTCAAGGGGAGCCCCATGTAGAGAGCATTGCAGTAGTCCAGGCAAGAAGTGACGAGTGCCTGAGTGACTGTGCGTAAGGAGTCCCGATCCAGAAAGGGACGCAACTGGCGAATCAGGCGGACCTTATTAGGGAAGGGCTCTGACGTGAAGACACGCTATGTGTTTTTCGAGCACCTGTTTCCATCCAGAGGCTGCCCAGTGGGATGGGGTGTGGTTTCCAGAATTACTGGCCAGCCGGCAGTCCCAACCCAGGTAAGAGAAGGCTGCTTTAACACGTGGGACACAAGAGCCTGGGAATGGAGTGGCATAGAGACCAAGTGCTTTTGATGGAGCAGCCTGTTTCCTTGCACTGGGTTAGGATCCAGAGACAGCACTCTCTGTTCCTGAGGTGGAATAAAAATGTGGAATTGGGATAGAGGAGATGAATTTAAAACTCACAGCCTCTAAGACTGAGCAGAATAAAAAGCCAAATACATGGAAGTGTGTGTGTGTGTGTGTGTGTGTGTGTGTGTGTGTGTGTGTGTATTACAAACTATTCTATTCTACGAGTTCCAGGTATATTAGTAAAGAAAGAAGCAGACATTCTGCGAGCTCCGGAACTTAATATATATATATATATTGTATGTATGTATGTATGTATATTTGTTAAATGTATGTACGTTTGTTAAGTGAATTTTATTCCATTTTATGACCTTTCTTGCCACTGCTGTTAAGTGAACCACTGCAGTTGTTGAATTAGTAACACGGTTGTTAAGTGAATCTGGCTTCCCCCATTGACTGCTTATAAGAAGGTCTCAAAAGTTGATCACGTGACCCTGGGGCACTGGAACCGTCATAAATATGACTCAGTTGCCAAGCATCTGAGTTTTGATCAGGTGACCCTGGGGATACTGCAACGGCCATGTGGAAAACAGCACTTTTTCCAGTGCTGTTGTACTTTGAATGGTCATTAAATGAACTGTTATAAGTGGAGGACTACCTGTATTCTGACTTTATTCGCTCAACTCAGGCCAGTGTGCATAATACTCCCACCTCCTGTTTTCCCTACAATAACCCTGTGAGCAGGGGTGGTATTGACTTACCTTCGCTACCGGTTTGCAGATGTGAGCACACGCATGCGCAGAGCGTCACAAACAGGAGGTGATGACATCCAGGCGGCTGGGCGGAGCCTACCGCAGCCGCCGCTACCGGATTGTGCGATCTGGATAGAACCAGCTGAATACCACCACTGCCTTTGAGGTGGTTTGGGTTCAGAGAGAGGGGCTGGCCCAAAGTCCCCCAAACATATTGAAGTTGGACTGTGCAATAATCACTGTCTGGGAGGGTGGGAAGGGAGCCAGCTACTAAAAGTATTATTTCATCATCAGATGAAGTGAAATCCAGCATTTCCTTCTGTAACAAAATATCCCCATCTAATGCATTTTATGATCATTACCATATATCTGTTCTGTGTTATGAAATATCTTTGAGAGATGCCAGGTTTCTCCTGAACATATACAGTATTGCACTTCTTAAATACTGGTCATTGATGGTAGTATTTGTTTCCTTACGTGATATATTGTCGTCTGCTTGTTGCGGGTATTCGTCTTTTTGCTTTTTGTACATAGTCCATGACAGAAATAGAATTTGATCTGATTTGATCTTCCACCATCTGAAACCAACCTTGCTTACATCCTGTCGAATTATCG
Organism: Pantherophis guttatus; assembly: GCF_059756535.1. NCBI lineage: Eukaryota > Metazoa > Chordata > Lepidosauria > Squamata > Colubridae > Pantherophis > Pantherophis guttatus. The sequence goes on along the minus strand of NC_142072.1, from coordinate 19,050,469 downwards.
TGGGATCAGTGGCCTCTGATCTTTCTATGTTTGAGGAAAAGATACATTAAAGAATCTCTTGCCTGACTGGTGCTTTCTGCTAACTGGGTTTTTTAAAATGAAATAGCCATGTTTAAGGTTTCTACCTTACTCTAATATCATTTATACATACCTGGAATGATGCCCCTCCCTCCATCATAAGAATACTTATTTTGATCTGTATCCTGTGTAGCACATTTCTCTTTCGACACCCCCCCATAATTATTTTTTTCCCTTGCTCATTGCATGGAGCAAAGAGGCAGCAACCAATCCTGGGAATGTTCCATTGCAAAAAATAACCTGCTCTGATTATGCTGATCTGGTTCCCCGCGACCCTTTCCATCTCCTCTCAGTGACGGCCTGGCCTGATCGTTGTCCCCATAATCCTGATTTATTCACTCGGCTGCCTCTGCAGGATACTCCCTCCGGTGTTCCAAAAAACAGGGTGACTTAATGAAATGGTGCCCGAGGTCGTCTTGAGCGAGCCTACCTAGAGATGATGCAGTGCTATGGAACTTGTGTGTGTGTGTGTGCGCGTGCAAGGGCTTCTTCCTTCTTTTAATTCCTAGGCCCCCTCCCCTGACCTTGACAGTAGGGTGGGGAGAGTCCTCTTGCACTAGGGCCAAAAGGGAAGAGGGTGAACGGAGAAAGAAGGTGGCATTTTATTTTTGGCTGCACATCGCTCTGGGCATCCATAAATGAGAATTTCTTTGCCTCAGTGGTTCTGCCAAGGACACATGTAATAGGTGGCTGTTTAGCTTGATGACCTCCAAAATAGATGAGGGGGAGAGCGGGAGAAAGCCTGAGCGTTGGTCCAGCGCTCTGGGAAAAAGACTGATAACATGTGGCCCTAAATCAGATACGTGTATACTTTTTAAAGCAGTTGGCTTAACAGCTTTCGGATGGAAGAGTGGAATTATGTAATAGCTGATGTAATAACATTCCAGGCGGTGGCTGGGAAATCACGAAATGTAACAGGCTGGCGTGTATTTGTTCCGTCAGCGGAGTGGGGTCTGCGTGAGTGAAGCAGACCTTGGCTTTATAAGGTTTCTTTTCTGCAGAGGTGGGATAGTCCAGTATTTCCGTTCAGTTAATGGGTAATGTTGTACCGGCCGTACAATATTACGGCCGGTACAACTCACGTAAATTGAGTTAGAGGAGTTGATCGACTATAAAGATAACAAATTTAATGTTTTCTCACTGCATCATTTCTGTAATCAAAAGCGGGTCCTCTTTCTCGTGAAGCTTTGTGGGCAAAGAGATTTCCAGAGATTTCCTATGACCTGCATTTGTGATGTTAGTATGGGGTTAAACATTTTTGTTCAGTCACTAATCATGCTCCAATAGTCACCTACAAGGGCATCATCAATACAGCCATTACCGTCTCGCGGCACTAATGGAAGGATGATTATGCCAGACACCCCCCTTTATCCCCCCCCCCTTTTTTTTCTAGAAACCTCATATTTAGCCCTATGTGTGGAAAAACTAAATCTCTAGTAAAAATGAGTCAGGCAAATGTGCTCAGTGCTGGTGATTCATGAAGTGGAAATGTTAAGAATTTAGACCAATGTTTCTCATCCTCAGCAACTTCAAGATATGTGGACTTCAACTCCCAGCATTCCAGTTTTGCTGACTGGGGAATTCTAAATGTAGATTATACTGCATGGTTAACAAGGTAGACTAGTTTATTTATTTATTTAGCATATGATATATCACCCACGGACTAGTAATATATATTAGCATTTTATCTAGATTAGACAAAACACAATAAAATATAAATGTTAAAAAGATCTGTGTTCAAATACCAATATCTAGGCCAGCTAACCATTGAAGCACAACATTGTTTATATTTTTAAAAAATCAGATACTGGGCTGGTATATGCCCTCAGCTTATAGCTGGCTACGATGATGATCTTCAGTTTGACGTAAGACCCTGTAGTCACCCTGAGGGGACGATATTATGCCCCATTTCTACAGAGTGCCCTGGCAGATGACATGTGAGGTGCGAATCTTATTCAGGATTGTCCACTGCTGACATCCAGACTACTCTGTACTTTCCTAGCTCTCAAAATTACATGGTAATGAAAAACGAACCCCAATACATGGCAGATTTGGCTTATGCAGAGGACAGGCAGTTGACTTGGTAGATCTCACCAGTCTGGGTTCTGGTGATTTCTGCCACTGTTCTGTTTGTACATTGCGTATAGGAAACATTAGGCAGAGAATTAACAAGATTTTGGGGATTGCCTGTAATTTTATATGTATGAAAATGCCCGCAAATTCCATTATTTTAGGGATGCCCCCAGCATGTTAGTAAACAAAAAGTGGTAGCTATGCAAATATTGACCGTATTTGATGGTAGCAGGTAGCAGCACTAAGCTGTACTTGACTTTTCAAGGCTCAAACCAGGTTAGTACCTGAATGGGAAACTAGGATATCCCAGACTATAGGATAGATATAGGGTATTTTTAGCTATGTCTGTACTAGGATTCAGAGTTAGATCATAAGAGGTGGTTTCTCTTCCCCACCCCATTTTTTAAAAAAAATCTACCTTTTTTAATGTATAATTCAGGGCAGCAAACCAGTGGTGGGTTGCTACCGGTTCGGCCCGGATCGGGCAAATCGGTAACGGCGGCGGAGGGAGGCTCCGCCTACCCGCCCAGACTCTTCTGTGCATGCGCAGAAGCGTGATGCGCGCCCACGAGCAAACCGGTAGCGACGGGTTTTGAAACCTGCCCCTGCAGCAAACATATTCCTTCCTGCTTCTGTTTTCCCCACCACAACAGCCCTGTGAGGTGGGAAACCCAGCTGGTTTTTATGCCCAAGATGAGACTCTCACTGTCTTCTGGTTTCTAAGCCAGCATCTTAGCCACTACGCCAAAGCCACTCTGATTTGCTGAAAGTTAAGGGGAGCATATAGGATTCTCTTTTCCCTTCTCCCAGTTTATTCTCGTAACAACCCTGTAAGATGGTGTGGGCTGAGAGAGGAAGCCAGAGCTAAGGTCACTGATGGATTTATTGCAGTGGTGAAATGTAAAATTGGTTACTACCGGTTCTGTGGGCGTGGCTTGGTGGGGGGGATAATGTGACTGGGTGGGTGTGGCCACTTTTTTTTTTTTTTACTTTTAAAAGCATTTGTAGAAAAAAATGCTTTTAAAAGTAAAAAAAAAAGCCTCTGATGATCGTGCGGCTCATCTGGGCATGTGGGGAGGGCAGGGATTTCTGCTACCGGTTCTCCGAACCCCCCCCCCAACTGCCATCGCTACCGGATCGGGCGATCCAGTCTGAACCCGGAGCATTTCACCCCTGATTTATTGTTTCAGAAAGCAGGAAAGAAAGAAAATAATCGCTAATCCCTCATTTTTGGAAATAAAAACAATCTGTAGAAATAAAAAACCTTCCATTTGTAAGTAAGATGTACAGCAATATTGGACATGGAGAACATACTGTACCTTTGTTAATTCTCCAGTAAATCTTCCTTGGCTTAAGAAAGGTGTTGCCTTCATGCACATACAGTATTATGTTTATTTTTCTCATGGTCAATGTGATTTTGCCTATAGAGTTACAGAAATACTTAGCTTAGCAGGTCACCGTTGGAAATACAGCACAATTCTGATTGCCCTGACTACCCAGAGATCGGTCTAAAATGCATGCAGTGTGGCTGTTTGTGGGGAAAACAACATTAATACTCATTATCTGGATGAAGCAGCATATGGTACTGTATCTGGAAGATAATAGGATGAAGGCCGCTCCTTTTTTTCCTGACTTAGAGAAATAATAAACGCAGAAGAATTCTTACTGAATTCTGCTTACACTGTGATTCTTATCTGCCTGTGAAGGATCATCAATTCTAAATTTGGAATACTGGGAGAGGGAAACTGTGATGATGAGAAGCAATTTTCATACCAAGGCAGTCACTGAAAGGCTTCACAAATCTTGGTAAGGCAAGATTTGCAACCATGGGCAAGTTATGCAAACTCCGCTGTTATATGCTGAGATTCGTCATTTTTAATGCGGAAATCCTCAAACTTTCTTGGTTCGTCCTGCCCTTTAGTGTGTCAATAATTTTTTTCACCACGCTCCTGGAAGTTTGTGCAGTATCCATTAGAAGTCTGTTACTGTGTTATTTTCCATTGCTCCTGTGAGTTGACTGTGGTAGCCTGAGGCACCTTGGCATGTGGTTTGAAAATCATGGGCTTCGTGTAATATCCAACCTATTAATATGTACAGGTATGAAAATTAAATGAGCTTAATGCCTTGCACAAACCAGTCATCTGTGAGAGAAGCCAATGACTTTGCCTTGAAGCAAACATAAAGGGCATTTTTCATGTTACAGATTCAGCCTGCTCCAAGTAACTCTTTAGCTTTGCAAGTCTGAAACTTGGATTCAAATGCTCGTTGGGCTAATATCACTGGATTACATTTAAAATCCATAATATCTCGACTCCAGTGTTTTGTTTCATGGGATTCCTATGATTGTGATAACACTGTAAAGCAGGGGTGCCAAACTCAGTTTCATTGAGGGCCGCATCAGGGTTGTGTTTGACCTCGGGGGGGGCGGGGGTCGTGGCCAGCTCAACATCACTCATCGAGGCTCCGTTTTTTGTCCGCGACGGCCTCCTGCAGCCATCTGCTGGTGAAAATGGAGCCCGCGACTGCAAGAGGCTGTCGCAGCCAAAAACGGAGCCCAGGAGACCCGCACGTGGCCCTCCTGAGCTCCGTTTTCGCTGGCAGAGGCACCGCGGGCTAGTCCTTTGCTATTTGCAGGGCGGGCCCATGGGCTAGATCTATGCACCCTGCAGGCCAGATGCGGCCCGCGGGCCTTGAGTTTGACACCCCTGCTGTAAAGCATTTTCAGATAAAATTTCTCTATATGCATGATTCATCTGCAACCATGTTAACTCCATAGTGAATTAAAAGACTTTCAAAGTGTGAATTGTTATAGTTAGTTGTTTAATGAAAATCTGACTGATGCTAATATATTTGAAAATCATGCTAGTTGCAGATTATAGTGGGTGCATCATTGGTAGGCCTGAAGGGTCAGGTCGAGACTGATCATCCTGGAGAAGGTCTATCTATGTGGTTGCTAGGAGTCAATTTCGATGATGACATTATTCAATTACTGTATATATTTTACTCTAGAAGCAATAATAATGATAATAGCAACCACTAGATGGCAGTATGAACGTAGCATTATATGCTCTTTTAAATACAGGTTATTTAAATACAAGAAAACCTGTAATTACATGAGCCTGTGTTTTTCTGTAGATATTGCAATAAAAGGTATCCGAGGAAAAGAAGAAAAACTAACTAAGCAATATTCTAGATAAGTTTGTTTATTGAAGTAAGCTTTGAGGTACCTTTGTTATGTGTTTTTTTTCTCCTACCTTAGGAAAGATTTGAAGCACTTTTCACAATCTACGATGCTCATGTTACATTCCAGTTATTTAAAAGCTTCCGAAGAGTAAGGATAAACTTTAGCAATCCAGAAGCAGCAGCCAGAGCACGGATAGAACTCCACGAGGCAGATTTCAACGGGAAAAAAATGAAGCTATATTTTGCCCAGGTATATGTGTTTCTTATTTGAATCCCCTGCTTTCTATTAAAAATACAAATAGTTCCCAGGGGCCCTCCTCACCTCTGCTCTATATCATCTACTAGTACAACAGTTTTCATGTTAGTTAGTATAATTATCTTGCCTTTTAAAAGTACGTTTGAAATCCTTACTGGCAAACCCTGCCTACCTTATGATGCCCCTGAGGCAAAAGAAGCTGCTTTCATAGGGTGCCTGCAGTCCTTTCACCACAAAAACAGGCTTGGAGAAGTTAAATGCATCTTCACGAATAACTCATCAGGACAGCTGACAAACAAAATGGCTAGAGAAAATCCTGTCTACTGGGAAGTCATCTGCATGTGGACCATTACGTTTCTTGCAGATGTGCTGTGATGTGCTATATATCAATGGGCAGAAAATCAGCTTGATACTACAAGCACACACACAAAGCACACACAGTGTTCTGGGCTTGGCAAAGAACACTGCATTAAAAAAAAGATTACTTTTTACAAGATATTATTTCTGTGCCCTCAATGAGAATATATCTGCTGAACAAAACTCCACATTGAATAGAATAGAATTCTTTATTGGCCAAGTGTGATCGGATACACAAGGACTTTCTCTTTGGTGCATACACTCTCAGTGTACATAAAAAAAAAAGATACATTCAACAAGAATCATAAGGTACAACACTTAAATGATAAGTCATAGGGTACAAATTGGTGACAGAAAGGGCATCCATCCAGTAGATACTCTGCTCCATTCAGTTGCCCAGACTCCACCCAGCAAGGGATCATTAAAAGATGATGATGATGATTTCTGTGCCCTGCATCAGTTTCGCAGAATGTCTCTTTTCTTTATTTCCACTGTGGTAGTCCTGCAAATAGGCAAGTAACTCTGCAATGTATGAAACCCTACACGGAATCTTCCCACCTTCTTCTTTTTGATTCCTTCTCATCTGCTCAGAATTCAGCAACGTTCCCCGTAAACTGTAGGCCTGTCTACATGGCTATACAGGCTATTAAAAATATCGGAAGGTCACAAAAAATTCTACTTCATCCATGGCTGGAGATAAAATCTTAGCTTAGCCACTGATTCAGCAGGGAGTCTTCAGCAGCTTGCGCAGCTGTAGCATAAAATAGGAGTGACCTTTCTTGCTAGAATACTGAATAAGTGGATACTTAATGGATGGGTACTTAAATAGACCCTTAATTTGGCTCAAGCAATAGGTTATTTACTAACTACCCTGGTAACTGTTTAACTCAAATAGCTAGAAGAAAATTAACTATGCACTTGGAATCCAGTGTCTTGTCCAATCGGTGAAATGCAACCCCAAATAACCTTGATAACTTTCCCAATTTTGTGTCCTCTAGATCAGCGGTCACCAACTGGTGGTCCATGGACCACTGGTGGTCCGCAAGAAAATTTTGGTGGTCCGCTGAAGAATTATTTGCATTTTTTATATTGCATTAAATCAGGGGTCCTCAAACTACGGCCCCTGGGACAGATACATACAATGAATATTTGTGTTGTTGCAGAGAGTCTCCCTCTTTGGGATCTTTTTGTGTGGGGAGGAGGAGGGCAGAAATTCTGACTTGGGGTCTGCTTCAGCCTATTGGGCGAAGGCTGGAGGGAAGTGCTGCTGGTGGCGAAGAGCCAGAGAGCCTTGTTCCAGTGGGACTGCATCATGGCCTGGAACTGGCTGACCATCTCGGCCCGCTGAGCCTCCAGGCACTGGTATCTGGCCTTGCACTCCCGCAGGTCTTCCCTCTGCTTGGAAAACTTAATGTTCGTAGTCCTCAGTGAGGTGCTTCTGCTGAGCCTCCTTCTCGGTCAGATCCAATTTGAACTGAGCCAGCTCTTTTGCCAACTCTCAAGGTAGCTGCTTAGCTCCAACAACTGCTTCCTGTTGAGGCTCTAAGGAGCCCGGGCAGGCAGGCGAGGAATGGGTGGGAGGGAAGGGGCAAAAGTAGAGGCTGGCAAGACGCCCCTTGACGTGAGTGACATTGAGTTGGACATGCCCACCCAGTCATGACCACCCAGCCGGTCGTTAGGCAGATCATAGTAGTGGTCCACGGAATTTAAAATTATGAATTTAATGGTTCCTGAGGTCTGAAAGGTTGGTGACCCCTGCTCTGGATGTGATATATTATACAACTCCCAGCATTTTTAGTGGAAATATTAAAGGAGAAAGCAGGACTAGAGAGACTTTGTAAAATAAATAAATAAATAAATCTGATATATTATGTGTCTTACTGTTCTGACAACATTTGTTCTTTCAGGTTCAGGTGCCCAGAGAAGTGGGAGACAAAGCTTACCTTTTGCCCCCCAAACCTACCAAACAGTTCCTGATCTCTCCTCCTGCATCCCCACCCGTAGGATGGAAGCAGAGTGAAGATGCTACTCCTATGATAAACTATGACTTGCTTTGCGCCGTTTCAAAATTGGGGCCTGGTAGGAATGTTTTATTTTTCTCCCATGTTCTGTACCGATGCATCTATCTCTATACAAGGCCTAGTACTGAGTAATTCACCTCTGTCAAAGATGATGATGGTGATGACATGTTTCAGAAGGGAAATGGGCATGTTTGTAGAAGACTCAGGCTATTAATGAGTATGAACTTTGATGGATGTTTCATAACCGTTAAAGGTCTTAAAATATCCTTTAAGTCAGGGGTCTCCAACCTTGGCAACATTAAGACTTGTGGACTTAACTCCACAGCTTTTTGCTGGCTGAGGAACTCTGGGAGTTGAAGTCCACAAGTCTTAAAGTTGCCAAGGTTGGAGACCCCTGCTTTTAAGTCATAATAAAAGAAACCAAATAATCTTCATTCCATATTTGTGAGCTCCATGAATTGGCCAACATAATTTGTTGGTCTAGGTAGGACCTTGGCCTCTTCCAGCTTCAGAATGGGGCATTGATGTCTAATATCTCTGGAGGGTCCCAGAAATTATCAATCTGTATACAATAAGTATGATCATTCAAGAGCTTGAGATGATGTGCCCACCCAAGTTTTGACTATGGCACCACTCTCGATCCCAGGCAGAGGAGACAAAACAGAGTGGCTATAGTTACCTGTGAGATTCTGGTGGCTTGAAGAGATGCTGTTCCACCACAGAGTACTGAATTTGAGACCCTATTTGTGAAATGGGACATAAGAGTTCAAAGGGGATTGTTGCCCCTGTACCAGCCTCCTTGCTGCTTAACAGACCTTTGCTACTCAGTGCCCTGACTGGACTGGCAGCAGACTTCTCCGGCTTTATGGTTCTGGATGACTCTGCCTTCCTTGGACATAGAATTAGAGGCAGTTTGGGAATTTATGGTCACTATGGCAAGTGTACAGCAAGCTGGCTGGAGAATTCTGGGACTTGAAGGGTTGAGGAACGCTGGTATAAAGGGTTGCTTACCATGCCTGTCATACTCTCTAGGGGAAAAGTACGAGCTTCATGCTGGAACCGAATCCACTCCAAGCGTCGTGGTCCATGTGTGTGAAAGTGAAACTGAAACTGAAGAGGAAGATGAAGTGAAAAATCCCAAGCAGAAGATAGTGCAAACTCGGCGCCCGGACCCACCACCCGCCTTAATAAGTGAAGCAAAAACTCTTGAATGTATGCTAGAAGTAGGAAGTGGGATGCACTACTGATTCGAAGTATTTTAATCATGGCAGTGGATGATTACTCCCATTTGCATTGCTGCATCCTGCATAGCAGCAACAGACTCCTCCTGCTGTCATCTCACATCAAGAAGACATTTTGAAGAGCACTTTAATTTTTAAGGTCAACTTCCAAGATGTAGCAAATCCACTAGGCTGCCAATCCTAGGAGAGTGCCATTTCTGGTAATCTGTGTTACCATCCTCTTGGTGTTTGTAAGGCCGAAGGAACTTGGCTGCTGCCATTTATATGGGCTACCACATGGTTTTGTATGTGAGTCTCTCATGCATATTTTTGTGTGCTGATGTATACCATGAATCTGATTCACTTGATGTTCTAAGTAATCTAGTGACAAATTATACATGTAATGTACAATGTACATTGTTATCAGTAGGAGAATCTCAAACTGTTTTTGAGGTGATAGAATCAAATATTCAAGCAGGTTTGTTTTTGTGGTTTCTGGGCTTTTTTTTCTCCTTCTTCTTATAGGTGCCATAGTTGTGTGTGTTGAATGTCAAGGTATTATTGTGAATTGATGTAAGACAAAACAAAAACAAATTGGGAGTTGTAATAGTTCTTTTCTGCCCACTGCAATTAGGAAATTTTTTAAAAAATTGAAATGCCTATAAGGATACAGTGGAGAATGGATTCATTACTTTTGGAGCACATCTTCTTAATCTGTAGTTTTCCACCTACTATGGTTATGTCCTACATGAGATATTTCCAAAGCAAGGAGTGTCTTCTCCTGCAGCTTGTTCTTCATTGCCTGTTTTCAGAATATTCTGGTTGGCCAAGCAAGTAGCCCTCTCAATCTTCACTTTCCCGTCACTGTAACTGTTTTCCATTTGTGTATGTATTTATCATTTCTAGGATCATGTCACACATGCTGTGCCAAGATGTTTAGCCATGGTTTGTTCTACAAGCCATAGTAATCTGGTTTATTGATGAAGCTAAGCCAAAAAGAAACCAGCTGCATTATGTCTTATGCAATATGTGAATCAGCCTGCTGTCTTATAGAGAATGCAAGTCAACATTTCCCAGTGAGCTTCTGGTTGAATTGCTTGTTTATTGCCTGATTTTCTTTTTCTCCCTGGCATCAAATCATGTAGCTTAATTATTTCTGAGGAAGAAAGGAAGAAGTACATCAAGATAATTTGCATTCTGCTGTGCAGGAGGAAGGTGACCCTATTTATTGAGAAATAAGGTTAGACCAGTTGTGCAAATTGTTCTCAATGCCTGCCTTTCTCTTCCCAATGTCTTTCTGCAAAATACCACTTTTATTCAATTATTTCTGTAATACTACATGTCTGAAAGTAAATACTTTTTATGGCTGAAATAAATGGAAAAACCAATAGAGGAAGTGTTGGGTTCTATTTTATCTCTATAATCATCAATTACTACAGATTCTTTGTGATCCAGATTGAATTCAAGGCAGTCCATTTTTCATCTCTCTTTTTATTGATGCAGCCTAGAGTTGGACATGGTTATCCTATTTTTCTTAGAACTGCTAGATTTGCAGATGACCACCAGATGGCAGCACATACAGTTTTCTTGTTCTCTTTCCTGCCCCTAGTGGTCATTGATTTTTTGTATCTCAGAGTTAAAATTGGAGATTAAAAAATGAGCAGCTCTAATTCTGCTGCTCATCTTTTAACCTCTTCTTGGCCCAATTCCCAGGAAAAAAAAATCCCTCTGAATTCTTTGCATTTTTACCATAAGGAAAAGTGAGGAAACAACAAATGATGCTTATAGTGATTCAGGATAGTATTTAATTTTAAGCAGAATTTTGCATTGGTAGTAGATGAATGTCTGGTCATTTTAAAACTCCTGTATCACTAAATTTTATAGGATGGTCTTGAAGCAGTTAAATTCTCCGTCTAATATATGATAATCTAAAGGATCATTGGACTAAACTCTTTTGGTGCAAATGTATTAATTTATAAGGAGGTGACTAAAGGCTGCCAGAGTAAACCTTAGTTTTTACTGTTATTTTAAGAACAAAAACCCAGCTGAAGTTTCCCAATGTGATTTACGGCAATTCTGATATGAAGTCAAAACAAAAGTCAATATACTTCTTCTATACAGATTTATTGATTATTGACAGTAAAATGGTGAGGACCCTGCTTTGTCTCTGCTGCAGTGGTATATTGTGGAGAACTGAACACCATTTGGGCAAAATTAAGAGTCCATTAAATGATATCCAGGAATTTCCTTGGCCCTCTGCATTTGTGAAGTTGTGTGCTTAGTTCTCTTGTTGCTGATGGATTATAGGGTAATGTGATGAGAAACTCATAGTAGTGAGGTTTGCTATTTACTGTTGTAAAATGTGAAGATTGGGATCTCAGCCTTTCATTACCTCCTACATTCTTAACATGCTAGTGGGGAGTCCCAGTTGAAGAACACTGAACATGCTGGGTGCGCTCTTTTATTCATCCATCAGGAAAATGGATACAACACACCTTGGTAGTGTATGATTTGAGGCCATGTGGTCCTCTACCTACTTTCAAATGCCTTCTGTACGAAGAGAGAGACAGAGAGAGAGAAAGAGACAGAGACACAGAGAGAGATTTGCTTATCCCTACTGATTGTAGCAGTAACAGAGTTGGAAAGGACCTTGGAGGTCATCTAGTCCAATCTCCTGCTCATGCAGGAGACCTATACTAGGGATTCGAACCGCCGAACTGCCGACCTTTCTGATCAACAAGCTCAGTGTCTTAGCTACTGAGCCACCTAGCCAGGCTAATGGTGATCAGCAGAATTTTTCTGAGGACAACAGAAAATGTGGCCATTGAGTTCCCTTGTTATCTCTGTAAAATGGTTATGGCAGAGAATTTTCAACACCATTGAGGGCAGGAAAAAGGAAAGTAAGCAGAGAAAATCATTGCAGCCATACCCAAGTATGAAATTTGGTTTAATTTTGTCTGCTTTTTATATATGTTAATTGGTACTAGATAACAAGTGAGTTGGGTCATTGTTTTGAAGATACCATATTTTTCGGAGTATAAGACGCACCTACCTTTTTTGGTGAGGAAAACAAGAAAAAAAAATCTGCCTCTGCCTCCCAGCAATTTTGCCTTCTTGCAGCAAACAGCCTGCTTTACTTTCATTTTCGTTTTCTGCATAGCTTGATTAGCACAAGGAAAAAAAAATCTGCTCCAGCAATTTACCTCCTTGCAGCAAGTAGCAGAGGTCCGCACAAAACAGCTGAGAGTCGGGAGGCCAATCCAATCAACTTGTGCTAATTAGGCTGTGCTGAAGCTGAAATGAGCTGTTTCTTCTGCTTGCTGCAAGGAGGTAAATTGCTGGAAGGCAGAGGCCAAAGGATGGGGGCCAGCAGGTGGGCGGGGCTACATTCGGTGTATAAGACGCACCTAAATTTTCACCCCCTTTTAGGGGGGAAAAAAGTGCATCTTATACAGTAATTCCTTACCAGATTCCTCAATACCTTCATAATGGCAGAACTTCTAATGCAGCAACCCCCAACCTTTTGGGCACCTGATGGGCCATTTTGAAAACAGAACAACTGGCCTTGAGACTGATTTGACACAATTTTGTATATTCTCTATCTGTCCTTCACGTGCTTTGTAAGGGCTTAACATATTCATGGCTTGCATTACATAACATTTGCAGCCAGGGGATGTGATGTGATCTGTATTATCTTTCAAAAAACTCTGTGATCTTTTTTATTTCTGTTTAGGCTGATCAGGAAACAGAATTATCAGTGCTATTGAAGCTGTAGTTGGTTAATTAGTCCAGTATTTTGCAAGTTTCAAGGTCAATAGAAGGAAGGGATCCAGTCTTCATAAGGTAATAAATAAAATCCTGTCTTTTAACAGCAGGAAAGATGTTCAATCTATGGAAAAAAATGTTTTTTTTAAAAAAATAATAATATTGCATATCTTTGCTTCTGTGTGTTAGTAGGGCTTCGTTGTACAGCCAGTAAAGTATATAAAGAGAATCTGATTGAACAAATGACAAAATCATCCAGATGTGGAGTCTCCCATTGTGAAACATAATTGTTTTCCCAGTTAACACAATTCAATGAAAGGGATAAGGAGCGGCAGTCTTGCAAATCATTAAACAGCCAGGGCTAATTTAGGCCTACTCTGCCTTATATAAATCTTAACAAACTTTGGCTCCCCTTTACTATGACAGTTCTTTCTTCCTGAACTGTAAATATTTACTTATTGTTTACTCACGCATAGCTGTTGTTGCATTTCCAGAGTATTATGCTATTATCTTGCCAGCAAACTGCTAATCCTCTTCTGCGGTTAAAAATAAATAAATAAATGGCTGTATTCATGTTTGTGAAAATAAACAAGGTGGAAGAGTCTTTTGTGAAATGGAGCTGCACAGGCCACTTGGAGGAGGAACAGAATCGAATACCCCTGCACAGCTCCGAATAAACTTTGGACTTGCATGCCAATGAGGAAACCTTTCAATAGGTTTCAATATTCTTTAGTTGGTGTGAGACTACCAGTGTTTGCTGTGCCAATTGGGGAATTCTGGGAGGTCCACACATCTTAAAAACTTGCTAAATAAAATCAAATCAGTTGGTTAAAAAAAAAATCATTGACATGTCCACAACAGGATTTTGACCTTGATTTACAGGAGAACTCTCATTTCCATTAAAGAAGAGAAAAATGAAAAAATAAACTGAAATGAGACAGACCCCTATCCCGTTTTTATAAACGTTCCACAAAATCAACTAAGAAGCTTTTGCTGGATTAGACGCCTTTGGGGTGGTGGGGGTGTGGGAGAGAGAGAGAAAGATGGTACAGTATGTGGAATGCAGCCCTGTGTGGAAAAAGCAAAAGCTCCCTACGCAGGGAGTAAAAATAGCTTGTGGGCAAACATGCTTGTTTTAAATCTGCAGGAAGGGGCATTAGTTCAGCAATGCCCGAAAAGAGAATTTGGCCATGTGGTCCCTCCAGCTTCAGTTTTAGGCCGAGGAGAGAAACTCAATCAATAGGCTCATTCATCTAAATGTAGAAAGTGGCCCTTTGGTGGAAGGCGACAACGCCAGCAGAGAGTTAAATTGCTTGTGCAGGACTCGGCTTGTGTAGGAGGGAGTCAGAAGGCGAAGAAACTAATATTGTGTGCCCTACAGCCCTTCCTTGTTTCAAAACGAGCCCATGTTGAAACCCAGAAGCAAAACTTGTGCTTTTTAAATAAGATTTGTCCATCTGAAAAGGAGCTAGAAGGCTCCTTCAAATGTTTGGATAAATACCGTATTTCCCCGAAAATAAGACCAAGTCTTATATTAATTTTTTGCTCCAAAAGACGCATTAGGGCTTATTTTCTGGTTAGGTCTTATTTTGGGGGGAAAATATGGTATTAAATGCATCCATCTGGCTGACAATCTTAACTGGGGCTTATTTTGGGGGGTAGGGCTTATATTACGATCATCCTGAAAAATGATGTTAGGACTTACTTTCCAGTTGGGTCTTATTTTTGAGGAAGCCTGCTCCCCCTCCTACATTAAAATGTAGTTTCTGAGAAAAATTGCCAGTATGAGTGTTTTAAAGTGCATTTTAACCATTGCTTTAGGAAAGAAAATCCAATTCTGACCTTCAAGGCATGGGGCGGGAGTGGGGGAGGAAGATCCTGCTTGTTTGAGTGCCAAGAAATTTTAAGGAACACCAAGGTCAGTTTCCAAGAGAAGCCATGTTTGAAAGGCCACCAGGAAGAACATGGATGCTCACCACAGGTCACTTCTAGCAGTGAGCAGGACCCCGAAAATGTAGCTATGATTGGTTCCAAAGTTCTGATGGCCCCAACCACCCCCACCCCATGGTTATTGGACTTGCATTTTGGGTGCTCGGCAATTATGGTGTTTTCCAGTGTTTGGTAAAAATGTTCCACAGTGAACAACGCATTCGCTTAACGACTGCTGCAACAAAAAGTTGTACAATTGAGCCCGTCGCATGATGATCCACTTCACCAGCATCGCACCGTATGAGCAGGCTCTATTTTTGTTCATAAGTCAAGGCTACCTGCACATATCTTTTCAAATCATGAATATAATCTAAACAGAAAAAACATGAAGTCTCCCACCACACAAAGAGATCGTGAGCTGGGACCTCTTTAAGCCCACCTCCCACAATGGGGACTGGAACCAATACCTTCCCGATGTATTGGTTTCAATTCCCAGAATTCTTAGCCAACACATCCTTTACTAAAATCCCTTCCAGAGCGCAAGGCCTCCTCAAGGGAAGTGGCATCAGTGGTGAGATGACATCGTCCCACAAAACAACAGGAATGTCGCACATGAATGACACAATGCATGTGGCCTCATCATAGTCAGGGCTGGACACCAATGCTGGGGCCCACCAAATTGGAGATGATTGTAAGAGTAAAGGTAAAGATTTGCCCTGTCCACTTGTTACCGATTTGGGGGGTGGGGAGGCGGTGCTCCTCTCCATTTCTTAGCTGAGGGAGCCAGGATTGTCCAAAGACTCTTTCTGTGATCATGTGGCCAGCATGAACGTGGTGGCACAGTAGTTAGAGTGTAGTATTGCAGACTACTACTGCTGATCAACGGCTGCCAGCAATTTGGCAGTTCGAATCTCACCAGGCTCAAGGTTGACTCAGCCTTCCATCCTTTCGAGGTCGGTAAAATGAGGACCCAGATTGTTGGGGGCAATAGGCTGACTCTGTAAACTGCTTAGAGAGGGCTGTAAAGCCTGTGAACTGGTATATAAATCTTAAATCCGTGACGGCGAACCTATGGCACCCAGAGCCCTCTCTGCTGGCACGCACGCCGTTGCCCCAGGTCAGATCTCCGTGGCGATTCTTTCGTGAGCTTCTGTTTTCCTGCAAATGACTAAACAGAAGCTCACAAAAGAAAAAGATCTTACCTCTTGCCGCGCTGCCGGTGTTGGGATGCCTCGCCTCCTGCCAGCCAGCTGGTCTTTGGGTCTCTGCTGCGCATGCACGCACATGGCCACTCATGTACGCATTTACATGTAACCCTTTCAGTTTGGGCATGCGTGCGCACACAGTTTGGGCACTTGGTGTGTAAAAGGTTCGCCATCCCTGATGTAAGTGCTAAGTGCTAATGCTATGACTATATGCCGAGGCGCATGGAAAAAGTGGTACCTATTTATCTAGGTACCACTCGATAAATGTGGAAAACGTGGCTTCTCTTTAAGTTATATGAAGTCAGTCTATAACTACCGGGCCATGTTCTGATTTGGACTATTGTCCAGGCACAACCAAACTTCCAAGGCTACCTAGGAACTTTGCCTCCAGCCACACCTGAACTGGAAGCAAGGAAAGTTTCCTCCCTCTCACCTGTTCGTTGGACAAAAGCAGATGATTTATCGCCTTACAGATTTATCTGGGAAACTCGGAAGTGACTTTTATCTCCTCTGCTGCAAACATTTGGGAACTCCTGCCCCAGAAACTACAGCAGAAAAGTGCCTAACTCTTGTAGATACTTCAATATTCTCCTTTCACCTCTTCACCCACTCCACAACTCTTAGGCTCTCTTAACTTGTAAAGGAAAATTTACTCGTGTGGGTGTATGTGTTTTAATTTTGCTGGGCATTCACAGACTAGTCCTCAAGATGACATGCAAAATAAAAAAAAAATTTAAAAACCCAGAAAAAGCTATTTGGGTAAAAAACCCAAGATGATAAGGCTTTGGGGCAACCTGGGTGATTTTATGCTGAATGAAGTGTAACTCAGTTTTTACACAGCGACGTCTACTGTCTCTCTACCTATACATAGGTTATTAGTAGTTTCAAAAAGCAAATGCTTTGAATTGAATACATTTTAATAAGTCAAAACACTACCGGGGGAGAGAGAAGGGAAACGCCAGCAGCTGGATGCCTGGCGGGGTGCACCCTCGCGGCGAACGGTAGAGAGGCGCGCTCTGCACATGCTTCAGAGCGCGATTTCCCCCGTCCACCACGCCCCCCGCCCTGAAGATAAAAAGGGGGCGCAGGACCAGCTCCCTCGTCCTTCTCTTGGGCGCAAAAGCAGGCGCTGAGGCTCGCTCGTTCTCGGGCCAGCAGCCGGGGCGGAGGAGGAAGCGGGCTTGTCCCCGCCTGGGCCAGCCCAGCCCGCCGCATCACCTGAACCAGGACGCCCGGGGAGGGGCCGGCCGGCTGGTGCGCACCCCGAGCATGGCGGCGAGCGGTGCCAGAAGACGCTCCAGGGCGCTCCGCTAAGAGTCCTGCCCGGGAGAAGGTGAGTGCCAGCCGCATATCGGGCCGGGCATCCCCGTGGGTCCCAAGGGAAGCGCGCCCACCTCCTGCCCGTCGACCGGGCCGGTTGCCGAAACGCCCAGGCGCTCGCTGCCCGCTTGGAGCTGCCTCCCGGCGTTTGGCCGCGCGCGTTTCCCTTCCCCGCCGCCCCTTCGCGGGTGGATTTCCCGGAGAAGGGGCGCGGGAGCAGCGGGACCTGACTGAGAGGCTCCCCCAGCCCAGCCTCAGCCAGCGCTGCGCGGGCGAGGCGGATCGTCCCGCCTTCTGCGAGAGGTGCTCGGAGCCCTTCTCCATCTGGGTCCCTCAGGTGGGTCGGGGTTCCCCCCCTCGCCCCCCCCCCCCCGCTTTTCCATCCCTATTCAGAACTCTCGGAGGACTTTGGACTGCGACGCCCGACACACCTGCAGCCTCACTCTGAGGAAACCTCGACACAGGCTTCCCCCCCCCCCCCACATCCCCACTTCGTCACAAATAAATAAATATCCCGCTTTCCCGCTTTTCCAAATCTTTTAAAGCGGACCTCCCCCTCCCCCCTCCAAAGGGATCCTAAACTGATTCCCTCGGTTATTTATCAGCGTTTTGGTTCCCCTCTCAGTCTTGGGTAGCGCAAATTCAGTCGGCAAATTGGGTCTTGGTTGAAAGGGCTGCTTTTTCTTCTGAATCTCAGCTCTTCCATCTGTGGTTTTGCATTGGTTGGGGGTGGCTTTAAAGCGCAAAATGGAGCGTCTCTTCTCTTCTCTTCTCTTCTCTTCTCTTCTCTTCTCTTCTCTCTCTCTCTCTCTCTCACATACACACACACACACACACACACAGTGTTTCACTCATTCACTCACACACAGTCTCTCTCTCTCTCTCTCTCTCTCACACACACACAGAGTGTCACTCACAGTCTCTCTCTAACACAGTCTCTCTCTCACACACACACACAGTGTCTCACTCACTCTCTCACACACAGTGTTACTCTCTTACACACAGTCTCTCTCTCTCTCTCTCTCTCTCACACACACACAGAGTGTCACTCACAGTCTCTCTCTAACACAGTCTCTCTCTCACACACACACACAGTGTCTCACTCACTCTCTCACACACAGTGTTACTCTCTTACACACAGTCTCTCTCTCTCACACACACACAGTGTCACTCGTTCTCACACACAGTGTCTCACTCTCACACAGTCACTCTCTCACACACAGTCTCTCTCTCTCACACACACACACAGTGTCACTCTCACACACAGTCTCTCTCTCACACATAGTCTCTCTCTCACACACACAGTCTCTCTCACACACACACAGTGTCACTCTCTCTCACAGACACAGTGTCACTCTTTCACACACAGTCTCTCTCACACAGTCTCTCTCTCTCACACACACACACAGTCTCACTCACTCTCACACACAGTCTCTCTCTCTCTCTCTCTCTCTCTCTCTCTCTCACACACACACACACACACAAACTCAGGCTTATGGTCTTAAAAGAAGGGGGTGGTTTAAAAATTGGAATCTCTGGAGGATGTGAAAGCCAAAAGTACATTTTGACTTGCTGGCTGGGGTAATTACCTCCCCCTCCCCTCCTTTCTAGGGTGGGCAGAATTACTTCCCTTCGAAGTTAGGGTTTTACCACCTTGAGAGCTTTCCAAAGTGGGTAGGAATGGATATGATTAAAGTAACTAAACCACGCATGATAATGCCCAGAATTGCAACCCTTGAAAACTTAATTGTGAGCAAAGATATGGACAATTAAGGTTGTTTTTTTTCCCATGATAAAGCCTGGGTATAGATTTTAAATTTAAGAAGGGCAGATGTGGAGCCACTGACATAGGAAACTTTTTAAGGGGTGGGTGGGGTGCAGTGTTTAAAGCATTTTATCAATATTAATCTGAACTGTTAGGGCAACCTTTGTATGACGTGTCAATAATTACTTTCTTACTGTTAATCAGTATCTATGTCTTAACATTTACACACTTTGAGATTGATGTGGGGTTAGAGAAACGTCAGATCAATTTTTACATTAATAATTGATACTAAAGCAATTTTGTTTTTCTTTAAGCCTGCGAGCCAGGACTGTGGTTTTTTTTTAGATCATTTTTAAATAAATAAAAATAACCAGGTCACTGAAACCTTCAGTGGCTTTGTAGAAGGGAATAATTTCATCTAATGTGGTCTGAGTTAGGTAAATTGTGTAAACAATAAAATAAAAATGTGGCTGATCGAGTGGAAATGGGGATTTTGCAGTAACCTTCCCCTGGAGTGGGGTGAGAATGGAGATTTTACAGTACCTTTTCCCTTGAGTGGGGTGGGAATGGCCCCTGCCACGCCCACCAAGCCACGCCCCCAGAACTTGTAGTAAAAAAATTTTGAAGCCCACCACTGATTTATGTCTTTTAGAGCAGGGGTCTCCAACCTTGGCAACTTTAAGACTTGTGGACTTCAACTCCCAGAATTCCTCAGCCAGCTTTGCAAAGAATTCTGCAGCTTTGCAGAATTCTGGGAATTCTGGGAGCCAGCTTTGCAAAGCTGGCTGAGGAATTCTGGGCGTTGAAGTCCACAAGTCTTAAAGTTGCCAAGGTTGGAGAACCCTATTTTTGAGTTAGTCTAGCAACTTTCATTTCCATAGTGGTGATTTACAGCCTCATTCAGCAATCGCTGAGAGATTTAGAACCCTTCTCCTAGTGATAGATTGCCGTGGAGATGAATGACTCAAGGATGCTGTAAGTTATTGCTGCGGAAATGGCCTATGACTTAGTCGCCTTCAGGACCAGGGGCTCTGAAAAAGTGACTTGTCAGTTTGAATTAAGACAGCAATTCCGTTGGATGTTGTCATGATAACACAGAGGATCTCTAAATACACATGTAGTGCTTTTCCTTCATCGTGGAGCAACTGCAACTCTCTTCTTTTCAGTAATTTTTCAGTATCTTCTACATCTTCTGCCCTCTTCTGAAAGCGCTGTTTGTGTATTTATTGATTTGGCTTATCTGCCCCTCCTCTCGTCTAGAAAAACTTTAGGCAGTTTAGAATCCACTAAAACCACGATAAGACGCTAAAACGCTAGTCACATTACATTGGATTAAAATCGACAAAGATGGGGAGGAATGGAGCAAATTGGCCAGGGAGAGGAGGTGGGGGTCTTGTCTTAATCCTCCAGAATGAACCTCAGACCAGCTGTTCAGAACCTTTCTCAAGGCCAAGAATGTTGGGTTGGATTTCACTTCAATCTTAAATACTCAAAGAGCCATTTGGACCCGTTTCCCACAGAAAAGAAAACACCGGGAGCCACAAAACCTTTTCCATGCCTGACTATTTCCTGAGCAGCCACAAAACTAGCAGATGTAGTTGAATTAAACCTTCTGTTTTCTTCTGAAACTTTTCTTTTCTTGGATTTATCCATGATTGGCCTACGGGGGTCAAAAAACTCAATAAATCGAGTGCCTATGGGTGTTGCAGATTGGCGATTGTGACACATATTTTGAGTGACAGGGAGCCACAGCCAAGAGATGAAAGAGCCACAGGCGGCTCCAGAGCCACGGGTTGCTGACCCCTGACCTGTGGGGTGCACAATGTTCTGCTGGGCAGGAGCCATGGCAGAAAAGGCTCTTCTTCCAGACCCCATGAGCCAGAATTCCTTGACCAAGGGGTCCTCAGCATGCCACTCCTGCTGATGTGGGTGGGGCAGGCCAATCCCATTGGGGTGAGACAGTTCCTCAGATAACAACATAGATAGGATCCAGTTTATCAATGTCAGTAGAGATTCATTCTTAAGTCTCACGCTTGTTCACCAGGCCTGATTGTATCTGAATTAATATCTAAATTAAGAATTAATTTACAGGGGTTTGTGAAGTGCAAAGAATCAGGACCATCCGCTAGATTGCAGCATAGAAGATTTATTCGAGCCTATACAGAAGAATTGATTAACAGCAGGGATGGGCTTCAAAAATTTTAGCAAATTTTAGGTTCTCTGTCCAGTTGCTGGGTGGGTGTGGCCATGGTGAGTATGGCCTAATCGGCCTCTTGCACCACGGCAGGGGGGGACGTTTTTGCCCTCTCTGGACTTTCTTTGAGCCTCCGGGAGGGTGAAAATGGCCTCCCTAGGCTCCGGAGGCCCTCTGGAGGCCAGAAACGGGCCGGTTTCTGGCCTTCCCGAACTTCCGGTAGGCCTGTTTTTCGCCCTCCCCAAGCCTCCCCGCGCGGCCTGCACTTCCCTGCATCCAAAACGGGCCGCATGGGGACTCTTGGGAGGGGTGGGGTGGGTGGGGCCAGCCAGGAGTGGGATTTGGGGGTTCTCAAACTGCTCAGAATCTTAGCTAGAGGTTCTCCCAAACCCCTGCAAACCCCCGGCAGCCCACCCCTGATTAACAGTCAGCACTAAATTGGCACTAAATAAAGGTCAAAGGAATTCAAGGAGGTTCTAGACTTGGATCGTTTGTGGCAACGTAAGGACTCTAAGCTGATGACATGCTTAACTCTGCCTCCTAGTTCTGCCTCCAGCTTTTGTATTTCACATCATTGGTTCAGTTCTTCTTTTTTAACCTGGTGCGACTAAAAAACAACAACAGCGGGCATATTTTTGTTGCCAGATCTGTGCCTAAGGGCTATTTAATCAATGTAAAGTGACAGTTATACTTTGAAAAAGTCAACATTCAGACACTTTGAGTGTTTGCTATGCTGAAGAAGATAAATATTCTTCTAGGTATACTTGGCATGTTTCATAGAGCAGCCTTTCAAAAGCTTTGGCGTCAACGACATTTTCAGCTCTTGATCTCTTCGCACAAAATGCCACATCTCGTTTTTCCAAAACATTATTTCCTTTCTTCCTTCTAGTTGCCTTGTTTATAGGGGACCTATAACTTACGACCAGTTGGGACTAGAATTTCCATTGCCAAGAGAGGCGGTTATTAAGTTAGTTGTGCCCAATTTTACAACACTTGTTGCCATGCTTGTTATGCAAATCATTGCAGTTGTTAAGTGAAGCATGCAGTTGGTTGTTAAGCAAATCCAATTTCTCCCATTGACTTTGGTTGTTGGAAAATGGCTGGGAAGGTCACAAAGTGGCGATCATGTGACTCCAGGGTGCTGCAACCCTCATAATTACCCGAATCTATATTTGAACATGGGGATGCTGTAACAATCATAAGTGCAAGAATTGCTTGCAAGATAGTAACTTCAAATGGTTGCTAAAGAAATAATAGTAAGTTGAGGACTACCTATATTATTGTCAAGACACAGAATGTTGGAGCCCTTTGCTGTTCTTCATTCTCCTTGTCCTTTTTAAAATTTATCTTATCTCTTTCTCTGAGTTTTCGGTTCTTTGCTTTCCTTCCTCCTATGACGCCTTCAACAGACCTTAATCCTCCTCCTTGTGACGTCTCCTTCTCCGCTCTCCTGAAGGCTTGTCCTTTTATTTCAATGGTTGAATGGAAAACCTATTTTTATTCCTGAACTACCAAATGTTCTGTCCCCAGACCAGCTCTGCTGCCCTACAATGGGGAATACACAGGGGTGGGCTTTAAAAATTTTAGCAACCAGTTCTCTGCCTGGTTGCTGGGTGGGCGTGGCCATGGTGGGCATGGCCTAGTTGGCCTCCTGCACCACAGCAGGGGGGGGGAGTGCTTTTGCCCTTCCCAGGGCATAGGAATCCAGAAAGTATAAAACCCACCCATTCTCAACTGTCCCAGAACTGCACGCTGTATAAACTTTCCAATCAGCCTCCATTTTATTCCCAGCTTGGAACTGGACTTCAATTTTCCTTCCAACACCACAGCGAACTTGCCACAGGCAGCTTGCCACAGGCAGCTTGCTGTGGCTAATTTGCCATGGGTCAACTCACTGCAGGATAACTCACTGTGGGACAAGAGTTACACCAATATCAAAGAAATGGTGGAATAGAATCATTAAAGAAAGGAAGCAAAAAGAGGGACAAAATGAAATGTGAATGACAAAAAAAATCACAATAATATTTTAATTATTTTAAATAATAAAACTTGAATTGTTGAATTATCCCGTGGTGAGTTAGCCATGACGAGTTGGTCTTGGCAAATTGACTCTGGCCAGTTAGCCACAGTGGGTCGGCCATGGCAAGCTGTCCCATTCCGCTCTGGAAGTGCGTCTTGCATTTCCATATGTAGATCAGTGGTGGGTTGCTCCCCATTCAGACCGGTTCGCAAGAACCGGTAGTAAAACTGGCGAGAGGCCCCGCCCACTGCCCCGGATGTCGTCATCAGTGATCTGCACATGCGCAGAAGCAGGGCGCGTGTGTGTGCAAGCGAAGTAGGGCATGCGTACGAGCAAAGCAGGGCGCATGTGCGATCCCGTTGCGAACCGGTAGTAAAGGTAAGTAGAACCCACCCCTGGTGTAGATGTTCTCATCCCAGTGGCATAGCTGCAGCATTTTTACAGCATTGGGGGGAAACTGAGAAACCCCTGCTGCACTGTGATATATATCAAAATTGGCTGCCGTCACCTCCTTTGGACAGGAAAGAAACAGAGCAGCGTGAACAGGTCAAAGGCTGCCATTTCTTTGTTTGTTTGCTTTGTCACATTCGTTGGTGCTTGTTTCTTGGAACTCAGGAAACCCTGCAGAGGAATTAATTCAGGAAATTCACTCTGCTCTGCAGGAATTGCTGAGGTTTTCATTCTTTGAGAAAACGTCCTTTGCTGATGGCTTCTCTTCTTCATTATTGGAGGTTGGTAGGGAGCCCATTGTGCGAAATTCTGCTTTTCAAAACGACAAAAGGCCTTTTTTCAGCCTGGTTGCTTAGCTTTATAGGTGGCATGATTTTTATTGCACATTGACATTGAAATAAATATTTGCAGACTCTTTGGGGTCCTTTTCTGAGTTAAAAGATACTGTGTTTCCCCGAAAACAAGACAGGGTCTTATTTTCTTTTGACACGCCCCCAAATAAGGGCTTAGCCTTATTATCGGGGGTCTTATTATTTTAGGGGTGCAGGAGGCGGCGAGCATGGGACTGGATGTTCCGTCGCTGCCGTCGCCTCCCCTCCCTGTTCTTCGCACCAGCCGAGCGGCCCAACACATCCTGCCCAACTGGCAACAGCTGCTTCTCTTCCCCGCCATCTCTTGGGGTGGCAGGTAGGGTGGGTGAGAAGCAGGATGCGCATCTTACCTTTCCAGCTCCGTCGCGTTTCTCGCCGTTGCTTCCAGGGAAACACGCTGTAAAAGAAAACCTTCTCGCGAGTTCAATCAAACTTCTCGAACTCGCAATAAGGTTTTCTTTTACAGCGTGTTTCCCTGGACACAACAGCGAGGAACATGACAGAGCTGGAAAGGTAAGATGTGCGTCCCGCTTCTCGCCCGCCCCACTTGCCACCCCCTAAATTACATCCCTAAAGGGGGCGGGTGGCTAAGCAAGGGGCAAGAGCCCTGCCATGCCCAGTGGGGGGGGGGGGAGGAGAAGAGATGGCAAGGGGAGCCACGTCTTGCTCCACACGTCTTGCTTCTCCCCCGCCCCACCTGCCACCCCTCTCGATAAAGAGATGGCGGGGAAGGGAAGCAGCCAGGCTGCTGTTGCCATTGGGGTGGGACATGTTGGGCCGCTCAGCCGGCACAAAGAACAGGGAGGGGAGGGCATGTCCCCCCTTCCCCACCTCCTCCAGCCTTGCCTCCTTAACTCATTTTGGTTGCACGGCAAGCAACCAGAGGAAATGGCGGGACCGGCTGCGCATGCATGTAAGTAGTTTGGGGGGGGGGGCATATTTTGCAGGGGTGGCTTATCGCATGCACTGAAAAGCCTGATTGGGCTTATTATCCAGACATGTCTTATTTCTGGGGAAACAAGGTAGGAGGAATTAGATTCTGCCTCTTTGCCAGCTACTTAAAATCAAACATGATTCTTTCCTAGCAAAATCCTCCAGAGTTTTCTTTAGCAAGATTTATTGCAGTAGGATAGCAATAGGGTTACAAGAATTTCAGCAACTGAATTGTTCTGGTGTTTTAAAACTGGGTTTTAAAAATTTGCATATACTGGTTGAGCAGGGGTGAAATCTACTTACCTTCTCTACTGGTTTGGAAGTGTGTGCTCTGCGTACGTCACGTGCGCGCTTGGACCCTCTACACATGCGCAAAGCCTTCTGCACATGTGCAGAGGGTCAAAAACAGGTTACTTCCTGGTTAAAACCAGGAAGTAACCACGTCCAGGCAGGTGGGCGGAGCCTCGCGCTGCCGCCACTACCAGTTCTCCGAACCACATGCAGTTGCCGCTACCGGTTCGGGTGAACTGGGCCGAACCGGTAGCATTTCACCCCTGTGGTTGAGTCTTTTTGCTTTTCTATGTCCCATACTATGCATAAACAGGAAGGCCTTTTCACTGATAATGAGAGAGCATGTAGCCCCCCCTCCAAGCCATAAGTTTTGCAAGGATGTGATCTACATGTAAAAATGGGCCAATCAGGGTCTTGTCATTTTCAATTTCAGCTCCCCCCACCCCCACTTTCTCTTTACTGTATATGACTTAAGTTCAATTGCCAAACTTAGAATCTTCTTTTGAAGCTTGCAATGGGATTGATAGGAGTTCTCCAAACACAGGGATCTCTGTTTGCTCTCTTCCTGCTTTATGCATGTTTTGCAAATGCTGGTTTTAATGCCATGCATGTCTGTATAATTGTCATAAACAGAAGTATTTCTATGTAGGCTTTTCCTTATTGTTCTTTCAAACAAAATGTCCTGGCTTGCAAAATTTAGGAAACTGTGACTTGAGACATGTCTGGGCTCATGCTTCGGTTTGAAATTGCAACATTCAAAATTTCACCACAAATGAAGTTCTCTCTTGCCCAATCCTATTCTTCTCCGTATAAATGCACTGATCCATGTGCCCAGAGACACAACACTTAGTATTCTCCTTACATGAGAAGGCTCTACCTGAAAAGATCCAACCTTACACAATGTCTTTCGTCTGCTTTCCCACCACATCACCCGCTTTAGAGAGGAGTGCAACCGTGGAGGGTGCAGCATCAAGGCGTTGGACTAGATCAGGGGTCTGCAACCTTAAATACTCAAAGAGCCATTTGGACCCGTTTCCCACAGAAAAGAAAACACCGGGAGCCACAAAACATGGGTGGGCGTGGCCAACTTGACGTCACTCACTTCCACCAGTCACATGACCCCCCCTAGACACGCCTACCCAGCCGGTCATTAGGGCAGAGAACCGGTTGTTAAAAAACACCGGGAACCACAAAACCCTTTTGACATCTCTCTCTCTCTCCCCTCCCTCCCTCCCCCCTTCTCTCTCCCCCTCTCTCTGTACCTCTCTGCCTCTGCCCCAGCCGCTTCTCCACCCTTTTCAGGCCAGGCGAGGAGTGACTGGAGGGTAGGGCGAGGGGCAGGGCCAGCCAGTGGTGGTATCACCTGACGGAGCCACAGCAGAGGGCCCAAAGAGCCACATGCGGCTCCAGAGCTGCAGGTTGCTAACATCCGATCTAGGCAGGGTCTCTCAGGCTTTCTCAACTTCACCAACCTCAAGGCATGTTGGATTTCAATTCCCAGAATTCCCCAGCCAGCAGATGCTTGTATATTTTTTTTTATTATGATGTCCAAACCAGTTTTATTTGCAAAGTTGTGGCTGGTGCAGCATCCATGTGGTCACGTGTTTTGTGATTTCCAACACTCCCTGCCAGCTTCCCACAAGCAAAGTCAGCAGGAAGTCTGCGGGAACTCGGAAGTCGCTTCCGCTTCTGCTGCTTTTTTGCCTGCCTGTGCTCATTTTCAAAGCAAAGGGATAGCAATATCATTCAAGAAAATTTAATGTTCGTTCTAGTCACATCGGACTGTACTACCTTTCTCTCTAAGGATGACCCAAGAGGTCACAAATTTCCTAGTGATCATTAAAAGTTGCTAGTCATCCCAGCTTTGAACAAGCAAATTGCTTTATGTTTCTTCTTCTTCTTCTTCTTCTTCTTCTTCTTCTTCTTCTTCTTCTTCTTCTTCTTCTTCTTCTTCTTCTTCTTCTTCTTCTTCTTCTTCTTCTTCTTCTTCTTCTTCTTCCTCTTCCTCCTCCTCCTCCTCCTCTTCTTCTTCCTCCTCCTCCTCCTCCTCCTCTTCTTCTTCCTCTTCCTCCTCCTCCTCCTCCTCTTCTTCTTCCTCCTCCTCCTCCTTCTCCTCCTCCTCCTCCTCCTCCTCCTCCTCGTCTTCTTCTTCTTCTTCTTCTTCTTCTTCTTCTTCTTCTTCTTCTTCTTCTTCTTCTTCTTCTTCTTCTTCTTCTTCTTCTTCTTCTTCTTCTTCTTCTTCTTCTTCTTCTTCTTCTTCCCTTTCCACTCCCCCCTCCTCCTGTTTAAGGAATAGGGAAATGTTCTGTGTTTAGGTAAGAAAGAGACTATTTGGGGGTCAGTTTATGAAGTAGGGGCTATTCAGTGGTGTCCCCTGACTGGAACTTTGAACCAAGAGGTTGCTCAAAAGTTGCAACTGCTCCTCCAAGTGCATCCTTGTGGGTTTTAAGGTGAGTTCCTTCCTGTTACCATCTAAACCTTCCAAATTTCCTTCCAATTTGGAACTCCACTTTGGCCTCCCAACTCCTACAAATCCTGGCTGCCCTTGGCTGGAGGGAAATTGGGTGTTCTTGGGTGTCTAAGAACCCATGTCCTGAGCTGCTCCCAGTCCATCACAATATTTCTTTCTCTAGAAACTTGGCACTCTTTCTCTCTCTCTTTTTTTAAGTCAATGTCTTGAGTCAATGAGATGCTCTCTATAGGTAACCTGCAGGGGTGGGGCTGCTGGGAGTTCGCAGGGGTTCGGGAGAACCTCTAGCTAAGATTCTGTGCAGTTCAGAGAACCCCTGAATCCCAATCCTGGCTGGCCCCGCCCACCCCACCCCTCCCCTCCCAGGAGTCCCCACGTGGCCCGTTTTGGATGCAGGTAAATGTAGGGCGCATGCGGAGGCTTGGGGAGGGCAAAAAACAGGCTTACCAGAAATTCGGGAAGGCCAGAAATGGGCCTGTTTCTGGCCTCCAGAGCCACGGGAGACCGTTTTTGCCCTCCCTCCTTTCCTCAAGGAAAGCCTCCGGAGCCCGGGGAGGGCAAAAACGCTCCCCCTTGTGGTGCAGGAGGCCGACTAGGCCACACCCACCATGGCCACGCGCACCCAGCAACCGGGCAGAGAACCCCTTGCTAAAATTTTTGAAGCCCACTCCTGGTAACCTCTAGAAGGCAACCATATTGAAGATGATAAATAGCTTAGAAATGGCCTAACTATCCAGTTCTGTTTGTACACCCGGACTGTTTCCGATATAGCTGCTTGTAGGTAGCATGTATAGTTGCGCTGGGTTGTGAGCTTTTACATCTCAACTCATTCTGTTCCATGTGGAATTTGAACTCGACCAGTTAGACCTTCCCAGTTGGACGTGAGTCATCTGCCATAAAAGTCAGGAGAGGAGCCAGTTTTTTCCCCCTTACAGGGGTGAAATTCAAAATTTTTCCCTCCCGGTTTTCCGGCCGTGGCTTGGTGGGCGTGGCACGGGAAGGATACTGCAAAATCCCCATTCTGTCCCCATTCCTGGGGGAAAGATACTGCAAAATCCCCATTCTGTCCCCATTCCTGGGGGAAAGATACTGCAAAATCCCCATTCTGTCCCCACTCCTGGGGGAAGGATACTGCAAAATCCCCATTCCGTCCCCACTCCTGGGGGAAAGATACTGCAAAATCCCCATTCTGTCCCCACTCCTGGGGGAAAGATACTGCAAAATTCCCATTCCGTCCCCACTCCTGGGGGAAAGATACTGCAAAATCCCCATTCCCTCCCCACTCCTGGGGGAAGGTTACTGCAAAATCCCCATTCCGTCCCCACTCCTGGGGGAAGGATACTGCAAAATCCCCATTCCGTCCCCACTCCTGGGGGAAAGTTACTGCAAAATCCCCATTCTGTCCCCATTCCTGGGGGAAGGATACTGCAAAATCCCCATTCCCTCTCCACTCCTGGGGCCAGCTAGAGGTGGTATTTGCCGATTCCCCAAACTACTCAAAATTTTCGCTACCAGTTCTCCAGAACCTGTTGGATTTCATCCCTGCCCCATAGGGAATGGGTTAGTTCTGCTCTTCAGGCTGTTGTTGTGAGGGAAGGAGAAGGGGGTATATTCTGTGTGCCCACCTGGAGCTCCCAAATGAAAGGCAGGGTGGACATCTAGCTAGTGTGGGATATACAGGCAGTCCTCGACTTACAACTAAAATTGAGCGCCAAATTTCTGCTGGGAATTGAAACATTTGTTCAGTGAGTTTTGCCCAATTTTACTAACTTTCTTTGCCGCAGTTGTTAAATGAATCATTGCTGTTGCTAAGTGAATCTGTTCTTCCCCATTGGACGTCCTTGTCCAAAGGTCGCAAAAGGTGATCACATGAACTGGGGGACGCAGTAATGGTCATAAGCAGAGGTGGGTTTCAGCAGGTTCTGACCAGTTCTGGAGAACCGGTAATGGAAATATTGAGTAGTTTGGAGAACCAGCAAATACCACCTCTGACTGGCCCCCGCCCCCATCTATTCTCTGCCTCCCAAGTCCCAGGTGATCAGGAGGAAATGGGGATTTTGCAGTAACCTTCCCCTGGAGTGAGATAGGAATGGAGATTTTACAGTATCCTTATTTATTTATTTATTTATTTATTAGTTTGATTTATATGCCGCCCTTCTCCGGAGACTCAGGGCGGCTTACAATGCATTAAGCAATAGCCTTCATACTTTTGTATATACCTGCTTAGTAGGGCTTTCAGGCCCCCCCAAGCGGTGTTCTTTTTTATACAAAGTCAGCTTATTGCCCCCACAATCCGGGTCTTCATTTTACCTACCTCGGAAGGATGGAAGGCTGAGTCAACCTTGAGCCTGGTGAGAATTGAATTCGCAATAATTGCAGGCAGCTGGCAGCTAAATACTATTCCTGCCACACTACCAAGCCACCACCACCAAGCCACAGAACCAGTAATAAAATTTTTTGAATCCCACCACTGATCATAAGTATGAACCAGTTGCCAAGCATCTGAATTTTGATCACATGACATGATCATGGACATGTTGTAAGTGTGAAAAACAGTCAAAACTCACTTTTTTCAGTGCCGCTATAACTTTGAGTGGTCGCTAAGTGAATTTTGATCACGTGACCATGGACATGTTGCAAAATGGTCATAAGTGTGAAAAAATGGTCAGAACTCAGTGCCACTATAACTTTGAATGGTTGCTAAGTGAACTGTGGGGAGTGGAAGACTTCCTGTACGTGTTTTGGTAACTCTCTTCCTGGCTTTGCAAAGTCGGCGCAGAAGCAGAATCCTGTTGAAAGCAAGGATCAAGTCAGCACCTCTCCAGAGAGAAACAGCTCCTCTGTTGCCTTTAGATTGGCTGACGCAGCTGCCAGCAAATTGAATGAAAGCTTTGTTTGCCCACCCTTCCCAATCGAAAATAAAGGTGCAAGATTGAAATGCAGGTGTGCCTCGAGAGGAAAAGAAAGAGCTTTTATATTCAGGGCGAGGAAGGACGGAGTGCAGCTGGTGGGTGCCACGGCTTCCAGCTCTCTCTCTCTCTCTCAGAAAACAGGGATTGGACTTCTTCCTCTTCTCCCTGCAACATTAATTCGGCCGCAGAAACATAGTTGGGAAACTGCTACTCCAAAACAGGATTGTTCCAGGGTAGAGATGGTCCTTGACAGTGGTGGGTTTCTACCGGTTCGCTCCGGTTTGGGTGAACTGGTAGCAGAGGCACCCAACCACCCGGACGTCATCACAGACGCTCTGCACATGTGCAGAAGGTTCTGTGCATGCGTGGAAGTGCCGCGAGCGAGCGAATCAAGCACACACATGCGCACACTCACAGTTCCAAACCAGTAGCGAAAGTAAATGAAACCCACTACTGGTCCTTGACTTACAACCATATTTGGGATCAGAATGTCCATTGCTAAGCAAGGCGCTTATTAAGTGAGTCACGCCTGATTTAGCAATTTGAAGCTGTGTGGAGTTCAACTGCCAGGATTCTTCAGCCAACAATCCTAGGGAATTCTGGGAACAGAAGTCCACACTGGCTTATAGTTGCCAAGATTGAGAAATCCTGCTTTAGACCAAGTTATATTGAATTTTTGCTTCTTTGCTATTTATCTTGAGTGGAGGCTAAAACATGCAATGAACGGTTGCAAGTATTCGGTATGGCTTGTCTAGTGAAGAGAAGGACCAGGGGAGACAGGATAGCAGTGTTCCAATATTTGAGGGGCTGCCACAGAGAGGAGGGGGGGGTCAAGCTCTTTTCCAAGGCACCCGAAGGCATGGAATAATGGATGGAAGCTGATCAAGGAGAGATTCAACCTAGAAGTAAGGATAAATTTCCTGACAGTGAGAACAATCAACCAGTGGAACAGAAGTTGCCTTCGGAGGTTGTGGGAGCTTCATCACTGGAAGCCTTCAAGAAGAGACTGCCATCTGTCAGAAATGGTGTAGAGTCTGCTTGGGAGGCAGGTTGGTCTAGATGACCTATAAGGTCCCTTCCAACTCTGTTAATCTGAATCTATCTAAGACTACCAATAAATAAATAAATGTAACTAATAAAGGTGTAAGACCACACCTAGAATATTGCATCCAGTTTTGGTCACCACACTATAAAAAAGTTGTTGAGAGTTGTTCCAGAGTGCAGAGAAGATCAACAAAGATGATTAGGGGACTGGAGGCTAAAACGTATGAAGAACGTCTGCAGGAACTGGGCATGGCTAGTCTGGTGAAGAGAAGGACCAGGGGAGACATGATAGCCGTCTTCCAATATCTGAGGGGCTTTCACAGAGAGGGGGGGGGTCAACCTATTCTCCAAAGCACCTGAAGGCCAGACAAGGAATAATGGATGGAAACTGACCAAGGAGAGATTCAACCTAGAAATAAGGAGGAACTTTCTGACAGTGAGAACAATCAACCCATGGAACAGAAGTTGCCTTCGGAAGTTGTGGGGGCTTCAACCCTTGAGACTTTCAAGAAGAGATTGGACTGCCATTTGTCAGAAATGGTGCAGGATCTCCTGCTTAGGCGGGGGGTTGGACTAGATGACCTACAAGGTCTCTTCTAACTCTGTAAATCTGTAAATCTTTGTTGCAGTTCGAAGGGCAGAATATTGAGAAGAGGGTTTTTTGGACCACCGGTGACAAAATAGTAGCTAGCAAAATCTCTCCCTGCTGAAAGGAACAGCCAGAGGCAAACGGTCTTCCAAAAATGCAAATGTCTTCTAACTTGTGTGTCAGTTGGCCCTTAACCCCTGCTGCTTTAAGATAATATTGATTCAGCCTTGCTGCCACCCTCCCTAAAAGAGGGACAACCCACCCACTCCACTCCCATTTTGTACCCTTCAAAGCCTCATGAAACAGCAGTGAGAAGATGTTCCATGGTAGCCTTTAGGAAACATGGATTTGATGCCTAGGATGGTGAAAGGATCCTGCATTAGAAATTGATAGCCAGCTGAGAGACAGAGAGGGAAGGAGGGAGGGGGGGAAAGGGGAGGGGAGGGGGCTGGATGAGCTGCAAAAGGAGAACTTTGGAACAAGATTCTTTCAAAAAAAGGAGAAGTTGGAAAAAGAGGATCCCTGACCACACTAGATGATTGGGTTACAAAAGTAGGTCATCCTTGGGTCCACAAAGGCACTATTCACTTGGAGGAGAATGACGGCCGTTATAGGTTCAGATCCAGAGTTATTTTCATGTTTGCTGCTGCCCGTTTTGGCTGGAAACTCTGAGACTACGTGGTACACAGTGCAAACAACTTTGCAATTCAAAGCCTTGAAAGCTTGGGGCAAAACTCTCAAGAGACACCAATGGGGCAAGGGGCAGTGGGGGGTGGGTGGGGGGTTGGGGAGGCATGTTGCCAGCAGTGAGCTCAAGTTCCCTTGTTAGTTTTTTACTTGTGCTACTGAAATTGCATTTAGAAAAGTTCCCTTCTCTATAACTGAGTTATAAGTTTCAGTATTACCGTAGTAGGTGCTGGGCTCCATTCCCCACAGCCTTTTTACAGCCAGCTGTGATTTTTCGAACCATTTCTTCTGCCATGGGAACAGATGCCAGACGATCTCTGTTTTTATTTCCAAGTTTTAAAAAAAGACCCATCCTGTCTATTCAAGATAGAAAATTTGAAAACATTTGCTAATCAGGGTGAATTTCCTGCAATTACATCTGCAACCGAACACAGAGGCTGGAAATAGACAATAAAGTTGTTTTTAAGACAACTATGTTTGAAAAAGCACTTGCTGTTTATTATCAATATCATGAACACTTATCCAGGGATGAAAACCAATTTTTTTTTACTACTGGTTCTGTGGCCGTGGCTTGATGGGCATGGTGTGGCTTGGTTGGCGTGGCAGGGGAGGGATACTGCAAAATCCCCATTCCCTCCTCACTCCTGGGGGAAGGATATTGCAAAATGGTGTGAGTCACTTAAAGACTACAGTAAAAATGTTGGCAAAATTGGGTCTGGTCATATGATCCCTTGCTTAACCATCACATCAGGGGTGAAATCCAGCAGGTTCTGACAGGTTCTGGAGAACCGGTAGCGGAAATTTTGAGCAGTTCGGAGAACCGGCAAATACCACCTCTGGCTGGCCCCAGAGTGGGGTGGGAATGGAGATTTTTCAATATCATTTCCCCATGAGTGGGGTGGGAATGGGGATTTTGCAATATCCTTCCCCCTGGAGTGGGGTGGGAATGGGGATTTTGCAATATCCTTCCCCTGCCATGCCCAAGCCACGCCCACCATCCACACCACACCCACCAAGCCACACCCACAGAACTGGTAGTAAAAAAATTTGAATTTCACCACTGCTGTAGGGTTTCCTGCCTAAGCAGGGGGTTGGACTAGAAGACCTCCAAGGTCCCTTCCAACTCTGTTATTCTATTCTATTCTATTCTATTCTATTCTATTCTATTCTATTCTATTCTATTCTATTCTATTCTGCCTGATTTTTTTTTTTTTAAAAAAAATTGATTTATATGCCGCCCTTCTCTGGAGACTCAGGGCGGCTTACAGTGCGTTAAGCAATAGCCTTCATACTTTTGTATATTTATACAAAGTCAGCTTATTGCCCCCACAAACTGGGTCCTCAATTTACCTACCTTAGAAAGGATGGAAGGCTGAGTCAACCTTGAGCCTGGTGAGATTCGAACTTACTTTAATTGCAGACAGCTGGTCTTAAATTATAGTGCTTAGTCTGCAGAGCTATCCAGGCTGGTGATGTTGGTGCCTCTCTTACGATTCTCCTACTGGTTGCCTTTGCACCATTCTAATGCTTTTTTTTTTTTTCATTTTTCCGCCTAGTTGGAATCAAGATGACTACAGCTGCCCCAACGTCTGAATATTCCCTGCCTTGGAAGAATGTGACCACGAAGTCTCGAGAGCAAATCCTTTATCAGAGTAAGGAAGGGCAGAGGTGGTGCTGGGTGATTTTATGGGCTTTTCACCACCAATGTGTGAATGGGCGAAAAGAAACATCTTCAGGATCTGAATGAAACAGCTCTGGATTTGCTCTGACAAGGTCCCAGTTGCTGCAGAGGTGACGGGATCTGGATTAGAAATTCTTTCAACTGGGAACTGAATTGGAAATACGTATGTGGGGTCCTTGGTGCTCTCTGAGCTTGGCTGTTTTCTTACAGATGTTTCATTACCCAGCTAAGTAACATCATCAGTGCTAGAAGAGAGTTGGGTTTACTCTCTGTTTATATATACAGGTGGCTTGCCCTGTCAGTGTTGAGGGGAGTATTGGTGGGAGTTATAACATATTTTTAATCCTAAAGGAGTTAAAGGTTTCATTTCAGTAAACTATATCCGTAAGTTTTAGTTTATGGTATCAGATGGTGGTATATAAAGATGGAATGAAGAGATAGAATGAAGAATAAAATTTAACCCTTTTTGTTTGCTTTCATTTTATGATATGTTTTCTCAATCCATAACAAAACACTCAAAGGACAGTTTCATAATACACAGTCTCTGAATTGACATTAGACCATGCATTAAGAAAACAAAATCAGATATGTCCGACAGTAGCGGGTTTCAATTTAGTTTGCTACTGATTCGCTCGTGCGCACGGGAGAGTAGGCGGAGCCTCCCGCCACCGCCACAGGTTTGCCCAATTCGGTAGCAACCCACCACTGATGTCTGAACTGATAAGTTACTGATTTATCAAGAAAAAGACACTTTGGTGTAGTGGTTAAGGCTACAAACCTGGAGACCGAAAATTCTAGTCCTGTCTTAGGCACAAAGCCAGCTGGGTGACCTTGAGCCAATTCCCCTCTCTAGGCCAGGGGACAGCAACCTTAAACACTCAAAGAGCCACAAAGGTCCTAACCGGAAGCCCCCCAATCAATTCTGAAGCCGACCGGAAGTCCGGTTTCCCCACCATAGAGTCTCCTCCTAGCGCAGGGTCCTTTTTCCTCTACCTGTCCTAACCGAAAGCCGATCTGCGACAGGGAGCTGCAGCAGAGGGATAAAAGAGCCACATGCAGCTCCAGAGCCGCAGGTTGCTGACCCCTGCTCTAGGTCCTAAGAAGGAAGCAATGGCAAACTACCCTGTTTCCCCTAAAATAAGACATCCCCTGATAATAAGCCCAATCGGGCTTTTGAGTGCATGTGCTAAAATAAGCCCCCCCCCGGAAAATAAGTCCTCCCTAAAAATATGTAAACACATGCACAGCCGGTTCCTCTGGTTAGGGTTAGGGAGACAGAGCTGGAAATCAGGTAAGACGGCAAGAGGAGCCCCGTCCTGCTCCATGCGCCCCAAAATAGTAAGACATTCCCGAAAATAAGGCCAAGCACTTATTTTGGGGTTCAAAAAAATATAAGACAGGGTCTTATTTTTGGGAAAACACGGTACCTCCAAAATATTGCCAAATATTTGCAGGAACTAGTCTGGCAGTTGCCATGAATGGACATTGACTCAAAAGGCACAAATAAATAAAATTACTAAAAAGTTGTAAAAGGAGGTCTTCCATGGGGGACACAAGGACATTCTCACCCAGACCCTGCCCCCCCCCAAAAAACCTATAAGGCCATCACTGCCTTAATTACACTAATTAAATGAATGGTCATAAATTGAGGACTACTTGACTCTTAAGGGTGAATTAAACCTATAACAAATAATACTAATGTTTCTAAGAAAACAGCTAAAAATAAGATAAAATTTTGGGATATTTTTGTACGTATCCTAGAACATGGGAGCTTTATTTTATTATAAACTGGCAATTAAAGTGTATTTAAAAGCCTGTTTTTCTTTCTTTCTCCTTGTTAGGCTCTGGAGCAATAGTAGCAGCTATTGTCGTGGGCGTCATAGTAATATTTACAACAGTTCTGCTCATCCTTAAAACGTATAACAGGTTAGTCATTTGATTTTTTTTCTCTCTCTCCAGTTCCTTTCATTCTTCAGGAGATCAATCTACTAACTGGATGCAATCACTCCGTTTCTGAGGTGCGAGAGGGAGTAGTGACATCACATCAGGGGTGAAATGCTACCGGTTCTGACCGGTTCGCCCAAATCAATAGTAATAAATGCTACCAGTTTGAGTGAAGCAGCATTTCCGAAGATCAGCTGTGCGGCGCGATTTATATCCTACTTTCGAATCTAAATCGCGGGGCACAGCTGTTCCCCCCTCCCCTTGCTGTTCTACTTACCTCTGAAGATTCAGAAAAGGCTTCTTAATCCTCCTTTTTTAGGGTTGCACGGTAGCGCATGTGGTGCGCATGCACGCAAAGCGCATGTTTGGTGCATACTGTGCATGCGTGCACGCAGCAAACCAGTAGCGAAGCGAACCGGTAGACTTCAGAGCATTTCACCCCTGCATCACATATATAATGACATCATTGAATAAATGAGATCATGAGGTGGATGTACTTATTTTGATGCCATTGTGTCTGAGGAAAGCTGCTACTCTGGTTGTGTGTTCCGTGGGGTTTTTTTTACCTCATAAATTCTGCTGTCCTCACATTTTTACATTCAGGGTCTCTGCTGTTTTCCTTTTGTGAGAGGTTGCAAGCTCGCATGCCATTTTTGTTTATCAAAAACACAAATGGAGATCATCCTCAACTTACAACCACAACTGAGCCCAAAATTTCTGTTGTTCAGCCTAAAAGCCCTGTAAATAAATCCAATTGATTGATTAAATAAACCATGAGCACTTCTAGCAACAATTAATCTCTGACAATTAATCAAACCCTGACATTTTGTTAATTGCTGCATATAGTCTGTTTCTAATATTGTACTCCATCCCAAGTTCTTTTTTATAATCTGTTTTTAATATTGTAAAAGGTAAAGGTAAAGGTTCCCCTGGTACATATGTGCTAGTCGTTCCCGACTCTAGGGGGTGGTGCTCATCTCCGTTTCTAAGCCAAAGAGCCGGCGCTGTCTGATGACAATTCTGTGGTCATGTGGCTGGCATGACTCAATGCCAAAGGCACACGGAATACTGCTACCTTCCCACCAAAGGTGGTCCCTATTTTTCTACTTGCATTTTTTACGGGTTTTCAAACTGCTAGGTTGGCAGAAGCTAAAGAAACTAATAAATTAAAGTAGCCATGTCAGGACCTCCTGAGCATTCACTGTATACCAGTGATGGCTAACCTTTTCTGGACCAAGTGTCCAAAGCGTGCACACATTTTATGTATGTATGTATGTATGTATGTATGTATGTATGTATGTATGTATGTATGTATGTATTTATTTATTTATTTATTTATTTATTTATTTATTTATTTATTTATTTATTTATTTATTTATTTATTTGATTTATATACCGCCCTACTCCAGAGGGACTCAGGGTGGTGAACAGCCAAGAGATAAAACACACAGAATTACAAAATTTAAAAACAGTATAAAAACCTAATTAAATAAATTTGGCCCAGAACAGATTAAAACAACGCTAAAATTTTAGACAAATTTAAAATTTACAATTAAAAAGGGAGGTTAGGCCAGGCCAGCCTGTTGGAATAAAAAGGTCCTGAGGGCACGGCGGAAGGTGCGTAAATCCGAGATCCTCCATAGTGAGAGGCTACTGGAGGCAGCAGGCGGTCCCGTAAGTACCCAGCTCCTAAGCCACGGGCGCACCCGAACCCCCAAAATGCAATGCGCCTGCGGTCCCCATGCATACGCCTCACTCCCCACGCATGCCCTGCAGGGCCCACGCACGCGGCCCCACCCCACACACATGCGCACGCACCCCCCACGCATGCGCCCCACCCCTCCATGCATGCACAGCAGAGACCTAAAGACCAGCTGCCTGGAGGGAGGCACACACGCATGTGCAGCGGAGCTGAACTGGGGTGATGGCTCGTGTGCCCACAGAGAGGGTGCTGCGTGCCACCTCTGGCACACGTGCCATAGGTTCGCCATCACGGCTGTATATACTGTACAGGTAGTCCTCAATGCGCAACCATTCATTTAATGACCATTCAAAGTTACAATGGTACTATAAAAAGTGACTTACGTCTGGTCCTCACAGGATCCCCACAGTCACGTGATCAAAATTCAGGCACTGTCGTGTCTTTGCAATGGTTGCAGCATTCTGGGGTCACGTGATCACCATCTGCAACCTTCCCAGCTGGCTTCCAATGAGCAAAGTCAAAGTACTGGTTCTGTGGGTGTGGCATGGCTTAGTGGGTGTGGCTTGGTGGGCATGGCAGGGGAAGGTTACTGCAAAATCCCCATTTCCTCCTGATCAGCTGGGACTTGGGAGGCAGAGAATAGATGGGGGCGGGGCCAGTCAGAATTTTTACTACCGGTTCTCCGAACTACTCAAAATTTCCGCTACCGGTTCTCCCAAACTGGTCAGAACCTGCTGAAACCCACCTCTGGAATGCATGTAAGCGAAAGAAAATGTCCTACAATCCCCCTCCCTTACCTTGTCTCATTTAATTTGATTTTAAACCTTGCAAAATTTATTCTAAAAAGAAAATAATTTCAGGAATATTCTCCTTGAATGGATGCTTTCTCAGAAGAATGTAGCCTGTGCATCAGGACCGCGATTTGCAAAAGCTTACCTACAACAGGGATGTTTAGTTTTCAGAGGCCATAGCTGTTTGTCTTTTCTGCCTGCACAACCCATGAGCACACTAACACAAAGTCTGCTTGGTTCTTTGTAGGCATATGAGAACCAAACGAGAGCTGGAGCCGAAGAATGCAAAGACCAACATCCCTTCAGTTTTCGGACAGGACAGTAGCACCTCTGCCAGGAACAGTGCAGTGACATTTGTCCCTGTAGACATTCACATGCCAAAAAGAAGACTTTGAAGAGGCAGCGAGTAGAGGAATAAATCAGCAAGAAGTGAACTCTGCAGACTCTTGAGGAATGGAGTGGCTCCCGTGGTCCACGTTTCAGTGGTCTACTGGTCACCATCTTTTTTCTTCATAGAAGGCAAAACCTTTAAGGGCAACCAGTTGTGGAAATAATATGTATAAACTTTCCAGCTGCTTGTTGGAAAGGATGGTGAGAAGCACAACTGCCATTATTCTTGGAACCAGTCATGTCCTTCATATTTTCTTGCTCTGTTAATTTAGGTCCAGCTCCCATTGTCCTGTAAGTGAAAGTGAATCTTCTGCTGGATGGAGGTTCTGAAGACGTCAGAGGGATTAGTCTTCATCTTGGTTTGTAGAAGATAATATAGGATCAATATTCTTTCATTTTTTGGCTCTTAAAAAGCAGTAGCAGCCATTATCACCAGTTGCCAACACTGTTTTCCCAGGAAAGCAAAGAACTTGATTTCAACAATCATGTTTCGTTAGGCTGATTTTAGCCAACCTCAATTTTTCTTGACAATGAGTGTGTATTCTCCAAGTCCAATCTTCACCTAAGTGACAAGTGAGTCGGGTGGGCTGCTGGGGGTTCGCAGGGGTTCGGGAGAACCTCTAGCTAAGATTCTGTGCAGTTCAGAGAACCCTCAAATCCCACTCCTGGCTGCCCCCCCCTGCCCTGCCCCTCCCAGGAGTCCCCACACAGCCCGTTTTGGATGCAGGTAAGTGCAGGGCGCGCACGGAGGCTCTGGGAGGGTGAAAAACAGGCCTACTGGAAGTTCAGGAAGGCCAGTAATGGGCACGTTTCCAGCCTCCAGAGGGCCTCCAGAGCCTGGGGAGGCCGTTTTCACCCTCCCAGAGGCTCGAGGAAAGCCTACAGAGCCCGGGGAGGGCAAAAACACCACTACCCCCGCCGTGGTGCAGGAGGCCAACTAGGCCACGCCCACCATGGCTATGCCCACCCAGCAACCAGGCAGAGAACCCCTTGCTAAAATTTTTGAAGCCCACCCCTGAAGTGAGTTGATAACATTCAGTGGATCAAAGCTAGAATTTTAGGCTGCCTTGTCAGGACAGAAGATGGATGGAGACCTCTAGGAGAAGATGCTAGATATCTGTATATACAGAGTTGTGAGGTGGGTTTTGCTCTCCTTTTCCTATGGGAACATGTCTTTAATGTCTTCCCTAAATGCTACAGAGGGGGAAAAAAATCAACAGATCGATTGTGCTTGAATGTATAAAGTGATCCTGGCTATGCATATATTCTGGTGAAAGGGAACTGTTCTAGCTTAGAGTCTCAAGCACAAAAAAACCATGAAGTGAATCTGAAGTGAGATTTCATGGGATGGTTGTGATGCTTTTGTGAGGTCCCAACAGATGGAGTCAATCTAGTATGCTAAATTTATGTTCCCATTCACTTAACTGAAACTATGCAGCACAGAAATAAGTTTTGGGAGATCAGCCTGCCTTCAGAATCTTGTCGCGGAAGCATCTGGATTTATTTCTTCTCCTTTTTCCTTTTGAACAAACTGAAACGGGGAAATATTTTTAAAGAGCAAGAAAGTAAAATGTGGGATGTGACTAGATCAGTGTGTGTGTGTGTGTGTGTGTGTGTGTGTGTGTGTGTGTGAGAGAGAGAGAGAGAGAGAGAGAGAGAGAGAGAGAGAGAGAGGGAGGGAGAGAGAGTTCTGATGCATTTTTCTATAGCAATAGTTGATTTTTTTTAAAAAAAAAATTCCCATGCCAGGAATAATAAAATTTCACAGCCAGCTCTTGGAGATTGTTTGCCCGGATCGTTAAAACTTCTCAGCACAAAATGAAAAGGTTTCCTTATACCTAACAAGCAATTCACTGGAACAGGAGGGTACATCAGTGGTGGGATTCAAATTTTTTTACTACCGGTTCTGTGGGTGTGGCTTGGTGGGCATGGTATGGCTTGGTGGGCGTGGCTTGGTGGGCATGGCAGGGGAAGGATACTGTAAAATCTCCATTCCCACCCCACTCCAGAGGAAGGATACTGTAAAATCTCCATTCCCACCCTACTCCAGGGGAAGGATACTGTAAAATCTCCATTTCCACCCCATCCAGGGGAAGGATACTGAAAAATCTCCATTCCCACCCCACTCCAGGGAAAGGATACCCCACTCCAGGGAAAGATCTCCATTTCCACCCCGCTCCAGGGGAAGGATACTGAAAAATCTCCATTCCCACCCCACTCCAGGGGAAGTTACTGCAAAATCCCCATTTCCTCCCGATCAGCTGGGACTCGGGAGGCAGAGGATAGATGGGGGCGGGGCCAGTCAGAGGTGGTATTTACTGGCTCTCCGAACTACTCAAAATTTCCGCTACTGTTTCTCCAGAATTGGTCAGAACCTGCTGAATACCACCTCTGGGATACATGGAAGCATTAATGAGCTTCCAGCCTAAATAGCCCTGATCTAGTCCAGAAGCGTACACATTTTGGTTTTGGGGGGTCTCAGAGGGCTGATTAATCTGATCCAGTGGGGCCCCTTCTGTGTTGTCAACTGCCAGGTATGAATGAGAGCCAAGGAACAAGAGGATGCATCAAGCCACCTTACTCCTCGCTATCCCTTGGAGCTCAGATTTTGTTTCAAGAGTACCAATTTTCTTTTTAGCTGTTCCTTCTCTGGTCTGAAGCCAGTGGTGGGATTCAAATAATTTAACAACCGGTTCTCTGCCCTAATGACATGGTGGGTGGGCGTGGCCATGGTGGGTGTGGCCAGGGTGTGTGATGGGCAGCACTTGGCCTCCTGCACCCCCCCTGGTAGCAAAAATGGGCTGCGGGGGGTGGTGCGTTGCCCGCCCCACGCCCCGTTTTGGGCCTAGTAGGCCTCCCTGCAGCCTCCTGGGAGCAAAAATGGGGCACGGGGGGGGATTCCTGGAAGAGGTGGGGGAGGGGCCAGCCAGCAATTTAACAACCAGTTCACGTGAACTGGCCAGAACCAGCTGAACCCCACCACAGTCTGAAGCCCAAGAGGTATACGAATCCAGCTGTTCTTGGGATCCTCTTCCAGCTGGTTGCAATAAGAACATGGTGTCCGAGCTTGTCCTTTTCCCTCTTTCTTCCCCATCACATTTGTCTTACGGAGTTTTAAACTGTAAGCCAGCAGGGAGAGGAGGATGCCTTGTTTTTGATGTTGTGTGCCACGCTGAGTACCTGTTAGGTGCATTATAAATGAAGAAGAAGAATTAAAAGATGTTTGATCCTGAATCTCCAAGGAGGTCTTCAGGAACTCCTTTTGCGACATGTTTATTTGAGTTCTTAAACTTCAAAATTTCAGGGACCGGATCAGCCACTTTATCCATGTAGGAAGAGTGTTTGGTCTCCATAAAATCTCACATTCTGTATGTACAATTAACAGTGGAATAATTTTTCAGAGGTGATTGTAGTCCGCAGGCTCTACTCCAAGGACAACTTTTAGAAATTTGGTAAAAATTGCTAAAGCAACAAGATCAACTCACCGTTGATAAAAGTTCAAGTTAAGTATCCAGCATTTGATTATATGGTACAGTTCCTAACCAGATCTGAATATTAGTAGCTCTCTATGAGAAAATGTTAATTTTTTCAAAATACAGTAATAAAATATCAAGATTTTATTATATCAATGTAATATGTTAGTAGTAGTATTTAATATAAGTAGTCCTAGATTTATGACCGTAATGGAGCCTGCCCATTAAGACTATAAGTCATGAAAGTTATAAAGTGAATTGCCACCTGACTGATCTGATTTTATGACATTTTTTTTTACAATGTTCATTAAGTGAACTAAATTGTTCATTAAAGGCCAGTTTTCCTGAAAACTGGAAGTAAATTTATTTAATTATTTGTTAAATTTATTTGCCACCCATCTCATCTTGGGGTTACTCTGGATGGCTTAGAACCATAAAACAGGAGGGGGGGGAATAAAATGTAAACATAACAGTAACAAAGAAATGAAGCAGTGAAAATAATAAAAAGTACAATACTGTAATATGAATTAAAAAATGGGCAGAGAGAAAGCAGGAAGCACAGGGAGAAGGTGGTTAGTCCATTAGCCCAAAAGTGTAAAACAATCACTGTTTACACTAGGGGTCACCAACCTTTCAGACCTCAGGGACCACTAAATTCATAATTTTAAATCCCGCAGACCACTAATATGAACTTCCTAATGACCAGCTGGGTGGGTGTGGCTAGGTGGTCATGTGACTGGATGGGCGTGGCCAACTCCTCCCCGCCCGGGCTCCTTAGGGCCCCAACAGGAAGCAGTTGTTGGAGCTAAGCAGCCACCATGAGAAAGAGTTGGCAAAATAGCTGGCTCAGTTCAAATTGGATCTGACTGAGAAGGAGGCTCAGCAGAAGCACTTCACTGAGGACGACGAGCATAGGCTTTCCAAGTAGAGGGAAGACCTGTGGGAGTGCAA
Source organism: Pantherophis guttatus (assembly GCF_059756535.1). Classification (NCBI taxonomy): domain Eukaryota; kingdom Metazoa; phylum Chordata; class Lepidosauria; order Squamata; family Colubridae; genus Pantherophis; species Pantherophis guttatus. The sequence continues at coordinate 19,006,404 of NC_142072.1, read as the reverse complement.
GGCCAGGTACCGGTGCCTGGAGGCTCAGTGGGCTGAGATGGTCAGCCAGTTCCAGACCATGATGCAGTCTGACTGGAACAAGGTCCTCCGGCTCTTTGCCACCAGCGGCACTTCCCTCCAGCCTTTGTCCAAAGCTCTGCACCAGGAGGCCAAAGCAGACCCCAAGTTGGAATTTCTGCCCTCCTCCTCCCCACACAAAAAGACCCCGAAGGGGGAGACTCTCTGCAGCAACCCAAACGTTCATTGCACATATCTGTCCCAGGGGCTGTAATTTGAGGACCCCTGATTTAGTGCAATATTAAAAATGCAAATAATTTTTCTGCAGACCACCAAAATTTTCTCACGGACCACCTGTGGTCCACGGACCACCGGTTGGTGACCGCTGGTTTACACGGTTGTGTAAATGTGAGCCAGTTGCTGAGTGCCCAAAATGCAGTTACACGATGGCGAGAGATGGGGCATCCATCTAAATTTCAGAACTGAAATACTAGATGACTCAGGGAAGCCACATATTTTTCAAGCAGCAAAAAAAATAAAAATAAAAAAAGTACCTAAAAAAAGCCACACATACGCACACGCAAGCATTGCCCCACCTCACAGCTCAATCACAGCCCGATTTATGCATGTATCACATCCCTATTCAAATTTCAATGGAATTCACTACCTGATAAGCAGGTTTACGATGACAGTCTGAATTGAAGGAGAGGATTTAATTACCAACTTAATTTCCCCTTAGGAATCCCTCCACCCCTGGGGGTTTTAACTGCTCTGATGAAGTTGTCTGATTCTCCAGATTCTCCAGACACCTTCAATTGATATCTAATTTTAATAAAATGTTATGTGCTCTGCTCTTCCCACTCCTTTGAAGCAGCTTTTGATGAAAAAAAAACAATGATGAAGAAATGGGTAGGACTTGTGAGGGGGACACATGATAGCAGTATTCAAGTATTTGAGCGGCTGCCACAAAGAAGAGGGGGTCAATTTATTTTCCAAAGCGCCAGAGGGCAGGACAAGAAACAATGGATGGAAACTAGTCAAGGAGCGAAGCAACCTGGAATTAAGGAGAAACTTCCTAACAGTGAGGACAACTAAACAGTGGAACCGCATGGACTTCAGAAGTTGTAGGTGCTTCATCGCTGGAGGTTTTTAAGAAGATACTGGACCGTCACTTGTCTGAAATGGTATAGGACCATGATGGTGAACCTATGGCAGGCATGCCAGAGGTGGCACGCAGAGCCATCTCTGCTGGCACACGCGCCATCGCCCCAGATCAGATCTCCGTGGCGTTTCTTTCGTGGGCTTCTGTTTCCCTGCAAACGACGAAACAGAAGCTCACGAAAGAAAAAGATCTTACCTCTAGCCATGCTGCCAGTTATGCCCCGCCTCCTGTCGGCCAGCTGGTCTTTAGGGCTCTGCTGCACATGCGCGCATGTCTGTGCATGCGCATGTCTGCACGCACACACACCTTTCAGTTTGAGTATGCGTGCGTGCGCAGTTTGGGCACTCAATGGTTCGCCATCACTGGTATAGCATCTCCTGCTTGAGCAAGACCTCCAAGGTCCCTCCCAGCTCTATTCTGATTCTGATTGCAGCACAAAATCGAATCTCCTGGACAGGCAAAGTGGTATGGCATAAAGTGATTTGTAAGACTCAAGGCAACATCCACTTCCCTTTCACTCACCGTATTGCAGATGGTGGAATGTGTCCAACCCAGCTGAAAAGTGATTTTCGTGACTATTCACAACAACGTTCATTGCTCTTAGAAGAAAATAAAAGCTCATTAAAAGAAACTCTTCTTTGAGCGCAAACTCAGAAAATAGGAACTATGCTGGCAGGCTACACAAGTCTGGTATTACACAGGAGTGGGTGTGCAATAATCCAACTCAATTCTTCTCAAAAAGTGCACAGTGGTGGTATTGTCCCTTGTGTTGTGCCATTAATTGTTCTTCTCTAGGCTCAGGGGCTCACATAGAGGGAGTTGTGGGACCCAAACAAATCTGAAGATGTGGTAAAAGGTTTTGATCGTAGCTCCCAGAATCCAATCCTGTCCTTCAACCAAATGTCCAGGGCAGTTTGCAAAGGCATCCAAGCACAATAATAAAAAACAATTATAAATTTACCTTGGGTCCCCAGAGACTTCCTTATTCCAAAGGTTTTTACCAACAAGGCCGAAGGAATGTGAGAATGGTAGCTCCCTGCCCTCCCCCCTCTTTATTTTTTAAGTTTCCCACTTATTTGTTGGATAGACATTCCCTAGATTTTTACACTGGGATATGCTGAGGAAATAGGAAGACTTCTGATTTTTGGGGATCCAATTCTTCCTTTAATATATAATGTGGTTGGTTTCATTTCCTTCTTTCTAAGAACCTCCAGAAGAATAACTCAAATAAACGGGTTATTATTCCCTTAGTTAAAAATATCTCCAAGGTTGCATTGTCAAAACAGAGTATGAAACAGGGAGAACCACTCCAGTCTTTCTCTGTTTTGTTTTCTCTAATAGAATCTGAAAAATCGTTCTGTCAAACAAGCCTAACCCTCTTGTTGAGGGGTTTTTGTAGAGGATCTTGGTTTCCAAAATGAATTTATCTAGCAAAAAAGTGTTTTGCAGTTTTGCCATGTTTGGGTTTGGGCGTAACAAGGATTTTGCATGTCTTCTGCCCAGATCTTTGTTGGGTTCAATCACCATGTCAACTGGGAAGCTGTAGAGATTTTAATCTAAGAATACAAGAGAATTTCTAGAAGCTTGTCACGTTGCCAAATTTAGCCATCAGCAGGGATATAGAAATTAACTCCAGAAGTATCCAGAAGCAACAACCAAAGATATGTAGGATCTTTTAACCAACATCCAGATGACCAAAAAAACCCATCACTGATCACTACCGTAAACTCCAGACAGTATCCCCAATCCACATATTCTGTCCAAACCTACACAAGGCTAGTAGAACAAGCTCCATTCATCCACCCACCCATCCATCCCAGTCTAGCCAGCCAACAAGCCATGTAAGAGTACTGAGATTTTATCCAGTTTGGGAATGAATTGTTTGCAAGAAATGTTTGCGAGGAACACCAAGAATTCCATAATTCAACTCTGAGCTGCATATGTAGTCTACTGTTGTAACTCCATTTGAGTTTGTATGTGGGAGAGTCTGCACACAGGGCTGTATGCATTCAAAGCACTAAGCACAGGTTTTTCAGCTGAACACCTAAGCATTTTGCTCCCTCTAGTGTTAATTTACAAATTTAATTCTGTACAGCTATTATTTTATTGTAGACTCATTCCCACGGAATGAGGACCCAGTTTGTGGGGGCAGTAAGCTGACTTTGTATAAAATATACAAAAGAATGAAGGCTATTGCTTAACGCATTGTAAGCCGCCCTGAGTCTCCGGAGAAGGGCGGCATATAAATCAAATTAAAAAAACAAAAACAAAAAACTGGACTTTCTTGGGTTTTGTTTTTCTTTGAAAACAATTTGCTTCTTCAGTTGAAGAATTGAAGAAGTTTCTTATTTATTTATTAGATTTATATTGCCGCCTATTCGCTCTTGGACAAGAAGTGAACTGTTTTCAAAGAAAAAAACCAAGAAAAGTCCAGTTGCCTTTTGGAAAAACGCTTTTGATACACTCCCACTGCCATATACATAAATGGAAAGAGAAAGAACATAGAATATAGAGAATAATAGGGTAGGGGAAGGAACCTTGGAGGGTTGTATTGATTTCCCCCCAAAATGCTTCCCTTTTTTTGAGTGCGGCTTTTGAGCTCTTCCACATCCAGCCATCAAGAGCCCTCTAGCTTTCACTGTGTGGTATGCCAGATCTTTGGCTGTTTTGTTTTAATCCATCTGAGCCATAAGTTCCACCTTCGTTTTATTGAAAAGTTCTCTAATGATGCAAGAGTAAGATATTAAGCACCCAGGAAAAGGACATTGATGTTTGACTATCTTGTAGGTTAGTAAATTTTATTATTTATCATGAAATTTATTTGCCGCACATCTCTTGTCCAATGACTTTGGATGGCTTACAGCATAACAACATTAATATTGTCGTCATCAGCCATTCAGTTGTGTCTGACCCTCGGCCACTCGGTGGATCAGCACTCTCTATGTCCCTCTGTCTCACATTGCCTCCTTCAGATCTGCCATGGTCATCTCAGTGTCATCTTTTATAGTGTCCAGCCAGTGGGAGTTCGGGTGGCCCCTTCTCTTTTTTTCCCCTGATCACTCCCAGCATGATTGATCAATGAGCCAGCTCTCATGACATGACCAAAGTATAACAGCCTCTTTTTAAGCGATCTTGGCTTCAAGTGATATTGTTGGTGAGGTTTGATCTAAGGACTTCCTTGTTACTTTTGTAATCCATGGGATGCATAATAGTCACCTCCAGCACCACAGTTCAGTCATCCACCCTTCTCCTATCTGCCTTTTTCAGAGTCCAAGTTTCGCAGCCGTAAGTAGCAATTGGAAAAATTTTACTTGTAACTAATATGCATTCAGTTGTGAGGATGATTTCTTTACTCTTCCAGATGTTATTCATGCCAGACATTGCAGTTCTTCCAAGGGCTACATGCCTTCTGGTCTCAGGGCTGCAAGTCACTACTTTGGTCGATTTTAGAGGCCAGGAAGATGAAATCCTTTACTGTTTGATGGTCTCGTCGTCAATCTGTCTTCTTAACCTGTGTGTTCTCTGCAATTGTCATTATCTTTATTTTCTTGATGTTATTAAGGTGCAGTCCAAATTTTTCATTTTCATCTTTGACTCTCAGGATTGACCACTCCAGATCTTCCTTGCTTTCTGCGAGGAATGTTGTACCGGTATCCTCTGCATATTGGAGGTTGTTGATATTCCTACCACTGATTTTAACCCCAATGGTAAATTCCTCCAAATGTCCATTTCTCGTAACTATTTCGATGTACATGTTGAACAGTATCACAGCCCATAAAATCATTAATGAAAGTGTGGAGAAGAGGGAGTGAATGGGGGAAGGGAAGTGGGACTAGGTTTTAGTTAGTTAGCCACTTCCAGTGTGAAGCTCCCCCAATGCAAAGGTCAGGTTATTTCTATCACCAGGACTACCAGATGCAGGCTGAGGAATTCTGGGAATTTCAGTCTTGCAGTTGCCAAGTTTGAGAAAATCTGCCTTCTTAGAGCAAAGGGGTAAATTCATGAGCCAGGGGTTACTAATCACGATGTTTGCCCGTTTCACTCTGGGAGTTCAACTGCATCTCCGCAGGATGATAAGTACAGGTAGTCCTCGACTTATGATCACAACTGAGCCCAACATTTCTGTTGTTAAGCGATACACTTGTTAAGTGCCTTTTGCCCCCTTTTATGGTATTTCTTGCCACAGTTGTTAAGTGAAACACTGCTGTTGGTAAGTGAATAACACGGTTGTTCAATGAAGCTGGCTTCCTCATTGACTTTGCTTGTCAGAAGGTCACAAAAGGAGATCACATGACCCCCCAGGGACACTGCAACCATCATAAATCCTTGTCAGTTGCCCAGCCTCTGAATTTTGGTCACCTGATCATGAGGGAATGCTGCAACTTCTTTCTGAACTGTGAAAAAACGGACATAAGTCAAATTTTTCAGTTTGAACGGTCACTAAATAAACCGTTGCAAGCCGATCACCACGTGTACTCTGCAACGCATTCCGCAGTCTCCTTGTTCAACAGCGCCCGGTCCTTACAGGTAGTCATAGCAACAAGACACCTTCTGCCCGGCTTCTCATAGCAACGGCGGGCTGTGACGCAATCCCGAACGAACGGCTCTTTGGCCTCCCCCCTCCCCCTACTGATGCCCGATTGGCTGAGCCACCCGATTCCATCCTCCCGCCCCCCCTCCTTCGCAGGATTGGTCGGGAAACGAAGCCCGCGAGCCACCGTTGGCTGGATTTTCCTTCTCTTCTTCCCCCCCCACCTCTCGCCTCTTTCGCTTTCTCTTCGGGCCCCGCCTCAATTATTATTGCGCGTCACGCAGTCTCCCCCCCCTTCCTGCGTTTCCCGCGCGCGAAAGGAGGAGGGCGGCGCCCTTAAAAGCCGAGTAGGAGGGAGAAAAGCCGGAGCGTCTGCCGTTTGGGCGCCTGCGCGCGCCTGTCCTTTACCGCGGTGCACGCCGGGATACGGAGCCTCGCTCTGTAAGGCCAGGCTGGAGGAGTCAAGATGGACGCAGGCTTTTTTCGCGTAAGTTTCTGAGGGGGGAGGAGGCCGGCTGGGACGGGGAACTTAAGGCGAAGAGCTGAAGGCGGCTCCAAGCCATCCGAAGCCAGGCCTCAGCCTCCTCAGGGTGGCCGGCGTAGCTGTGTCGCTGCTTTCCTTCCTTCCTTCCCTCCCCCGCGTTCCTGCCAGGAGCCGAGTAAAGAAAATGGCGGCGGAGGCGGCGACTCTCCACAGCGCGCGGTAGAAACTGAGGAGAAAAGGACTGGGTTCTCCTCCCGCACGCTTAACGCCGTCCTCTTCGGGTCGTTTCCGTACGGTTTTCTCCCGGCCTCTTTCCTCTTTTTTTTTTTTTTTTGCCGCGAGTTATTTCGAGGCCTGAGCGGAGAGGCCTGTTCTTTCCTCCCACCAGCTGCAGCCTTCCTCACTCAACCAGGCGCCCTTTTGCCGGGACGGATTACAGTGTCCGTTATTCCCGGCTAGGAAACGCATTAGATTGAGAGAGAGCTTCCCTTTACTTTTAGGGCCTTTTCGTTTTGTTTTTTACCACAACCCCCCCCCCGCCGCCATGCATGCACCACACACACACACTCCCGAATTCCATAATTAACGGTGCAATTTATTACAAAACCAAAGCCGTTATTTTATGATTTGGCTTGGGCGATTTGGCGTGCTCGATAAATCCCAAGAGAATGCCTTTCTGTAATAAAACTACTCTGATTGGCTCCAAAGCCTCAATAATTGTGTGTGTGTATGGGGGGGGGCGGAAATACTTTCTAATTTATTTGGTGGAGAAAATTGTGTTACAGGATCTGCAAATTTTCCTATTGGAAGGATTCGAAAACAAGTCGGCTTTTTTTTTAAAGCCAGCTTGTTTACAGTGAAAACTTAAAATGTAGCTTGTTCTCTTTTGTTGAGTGCTGCTAAACCTTGTCGGGGAAGAGAAACGGTAACTTGGTTCAGGCCCCCAAATTTTGCAGCCCTGAAATCAAAGTGAGAGGTAGAAAATCAGTGTATCAGTTCAGTGAAAATCCTCTAAAACAAAATATGAGAACATTGGGCTTGGTTAGCTTTTCTCTGGCAAGATGCCCTCAAAATGTCTTAAGAATGTTTTGGTTTGGAGAAAGCTGGTGTAAACCCGCTTACTTATCAAACAAAGCTGTACAGCAACAGTTAATATTACTGAATTTGGACTGATAACATCTAGTTTTGTGAGTAAACTTTAGGTTAGACATAACACTCAGCCATACCTCACTTGGTTGGTTTTGTAGGCATAAAGTTAGGAAGCATGCCTATATGAGCCCTGGTAGTGCAGTGGTTAGAGTGCAGTACTGCAGGCAACTTCTACTAACTGCTGGCTGCCTGCAATTTGGCAGTTCAAATCTCACCAGGCTCAAGTTTGACTCAGCCTTCCATCCTTCTGAGGTGGGTAAAATGAGATTGTTGACTCTTAAACCGCTTAGGGCTGTAAAGCACTAAAAGCGGTATATAAGTCTAAATGCTATTGCTATACAGATTGCCTTGAGCACTATGAGAAAAATGGTTGTGAGTACCATACTTTATGGAGTAGAAGACACACTCCCCCCCCCAAAGGGTGGAAATGTTGGTGCGTTTTAATACACTGAGTACAGCCATTTTTGGCCTCCCAAACACTCCATACATCGTGTTTTTGCCCTCTCCGGCCCCCAGGACCACTCTTGCAGGCCTCCCAAATCCTCTGTGCATCCCATTTTTTGTGAAAAACAGGCCCGTTTTTTACAAAAACGGGATGCACAGGGTTTGGGAGGCCTGCAAGAGTGCTCCTGGGGGCTGGGGAGGGCAAAAACTATTTTTCTTTTCCTCTTTGAAATCTTGGTGTGTCTTATACTCCAGTGCGTCTTATAGTCTGAAAAATACAGTAGATGATAGTCAGTTTGGAGTATTGCTAGTTTATGATTGTGAAACTGGCATACTGTAATACTAAAGTGCACTGCTGCTTGCTTTCTAGAACAGTAAACTCGCAGACAAAAATAATCCCCAAATGCTGGGATTACAATTTGTCTTTTACAGGCATTGATACTTTGTGGTTGATCTGTGGCATGCATACTAAAAGTCAGCAGCCTTTCTTCCATGTATACTGGGGTTGGATATCAAGCAGGCCACTGGTCAGATTTGACCACAATGGTTTATATAACTGTATACTTTATGTTATGTAAGTGGCAGTTGGCCTGTGGAATGGCAGGAGTGTTGACCCATGCTTAGCATTGCTGGAATCCCTTCATGCTGGACTGCACATTTCCTGCCCTACAACTCTGCCCAAACCATATTGGTGCTTTCGTTTTCAAGCAAAATAACTTTAGGAGAAAGAATGAATTAAACATGCCATATAAACCTGAAAATGTTTGGTTAAATTAATTAAATAAATTTCGAAGCAAGAACAGTAACAACTAAAAATAGAATCTGAACTCTGAAATTCATTCTATGAAAAACAAATGTGTTACTTACATTAAGTCACCTAAGCTTTATCTAAGGAATAAATTGGTTTCTACAATGCATATCTCCTCATTCTTTATATGCACAAATGTTATTTTACTTAGTTTGCAAATTTTTGAAAGTAAATCTCAGTTTAACAGAACATTTAACTTCTAATTCTTTTTAAGTATTGTTACTTCCATTTTAATATGTGTAACTGTTCAGTGGAATTGTTTTTGTCTTCATATTTTGATATTTAGAAGCACTAGTTTGATGTAGTGGTTAAGGCATCAGGCGGGAAACTGAATTCTAGTCCTGCCTGAGGTATGAACCACCTGGGTGACTTTGTACCAGTCACTCACTCTCAGCCTAGGAAAGAGGCAGTGGCAAATCACCTCCAAAATCTTGCCAAGAAAACTGCAGTGGCTTGTTAGGCAGTCACCCAGAGGCCAAAATTGGCTTGAAGGCACCACAAAAAAACACAATTGTACTTTAGTCTTTTGATTGTTGTAATTACGAATACAGTAAATTAAGGTAATAGCACTACAAGTGAATAATCAATTCATTGTGTGTGTCTATACTTATTTGTAAGATGCATTAATTAAGAATTGTTTGATTTCTGGGAGTTTGTATGATCTGATTTTCTTAAGACATAGCTTATAGTTGACCAGCCAGAAGGTTTATGCAAAGTGTTTTGGAAACATTAGTGGAGTTGAGAACAAGGTTTTGTCTTGAAACAATGGTTGCACGGTAGTCCTCAAGGACCATAATGGAGCTCAAAGTTTCTGTTGCTAAGCAAGACAATTGTTAAGTGAATTATGCCACATTTTATGATCTTTTTGCTACTGTTAAGCGAATCGCTGCAGTTAAGTGAATTATGTGGTTGTTAAGTGAATCTGAGTGCTTGTCATAAGCCAGCTGGGAAGGTTGCAAATAGTGATCATATCACTCCTGGACAGTGCAATTGTCATAAATACATGTCAGTTGTCAAGCACCTGAATTTTAATCACTTGACCATAGGGGTGCTGCAACAGTCTTAATGTAAAAAATGGTCATAAGTCACTTTTTTCAGTGCCCTTGTAACACTGAACAGTCACTAAGTTGAGGACTATATGTAATTGAATTATTTTATTCTTACAGGGTACAAGTGCAGAACAGGATAACCGCTTCAGCAACAAACAGAAGAAGCTGCTAAAGCAACTGAAATTTGCAGAATGCCTTGAAAAGAAAGTATGTTTATGTTATATTTAATAAATTTATTTTATTTTTAATAGACATTTAACTTTAAGGAGAGCCTACAGCTGCTGCTGTTCAAGTCAGTAGACTTATATGGAATTTTGAGAATCATGATGTAACAGAACAACTACATATAGAAGACAAATTAGGGTCCATTTCCTTCGGAACATTTTTCTATTTTGAATCTACTCTAATCCAAATTCCCTATAACAAAGCAAATTGATGTACCTCAGAGACATGTAACTACCAAGAAGCTAAGAATAGAGCAGAAAGGAAGTCCCCTCCCAAACAAAATACCCATTTCTCATATGAACTGGTGGTGATCAAAGAAAAAAAAATGGCTGGGGGCACTTCAAATCAGAGCATGAAGTTTTAATATCCCACCATCTGATTAACAGCATCTCATTTCAGAACAAAAAGAATAAAACATTATTAATTTTTTAAAAATAGAAAGGATGGAATTGCATTACAGTGATGTCCATGGGCAGTATGTAGATTCCCTATACAGAAAGTTGTGGTTAATAATCTTTGGAAGAATTGTTTTTGTTTAGGAAAATTCTAATGGTCACTACAGATAGACATTAACTTTTTAATAAAATGACTTCCAGTAATCTGTAACAAAGCTACTAAGAAGGATCACAAACCACATTGATTTGTGCATATACACTGTACATATCTATGTATATCTGTGTATTGTTGCACAGCAATACATTACAATTGCATTGTACCGGTATGTACTGTGTATTAGTAAAAGCCTCCTTAATATATTCCAAAACTGCTAGACTTCAGCATGAGTGAGAATTAATGGAAGTGACTATATCTGGACAACATGACAATGCAGCAGGTTGACCTGTGCTGCTTGTTGCTATATTATAGGATGTCAAGATTTTACAATAGTAATTACAGTATCAAGTAAGGTATATCTTAACATTCTTTATCTCACTGTAGGTTGACATGAGCAAGGTAAACCTGGAAGTAATCAAGCCATGGATAACAAAGAGAGTAACAGAAATCCTTGGATTTGAAGATGATGTAGTAATTGAATTTATATTCAATCAGTTGGAAGTGAAGGTAATAATTTTGCTGTGGTTGTTTTTCTGTATGCGTAATTGTATTGCATAATTATTCTGTGTAAATTGAATTTTTTCTGTCAAAAAACCAGTTGAAATTAGGAGGCATTTTGTTGCAATGCATATTGTGAATAATTCACTTTGTTAACATTTGTTAAGGTTGACAGTTTTAGTGAAGGTGCATAGTATGCAAAACTGCTCAGGTGAAAAATCAGACTTACTGTGTTGATTTTGCTGTTACATGTTAAGCTACTTTGACAGCAATTTTCTAATGATGATGTGATTTATGATTTAAAAGGCCTGAACCAAAATGGAAGTTATTCCTTGCGTCTGAAGTATAGCACCATCACCTTATTAGGTCACAGCAGAGTGAGTGTCCAATGTCGCTCTGACCAACTCCCTTGATGATGCAGTGTGTGTTTGGAGGTGAGTTGTGTAAAGTGGCCGAACCAAAGACAGAAAACATCCAACAGAAAGAAATTGGGCAAAGCTTTACACTGCTCTTTAAATTGTTTTGAATTAAATCACATTAAATTTAAAGAATGAAGTGCAGTTCTAAATTGGTAAGAGGCGTTCAGTGGAGACCTACTCTGTTTAGAACTATGTTCAGCTGGGATGGTGGGCTTAATATATGATTATAAAAGTACACTTCAGTTTAATTTAGAAAGCTTAAAGGTTCAAGCTGTTTTTCACTGAAATCAGTGGCATGGTGCCCCTCTGATATCAGCGGAGCTGGACTGCACCACTGGAATACAGCTAATCGATAGCGAGACATACTATATAACATGAACTGCGTAAATGAACTTGCGTTCATGATAAACAGTCTTTTATTTTGCACAGTCTGCCGTTGCATTCCAAGAGATAGTAAGAGTGTTTCTCTGAACCATTGGCAAAATGTTCTTGTTCTAATATTCTCTATGCTCAATCTTTCTTCCAAAGAATTCATCTTTGATTTGACTGAACAGTTGAAATTTCAACTGAGAAAGGTATTGATGTTTTCCTTAAAAAAAAAGACATGCTGTAATTTGAATGTAGGTTTTTATTTTAAGTATCCATATTTATAAATCCTTTATGTACTTTAATAGAAATTCTGTTGGGGGAGATGGTTTAGGGGAATCAGATGAAGTATTAAATTGTGGTAGGAAGTAGTTTACTAATATGTATTAATAAAATAAAACCTAAGTGCAGTTTTAATTCCCCTTCATAGAAAGCATGATTTGAAATTTAGAACTTTTTTTAAAAAAAACATTTTTTTTCTTTCTGTGGTTGTGTACTCATTATTGCTTGTTCGTCTTTTGCAATTTAGATAAATGGTATAACATTAAACTCAAGGTGATTGAGTTGCAGTAGGGAGTCGGAAGCAAGCCAAGGGAACATCTTTCTCTACAGGGGACTTGGCGATTCCAAACCCCCCCCAAAGTTCCAAGAAGAAAAGGAAGACACCTGGAATCTGTACTTGCTTTGTGCTGTTGAGCTGTGCTTGTTACATGGACCTTGTTGCTTTGACCAGCAACTTTAGAACTAAATTGCCCACCTGTACTGTGAACCACACTTGACCTCTTAATCCTTTGTGGTCATCACATAATTGTCGTTAAGAAAATGATGGCAGCTTTCATTCCATTAAATAGATAGTGGAGGCTTAGTTCAGTTTACTGATGGAAGTAAGAAAATGCATGCATAAATTCTTTTTCAGTTTTCTTAGCAGGATTTCAGTGATATTGTAGATGATGATTCTGTAATGTTCAGTGTACAGCTTCTGTCCATTGTACGGATAACTTAAAAGAATTTTTCAAGGATCGGTACCAGAGAATGCTGGGGGAAAATGTTTAGAAAGTTAATTAGAAGAATCATACACCATCTATTACGATGCTGCTATGGCAAATTCATGGCCCTATGTTTCAATGGCTGTACAGATCATATCTTTTTATGAAATCCACAAAGGATTAAAAGGCCACTCTGAATGTAATGGTAAGGCAAGAGAATGTTGGTTATTTGTTAGGACAGCTACTGAACAACTTTTAAGCAAAGTTTTGTTTTTTTATAAAAAAACAAAAAACTAATAAAATGAGTGTAATATGCTCTTGTCCATGGTAGAAGATTAAATCAAAATAAAGAATAACTTGTCTGGGTTTGGTTTTTCAAATAACCTGTATTTCTTCCTGTCATATCTCTTTACAGAATCCTGATTCCAAAATGATGCAAATCAACTTGACTGGATTTTTGAATGGGAAAAATGCAAGGGAATTCATGGGAGAACTATGGCCGCTGCTGTTAAGTGCTCAAGAAAACATTGCTGGTATTCCATCTGCTTTTTTGGAGCTGAAGAAAGAAGAAATAAAACAAAGACAGGTGGGATTATGTTAAGGGTGGGTTATGGGTTTAAATCTAAAGCCAAAGAATGATTGATAGAATAGAATAGCTCTGGAGAAATATTTGAAAAATTAGTATATGATCTGAAAATCTGTTACAATTTGGTGAAAATGTAAGAGAACAAAGTGGATAGACGCTAATTATTGAGCTGCAGTATCTTAGAATTTTTTGGTTACTAAACACTTGACTTCCCAAAATTTTTTTTAAAAGATGTGAGCACTAGAAACATTTGAAGACACAAACAATTAGTTTTTATTGTATGCATAAAATCTACAAAAAGATGGTCTAATTGCCTGCTGAACAGTGTTCATTTCTGCTGTGAAGAATGGAATTTGGTTTTGCATAGTTTTTAGTCATGGGTTTTTGAAGCCAAGGTGTTTATCTCAATTGTATGATTTTTTTAAATTAAACATTACACATTTGCCAAATAAAATGTACCAGATAGGGTAAATTTCCTTCTATTATTTGTCTTTAAACTTTTGGAGGCACTAATAAGATGTTAAGAGTACAACAAAATGCTATTATTTATTTCTAGATTACTACAGTGTGCACTGTCTTTGTGTTGTTTGCCACCCAGAGATTTTATCTCTTCCTATCAATTTTAATTATTCCCACCAATCTTCTGAAAGAGAAAATCAAAGGCACTTATTTACATGTTCATGTATTTATTATGTTCCTGCTGGGATTATAGCAGTATAAAAAACTTAAATTTCAAAAAGGTGTGTGATGCCTGGTAATAAAAAGTTTGCCCATTCCAGCTTCCTAAGCTGGGTTCTGCAGTAAATCACAGATCTCCTGACAAAGGGTCATTACATGGATGACCGAAGAGGAAGGAATGCAGACTTTCTGAAGTTGCTGAATTACAACTCCCCAAAGCCTCAGCCAGCAGGATCAGCCTAGAGAGAGTTGCATTCTTTAAAAATTGTGTGTGTGTGTGAGAGAGAGAGAGAGGGAGGGAGGGAGGGGGGGGAGAGGATAAAAATAAAAATGCTTGGCACTGTCAGTAATGTAAGTAGAGTAGGATTCAGCTTTTTTGTGCATGCCTTTTAATTAAAGTGTTGGTATTTGCTGTTTCAGATTGAACAGGAAAAATTGGCTTCAATGAAGAAACAAGATGAAGACAAGGATAAGCGAGACAAAGAAGATAAAGAGAACAGAGAAAAGCGGGACCGCTCTCGGAGCCCCAGAAGGTGATATTTATTTGCATGTTGAGCATGTCTTGAAGATGTTGGTAGAGCAATCGTGCACAAAAACTTTTTTTTAATGAATATGCCATCTTAACGCTTGCTGTCTAAATGTTGTGGTTGAAGTGCATTTTTGCTTTGCTTGCTTGCTTTGCTTTGCTTTGTATTTAGCTGAACACATGAAAGAATCAAGGGTCTGCCCATATATATTGCATCCAGCCACCCAGTTCCTTTACTTTAACTAGGCATAGTTAAACACAAACACAAACACAAACACAAACATACAAACTTCTGTACTAGGACTTTTGATAAGGCAGCGCTCCAACTCTTTGATGGACTTGAGGGCCTTTATTCCAAGTACTTTCAGGCTTCCCCAGATACAGTAATCCGCACAGGCAGATAGGAAGGAAAGGGCCTGCCTACATGGCACCACCCCATCACATTTTCAGTCCTTACAGTTAACAAACTAAATGTCTCCAGAAGGTTACTGAATGCAGTAATTTTACCCTTTCAGTCAGCAGTCAAAATAGAAGGTTAGGGATGTCCATGTGATAAAGGTTCTTTATCACATGCATGTTAGGATGAGCATATTTTTTTTTTTAGATCTCTCCTAAACTAAATTTACATTTGTCTAGACGCAAATCAAGATCTCCTTCCCCTAGAAGACGCTCATCTCCTGTTAGGAAAGAGAGGAAACATAGCCATTCTCGATCACCCCACCACACAGCCAAAAGTCGCAGTGTTACACCTCCACCAGTAAAAAAAGAAGAGACACCAGAACCAGAACCTTCCATGAAAGTAAAGGAAACATTGATCCAGGAGGCCACATCTACCAGGTAACACTTCAGATAATTAATTCTTTTCCTCCTGGTTTTGTAATGTTGATTATGTTAAATCAGTGAAATTAAATGTTATGTCCACTGTTTATTTTTTATCCTTAGGGCTTCTGAAATACTACTTGCTAAATATCCTGTTATATAACAGCATATCCTAAAATAGCGACACAAATGAGTGTTCTATCAGCCTTCCACTAATATAATCTTGACTTTGTAATTTATTTTTAACAGCGATATCTTGAAAGTCCCTAAAATTGAGCCTATGCCAGATACTAAGGAAATATCTCCAGAAAGAGTTTCCAAAAAGGAAAGGGAAAAAGAAAAGGAGAAGGCTCGTCCAAGATCTCCATCTCGATCTAGGTCAAGATCAAAGTCTCGATCACGTTCCCCATCTCATTCAAGACCAAGAAGACGTCATAGATCACGATCTAGGTTAGATACTTCAAATTCTTTCTGAAAATAGCTCACCTTATATCTAACCTTGTTAACCATTGTAAGTGTATGTTATCTTGTTAATAATAACTGAGAATATTAAATATATGAAGCCTAAATGTTTCCATTGATCTATTATTCTCAAATGGTCCTCTCGGGTTTTTTTATAATCTATCTTCATACTTTTACTAACCTTATACTTGCCTTTCTTGATGCCTATTATAAAGCAGTTCCCTTTCTGTGCTACACAAAGTAAACATCTAGACTAGTTTGTAGTTTTGGCATGTAGGCAGGTGCTCTTGCTCTTCCTTCCCTTGGAAACGTTGTAAACATTCAGTTCTATAATGGGTTCAGTATCTGATTTTTTTATCATTTGTACAATTAGGTCTTATTCACCAAGGAGGCGGCCTAGCCCAAGAAGGCGCCCATCTCCTCGGAGAAGAACCCCACCGAGACGTATTCCACCTCCACCCAGGCATAGAAGAAGCAGATCTCCTGTGAGGCGGTAAGAATTTTAGAGTTTAGAGGCAACAATCACTAACATTGAAACCTTTTGGGACTGTCCTATCCTGACCTTTGTTAGATCTTAGCTCCAGTTCCAGCAGTTGTACTTCAGAGAACACAACAAGCAGGAGGAAGCATTTTGTTGCTTCTTATGCTACCCACAGCTCTCTGGGTTTCAGGGAGAAGATAGTAGAAAATACATGCCAGGTTGGCTTGAAAACATGATAGGAATAGGTCTGCTTTGCAACAATCCTGTTAGGGAAACAGGGCTATGAAATTTTATTTATTATTAAACTTTTATGTCACCTATATTGAAAAATTGACATCTTACAAATTAAGACCTTGTTTTTTTCTTCATTGTTCACGTTTTAGACTGATATATCAGTTTAGTTGGAAATATATTTGTGGCTATGCTTTCAGCAGGAGGGCTTTCAAGGAAGAACATGAAGATTGTTTAAAACCCCTTCTCTGACTTATTATCGGCCCATTTTCTACTGTTGCTGAAACTGACATTTGTAAAGCTGAGTCAGACAAAACAGCAATTGAATTTGCTTAGTAGAATTATAAGAAGTACAGTTTCATAGTCATATGGCCTTACTTCTAATGAGTATTGCTCAAGGGAGGGTTCCCTCCCTCCCCCCTGTTCTTGGGAATTCTACAATCAGAAGTGGAGTCATCAACTAGACGAGCGCAACAGAACTGACCACAATTATGGTCAGAATTCTGTGGGTCCTCCTTTAAATGTAATGTAATGTGATGAATTTAGCTTAGTTGCTGATGTGTTTGTCTGGATGTTTCATGTTTGGAAAAGGAAAAGGTCAGCTATTTTTCAGTTCCCTTATTTTGTGTGATTTTGACCCAAGAATAAAAACATTGTGTAATATGTTAAATGTTCAGACTATCCATTTCTTAATCCAGAAACTTTCACCATTACTAAATGGTATTTAACCTATACAGTGATGCAACCGATAGTCCTGCATAATGTAGAAAATGAACGTTCTGTTATTGGAAGTATCGTATTAGGAGTTAGTAAAATATTTCTGAAACTGCAAGGCAGATCAATCTTAAGACTAAGTTTATAGCATATTTAATATCAAATTTAATGTTTTAGGAGGAGAAGATCATCAGCATCATTATCAGGAAGTAGTTCATCCTCATCGTCTTCACGTTCTCGATCACCACCAAAGAAACTGCCTAAGAGAGTTGTCTCTAGCCCTCCTCGGAAAACAAGAAGGCTTTCTCCTTCTGCAAGCCCCCCAAGGCGAAGACACCGACCATCCCCACCTCCAAGTCCTCCCCCCAAACCCCGCAGGTCACCAACACCACAGTCTATTCGTACAAGAAAAGCCCGTAGTTCTGTTTCTCCCAATAGGACTTCAGGTAAATGGAAGCATTTTTGAAAATATTCCAAGCCATTCAGATAATGTTTTTAACTTCAAACGCTTCTGTATTAACCTGCTTAACTAACTATTACCTAACTTTGAAAGAAAACTGCAATCTTTCCAGTAAGATCTGCTCTCTAGGCTGCAACTTACTGTGTAGAATTGACCAGGAAATTCCCGTATTTTTTTCAGAGTACAAGACGCTCTGGACTATAAGACGCACCTACCTTTTTTGGGGAGGGGGAAAAAAAATCTGCCTCTGCCTCTGAGCAATTTGCCTCCTTGCAGGAAACAGCCTGCTTTAGTTTCATTTTCATTTTCAGTACAGCCTGATTAGCACAAGAAAAAAAAATCTGCCTCTTGCCTCCCAGCAATTTGCCTCCTTAGGGCAAAGAGCCTGCTTTAGTTTCATTTTAATTTCAGCACAGCCTGATCAGCACAAGAAAAAAAACTGCCTCCCAGCAATTTGTCTCCTTGCAGCAAACAATCAACTGCTTGTGCTAATCAGGTTGTGCTGAAGCTGAAATGGGCTGTTTGCTGCAAGGAGGTAAATTACTGGGCGGCAGAGGCCAAAGGGGCCAGCGGGGGGACAGGGCTACATTTGGTGTATAAGATGCACCCAAATTTCCGCCCTCTTTTAGGGGGGAAAAAGGGGTGTCTTATACTTCGAAAAATACAGTAGTCCTTTTCTGCATTTTAGTTATTTGATTTGTGTGTCACATTTTTCGTAATTTGATGAAATATGTAGACTTTCTTAAATATTAACAATTTTAATAAGATTACTTGCATAAGAATCATAAATACTTTCACATGACTCTGATATAAATGAGTTTTAAATTTTATTTACTTTTTTTTTCTCAGCACCTAAACATAAAAGTATTGAAAAGAGAGAATCTCCCTCACCTGCACCAAAAACAAGAAAAGTTGAACTGTCAGAATCAGGTAGGTTTCAGAATTGTCCTGTATTTTCCAATGTCTGTGACAATGAAAAGAGTTAAGTGGAATTCGATCAGTTAGATCCTAATACCCGTTGTTGGTACAATTTAATTAAAATCAAAAGTAAGAACAACTCAACAACAGCAAAAGTTGCAGTTGGATCTCAGTCATCATTTGATTTGCGTAGCCAAAAAGCCTAAAGGAACTAAAACTTATTTTTTACATGTATACAAAGGAAGATTGCAATCAATATATAATGAGTCTAAAACTAATATGAATTATAATTCTTTCCTGCCTAATATTTAGAAGAAGACAAAGGTGGCAAAATGGCAGCTGCAGACTCGGTGCAGCAAAGACGACAGTACAGAAGGCAGAACCAGCAGTCTTCATCAGGTAAGATATTTTATGTTCTTTTGTACGTATACCTGAAATAAGTTGATTATTAATTATTGGGGTTTTCTTCTCAGGTAGAAACTGTAATTTGACATAGACGGGATTTTTTGTGTCCTGATGCAATGGGACACTTAAGTCTTAGATATGGGCAAAAGTTTGCTTTTAGAGATAAGAGACAGTGGTGCATAAACAAAACAAAATGGAGGGAAATGTAGTAAAACTTTGTTCATTGCCCATGAATCCCAAATATA
Source organism: Pantherophis guttatus (assembly GCF_059756535.1). Lineage (NCBI taxonomy): Eukaryota > Metazoa > Chordata > Lepidosauria > Squamata > Colubridae > Pantherophis > Pantherophis guttatus. The sequence goes on along the minus strand of NC_142072.1, from coordinate 18,987,209 downwards.
TATTAATAAAGCACTTCATAAAAATTACAATATCTGATTTTCTTGGGTAGTGGAAAGTAAAAGTTTTATTCGATACCTGTCTAGAGTGTTTTCTGCGTAAGAGGATATTGTGTTCTTGCTTGACATTGCCCAGTGTTTTGGTTCTTTGAAGAAGCAAAGACTGAAAGTTCCTGTTGAACTAGTAAAAGTCCTCTATAACAAAGAACTTTAACAATCCTGAAAATATTGTTAGGAGTAGTTTCTCAACATTAAGCCTAATTTACAATTGTAGGGTAGACCAAGATTAAGCTTTAAATGGGCAGAAACATTCCATTTTGCTTTTAAAATGGTTTATCAAAGCGTCTTGTATTTTTCAATACTTCACTAAATTTCTATATGATTTGAGCTGCTTGGTTTGGATCCTGTGGGGCAACTGAATAAATAATTGAATAAGTATGCTTCCTTCCTTTTCTGTTTCTAGCCTGTAGAACAGAATACACTGAATATTCTGCACTGCAAAGTTATATCGCATTTTAATAACAATTACTTATTGTGGTTCAGATTCTGGTTCATCATCATCATCTGAAGAGGAACGACCGAAAAAGTCAAATGTGAAAAACGGTGAAGTGGGTAGACGACGACGGCACTCACATTCTCGCAGCCCATCTCCTTCTCCACGAAAGTGGCAGAAAGAATCTTCTCCTCGGTAACTTTCCGTTGTGTGTCCAGGCTAATTTTTTTTTGTTACTAATGGTTTCTTGATCATCTGATAAAAGCTACTGGAATTTCTGAATAGATCGCAGTGAACATGAACTGAAGTTCCTGACTCATTCTGAAAGCATTGTGACTACATTCACTCATCACTCTTAACCTATGGCTTCTCTGTACATGGCTAGTTTTTAAAAAATAAGCCTGTCTTGAGATACCATATTAAGCCATAAAACCATGGTTTATAAACCCTAATGCCTGAGTTCATACCCTAATGAACCATTCCATGAATATAGTATGAACCCAGCTATCATGTCCAGTTTTTGCTTTCATTTTAGCCATGACAATTTTGCGGCTCTGTTCCAGTCTTCTCGGTTTCATCCATTATTAGTTTTGATAGCAACATAAAAGGGTAGTTGTTTACCTGATGAGTGGGGGATTTGTTGCGTGCAGATATGGGCCATTTTGCACTGCAACGCAACGTATATTGTAACTTGATCAGTTTTTGCCTGCTAATTGATCCTCACAAATGAACTTTTTCCTCCCTCCACTGCTGTCAGGATGCAGATGGGAAAGAGGTGGCAGTCACCAATTGTTAAAAGGTTGGTCAGCAGGTCATTCTGTTAAAGAGTTAAACTTTAATGTGTTTTGAGAATGGAGCATTTATACTGCTGATCTGATCACAACCATATGTTTCCCCCTTCTAGAAAATACAGTAAAATAAGTAAATAACATAAATGGTGGTGTAAAGGTGGGCGTTTCCTATCAGCTTCTTTTTCTGTAACTATAGCTGTGAGCGGGAAGAAAAGCTAAAATAATGAAAGTAGACTAATGGAAGAACCAATTAATTGATCTACTTAATGTTTACTAAATTGCAAAAGTGATTATATCCCTTAAACTTCCAGTCTTCGTTGTTTCTATAATTTATTTATTTGATCACTGGGCAGAACTTTAAAAATAATAATTTTTAAAAACAAAAACGTGGAATGCAGTTCAGATATTAACAAATGCTGTAGTGAACTATAGTGAGGATCATAGGATTTATTTTATATCCCACTTTTATTTTTTATTAAAAAAGCAAAATCTAAATTGGCACAGATAAATGACTATAAATTGGTTCTTGGCCGTATCCATCTTCTCTCTAAAAGCAAAAGATCAAGCTATTTTAATGAGAGATGATATGTATTGAGATAAAAATGAGATAAAGAATATTGGACATATTTGGTTAAAATCTTCATGGTTGTAACAGTTACCCAGACAATTTTCCCTTATTGCTCATTGTCTCTGGTAGTGCTGTTTCATAGCAGGTCTGGGATCTGCCAGGGATGAAATGTTTAAAGTGGAGAGCTGCTACTTGTGTACAAGTTCCAGTAGTATTCTGATGGCCCTCATCAGTGTGAGTAGGTCAGTTGCAAGTACAGGTAGTTCTTGCTGAACAATGGAATTGGCAACTCCATTGCTAATTGTTGTAATGTTAGCACACCAACCTATGCTAACAGTTGCCATTGTTAGGTGAATTCTGCGTGGTTACAGTGTCCCATATTCATTTGATCACCTTTTACATCCTCTTGCCAGCTTCCCCATTTACTGTGTCAGAAGCTGGCAGTGAAGTTGCAAATGATGGTCATGTGACCATGGGATATTGTGATTGCAAGCTGGATGCCAAGCGTCTAAATCGCAATCATGTGTCTTTAGGGATGTGTGACAAGTCCCCCTCATTCAGTGCTATTGTCTATTTTGAAAGAAGGGCCTTGTGCAATAGAAGACATTCTAAATACCATCTTAATTGCCAAATATGTCTCCCAAGTTTCAATTATACACTAGTTGCCTACTCAGGAAATAATGCATAAGACTATTCTATCATAGAAGCCAGGCCCTTCGTAAAGCAGGAAACAACTTGATGGTTTCCAGATGTCTTTGATTGCAGCTGTGATTCCTGATCACTGACTGATGGGTTGGGACTTGTGGAACTATAGTCCTAAAGTACTTGATAATACTGTAACAGCAGTCTCTTAAGCAGCCCCTTGCTCTTTCAAACTTATTGTCCTCTTTCCTTATAGTAGGAGGAGGCGAAGTCCCTCCCCACCAGCAGCCAGAAGACGACGGTCTCCTTCTCCTGCCCCCCCTCCAAGACGTCGCAGGTCACCGTCACCCCCACGACGAAGGTAATGTTGCATGTTTGTAGAAAATGCTAGTCCCTAAGCTGGAAATCAGGATGTCCAGCTTCATAGCATGCATTGTAGCATTTTCTTTTTGGGAAGGAACGTCATTCATTCAATAAGTGTGAAACATTTTATAATACTGCTAATAATGCCTTCAGGATGACTTACAGAAATATTTTAAAATGCATACAAAACAACTAATAGCAGAAAAAGCCTTCACCATTATAATACAAGATTTTTTAAAAAATGTAGGAACATTTAGAAATTATTTTAGTGAACAGGTTTTAACGGGTAATTCTCAATATGCTTTTGCTGCGATACCTAAGTGCAATTGCAGTTAAGTGAAAATGTACCCTCTCCTCTATTTCACTGTATTTTTGTCCTTTCGTTCTGTAATTTGCCTAGGTAACAACCCTTCTAACTTGGTGATTTGATCAATGTGTTTATGTGTCTTCTTACTTCTTAGGTCTCCTTCGCCACCCCCTCGCCGGCATTCGCCCACCCCCAGAAGATACTCTCCTCCCATACAGAGGAGGTATTCTCCTTCTCCTCCTCCAAAGAGGCGAACGGCATCTCCTCCCAAAAGAAGGGCTTCTCCTTCTCCGCAGCCTAAGCTCAGAGTCTCTCGCTCTCCACCACCAAAACAAAGAAGCTCTCCACCTGCAAAAAGACATTCTCCATCTGCATCTTCCAAGCACAGGAAAAGCTCCCCTCCAAGCAGGTCCAACCGGGAACCCCGCTCTCCACTGCAGAACAAGCGGCATTCACCTTCCCCTCAGCCTAGACCTTCACGGACCTCTGCCAGCCCCCCATTGTTGCGTAGGGGTCCTTCTTCATCACCTCAGCGAAGGCAGTCGCCATCTCCAACCTCTAGGCCCATCAGAAGAGTCTCAAGGACTCCAGAGCCCAAGAAGTCAAAGAAGTAAGCGAAACACATGGAACTGTTTTAGATCTGTGTTTTTCAAACTTCAGCTTTAAGATGTGGCTGTAGAACTTTATGAGCTAAAGTCTACACATCTTAAAATTGCCAACTTTGAAAAACACGGATCTAGATTGTTGGGCTACAACTGTAAGAGCTGTAGTGGCTCAGTAGTTAGGATGCAGTATTGCAGGCTAACTCTGCATTCCCACTGCCAGGAGTTTGATCCAGACTGGTTCAAGGTTGACTCAGCCTTCCATCCTTCCAAGGTTGGTAAAATGAGGAGACAGATTGTTGGGGGCAATATGCTGACTCTAAAGCACTATGAAGCGGTATATAAGTACTATTGCTATAATTGCTCTGGAATTGTAGGAAAACCATTTCCCCAGTCAAGATGTGTGGTATTCCAGTATCATAGGTATTAGGAGTAAAAACAAGGTGTGGGGTTTTTTTCACTTTGGAATCAATAAGCACTATAAAATTCACAGCTGATTTGATTTTTCAACATTGATTTTGCTGCCTTTTCTAGAAAGTATAATATCTTCTGCCTCTTCTTTCTAAGGGCTTCTCCACCAAGTCCCCATTCTGCAAGAAGGGGTTCTTCATCTAGGTCAGCTTCAGCGTCCCCTGAACCACCCCCGAAGAAGCATCCAGCACCTCCCTCTCCTGCTCGATCAGCATCCCCTTCTGCTCACTGGTCCCCAGTAGCACCTGCAAAGAAGGCTAAAAGTCCAACTCCAAGCCCATCACCAGTACGAGTGAGTAGCTGCTGCTGTAAATTTATGAGGGTTCATTTGATCAACTCCCTTTTTAACTGGTTGGAACAATGGCTGAGATTATAAGAGCCTTGGTGGCGCAGCAGACTAAAGTGCTGTTAAGTAGCACCAGCTGCCTGCAATTACTGCAAGTTCAAATCTCACCAGGCTCAAGGTTGACTCAGCCTTCCATCCTTTCGAGGTAGGTAAAATGAGGACCCGGATTGTGGGGGCAATAAGCTGACTTTGTATAAAAAAGAACACCGCTTAGGGGGTGCCAAAAGCCCTACTAAGCAGGTATAAACAAAAGTATGAAGGCTATTGCTTAACGCATTGTAAGCCGCCCTGAGTCTCCGCAGAAGGGCGGCATATAAATTGAACCAATAAATAAATAAATATACATCACTTTTAAGCTGTAATGCAAGGTTGGCTGAGTTCAGTTCACGGAACGTGTGAATTTATTCCAACTGCTGTATGACTAGCAGTTAAATGCATAGATATATCCACTGGCGTAACAGACCAAATTCTGTGGACGTTGATGAGGAAAGATCTGTAACTGGACCCCTTATGTGCATTTGATGGACAAACTTATTTTAAAGGTGAAAGTAAACAAAAGAAATGTCTGTCAAGACTTGGCTTGTAATTGTTACTTGCCATGTATGGGGTGGAGATGTAATTTTTATAATGTATTGGCTTGATCTTTCAGAATTCTGATCAGGAAGGAGGTGGTAAGAAGAAGAAGAAAAAGAAGGATAAGAAGCATAAAAAGGATAAGAAGCACAAGAAACACAAAAAGCATAAGAAAGAAAAGGCTGCTGTAGCTGCTGCAATGGCTGCTTTTACAACATCTGCAGAGGAAGATCAAGAAAAAAATGTAGAACCCAAAAAGGTGAATATTTAGCCTGTTTAAATAAACGAGTGCTTTTCTTCATCTTTTAAGATTGAATATCCATATGGCTAAATATTTTAAGAATTCAGGGATTATATTGAGATCTATTACAATAGTGCTCTTGCAGAGTTTAAGAATATTCTTTTTCTAGGGACACAGTTTGTGTTTTGGAATCTATATAATTTGGGCGTTGGTAGGTGGTTTAACCTTAAAACCAATGTGCAAATTAGATTATGTCCTTCTCCAGTGTATTCAATGTTGAAATTACTAGCAGGACTCCCTGCTTTTTAGGCTGCTTGTTTCATGAAAGTTTCTACTCTCTGGTCAAATCTAACCCAGGCTCATATTCTGTAACTATAGAAGTAATTGCTGACTTTCCATTGCGTTAAGGAGACTGAGAGTGAAGCAGAAGATAACCTGGATGACTTGGAAAAACACCTGCGTGAGAAAGCTCTGAGGTCGATGAGGAAGGCGCAGGCATCTCCACCATCTTAGGATGAAGCAGCATTTGATTTCATGTAAATTTTATTTGGTTTATACTCAAGATTTCAATTTCAAATTGCTAAAATGTGTTTGAGCTTTAGACTTTAACATTGGTTGTAATAATTGCTAGGTTAAAGTTCACCATGTTTATTAAAAAAAAAGGGCATGGATCTTCATTACAAAACAAAAAATATTTACGGTGTACTAGTGACCTCCTTTGACAGTTGACATGATTTTGTTAGAATTTTCTTAAGCAGCAAGGATCTCTTCCCTGCCCTATCCCTGTTCCTGTTCAATGGTTTAAACGAGGGCCTGACAAAACTTCAGTTTCTCTAAACCAGGGGTGGGCAACTATGGCCCCTTCACGACCTGTGGAATTCAACTCCCAGAATTCCTGAGCCAGCTAAAGTCCACAGGGTGTAAAGGGCCATGGTTGCCCATGCCTGCTCTAAAAGGTCATGGTACAAATGCTTACAACATTCTTGATCCAGATCTTTTGTGGTTTGTAGGCATGAGAAAGCCATTCTTGGCAAAGAATTATGTGGGAACACTCGCCAAACACCCAGGTTTCTCAGTGTTTCCTAATAATTTATGTTTAAAATTGGCACAACATATCTACTTTATAAACTTGCTTGGCAGAAGGCAGTGGGTTCATTATAATATGATAGACTTATTTGGAACACTGGATTTTTAATTTGTACCTTTTTTTCCCTCTTATCCCCTTCACCTTCTTTAAAAAAATACAGTTCCTGTGATCAAAAGTCTCAGCCAAATTTGGCATAAATTTTTGTTTTGTGGAATGTTGTTGCCCCATTCATAGTTTTCTTTCGTCTTGTTGAAGTCCTTTGGAATAGTATGTAAGTTTCAGAGTTGTGGTTTCTGAAAACCTGAAGGACCTGAACTTTGGATATTGTCATGTTCATATTGGGGGTTTTATTTTGTTTCTGTTTTTTTAAACTAAAGCTATTACAAAGCTTGTGTATTAAACAAAATAAATTTCTAAATTTAAAGGATCTTGGCTTTCTGTTTCTTTCTTCTCTTCTCATTTTTTAAGAAAATAATATTCATTATGTAGAGAGATTGAGGGGTCCAATCCTGTTAATTAAAGTAAAATACTTTGGATGAAGGGGACTTCAAAGAATGTCAGAAGCTAATAGATCATGAAATATTTCTCTTCTCAGAGGAGCTTTTAAAAGATGGTGCCCCTCATCTAACACTCTATATACTCTGCATATTGAAAGCTTCTGTGGGACCATGCATTTCCAAGAGATGGCACTTCCCAATATCTTTTCCTTGTTATAAAATTGACACATACACACACACACCATTCAAGCCCAACGTAAAGAACGGGCACAATTGCTTGTGACGAACTTCTAACACCAACAAGGGCATTTACATTCAGGTTGCTCTACACAACAGACTGAGTTTGTTTCATAGGTGAGAAAGAGTTACTGGAGGAAGTTCCGAGTCTCCTAGCTTCCTGACCCTCATCTTCCTCTCATTAAACCTGGTCTATGCAGAAATATAAAAAGGCAGTGGATGAATGAGATGACTCTTTTAATGGAAAAGGAAAATGGTTCCAGTAATGGCTTTCTTATTTCATTTGTCTTCCTTATCTCTCTAACCATCTGCCAGTCCCCTCTTCACATCTTTCAGTTTCCTGATTTAGCCCCAAAATGGCTCTTCTTTTTCATCAAACTAAAATACTTGAGTTATAGGACTTTATTATCTGTATGCTTCTGGATCACTTCCATGTGTCCTTTGTAGGTTAAAAGTGGCTAAAGAACTTGGACATATGTCCCAAATCAAAAACATAAGCCTTAGTTTGTTCTCATGAGTGGCTTGTTCAGAGATAGAAGCCAGTATCACTGATTTTGAATGCTAAAGTTATCTTCCCCCCCTCAAGGTTTTTTGGGTGGGCCTGGAGACCCCAGGTTGATTGGGATCAAATGACTTGCATAATTGTGTTTGTATAAACTATTCCACAAAATTTTGAATGTCAACCTCTTAAAAGCTAGGCTTGGCAATCAAATATTCTAAAAAGTATCTAGTCCTAGGCTGCAAGAAACGGTTCTGGTACTGAGAAATAACATTTCAAGCCTGAGCTACAAATATTCATCTTTATTGGTGAGAAAACTAACTTGATAGACAAAAATCAGACACTGGTATTTTGGGAAACTTTGAGGTAGGGTTACTTTAGTGAGTCCTTTTCAATATGTTATTCTAGTTCTTTTTGGTTTCAATTCCCTAAATTATCAGCATGCTGATACCGTAACATCCAATGTTTCTTGAAAGTACTTAGTTTCTTAGTACTTAGAAGATTGCCTAATTTCTCTTTTTTTTCCATTGGGGCCCTGGACTTTCGTTATCATTTTTATGTACCTTCTTAACACTCTTGTGTTAAGCCAGTGTTTCTCAACCTTGGTAGCTTGAAGATGAGTGGACTTCAACTCCCAGAATCCCCCAGCCAGCACTGCTGGCTAGGGGATTCTGGGAGTTGAAGTCCACCCATCTTCAAGCTACCAAGGTTGAGAAACACAGTGTTAAGCAGTGACAGCTGATGATCACTAGAGGGTGGACTGGATCAAGTGAAAGCAGCTGCATTTTTTCACTTGAATACAGATGGTTCTTGACTATGACCACAGTTGGGGACAGGATTTCCATTGCTAAGCAAGGTGTTAGTTAAGTGAGTTGCACCTGATTTTATGACCTTTATTCCCATGGTTAGTTATTAAACATGGCCTTTTTAGTCACATTAGATGCTGTTTCAGGACCTCTTTCCAGAGCACGATACCATAGTCTCTTGAGACTGGAGAATGCCAATGAGTTATTAAACGAATCACTGCAGTTGTTAAATGGTTCATGTGAAGAAACTGGCTTTCCCCATTGACGGTTGGAAGTTTGCAGGGAAGGTTGGAAATGGCAGTCACATGACTCCGGTGTGTCTCAACCTTCATAAATACATGCAAGATTCTCAAGTGCTTGAATTTTGATCACGTGACTGTGGGGATGCTACAATGGTGGTAAGTGCAAAGACCCAGTTGTAAGAATAGAATAAAATAGAAATAGAAATAATAGAATAGAATAGAATAGAATAGAATAGAATAGAATAGAATAGAATTGAATTGAATTTTTTATTGCCCAAGTGTGATTGGACACACAAGGAAATATGCTCTCAGTGTACATAAAAGAAAAGATACGTTCATCAAGAATCATAAAGTACAACACTTAATGACAGCCATAGGGTACAAATAAGCAATCGGGAAACTATCAATATAAATCGAAAGGATACAAGCAACAAAATTACAGTCATACAGTCATAAGTGGAAGGAGAGGGTGGTGGGAACGAGAAGATTAATAGTAGTGCAGACTTAGTAAATAGTTTGACAGTGTTGAGGGAATTATTTAGCAGAGTGATGGCATTTGGGAAAAAACTTGTGTCTAGCTGTTCTGGTGTGCAGTGCTCTATAGAGTTTTGAGGGTAGGAGTTGTAAGTTACTTTTTTCAGTGCTGTAACAGCAGTTGCTAAACCAATGGTTGTAAATCAAGGACTGTATACACACCCATACATACAGAAACAAAGATACATATTGTGAAATGGGAAACATAATTGGATTGCACATAATGATGCACAGGGAGAAGAAGCTAAGCACTGGTTCGTGGAAAGCTGTTTATTGAATAAACCGCGTTACGTAACAACCTGGGAAGGAAGAGGCAATCCAACCAGAGGGAAAAAGCAAATGAAAAGAAGGAAATGAAAAAGGAGAGGGAAAACATCGATTTTAGCCAGTAGAGAGAAGGAGGAAAGGGAAGCCAGCAGGGAACAGGAAAAAGCAAATGAAAAGAAGGAAATGAAAAAGGAGAGGGAAAACATCAATTTTAGCCAGTAGAGAGAAGGAGGAAAGGGAAGCCAGCAGGGAACAGGAAAATGCAAACTCACAAAAAATGAGAGCAGAATTTAATCCCAGATCATGACGCTCACAATGCAGACCCTGTAGTAAAAAATATGCCAAGCCTGCCCTCGATATTATCTGTATTTCGGGGTGACTCGTTTTTGAATTCTGGTATTGTGTGCTCAGTTATAGAGGTTTGGCAGGGGAAGCTGCAGCTAGAAATGGCAGCTCAAGGACTGTTCAGAGGGAAGAGGCGTCCAAATTCAGATGCTGAACAGCCCTGGAAAGCATCTTGTCGTAGGCTGACCTCAGGCCAGCTCACCCTTCGCTCACACTACATGTTTGGCACACGCGTAAGAACGTTTCAGTGGAACACTGGTCCATTCAAGTTTGAAAGGGGATCATTGAATACAGACACACAGAAGTTTAGCTGGGAAAGCTATGTTCGCATATATAAGCCTTTGACTTATGACCACAATTGGGACCAGAATTTCTGTTGCTAAACAAGACGAGGGTTAAGTGAGTTGCACCCAATTTTATAACCCTTTTTGCACAATTGTTAAGCAAATCACAGCCGTTGTTAAGTGAATCACACGGCCATGGATCGGACTTCTCCTAGTGACTTTGCTTGTCAGAAGCTGACTAGAAGGTGGTAAATGGAGATCACATGATCACAGGACACTGCAACTGTCGTCCATACATGCCAGTTGCCAAGCACCCGAATTTTAATATGTGACTAATGGGATACTCACAGTTGTAAGTATGAGGACCAATTGCAAGTTACCTTTCTCTGGTGCAATTATAACTTCAAATGGTCACTCAATGCAAGGCTGTAAGTCGAGGACTACCTGTGCAGGCATTATGTACATCTGATTCTTCCAAGGTAACTCCACGAATGTTCGGTCCCAAGGAGCTGCTCGCAGCCATTTCAAGCATTTCTGCAATTTGAGGTGAAAAATATTTTTTTTTACTTCAGAAAATCATTGGCTTTCTCATTAAGTGATAAGATCTTATCAACGTGTGTGCATACTTTTTTTTTAAAAAAGAGAAGAAACTATTGCCAATTTATCACAAAGAGCAACATGGGGCAGTCTACACCGGATGTCAGCAACCTGTGGCTCCAGAGCCTCATGCGGCTCTTTGGGCCCTCCGCTGTGGCTCCCTGTCGGGTGATCCCACCACTGGCTGGCCCTGCCCCTAGCCCTCCCTTCCCAGTCACTCCTTGCCTGGCCTGAAAAGGTAAGGGAGACGGCAGGGGATGGAGAAGGGCAGAGGCAGAGAGATACAGAGAGAGGGAGAGAGAGAAGGGGGAGGGGGGAGATGTCAAAAGGTTTTTGTGGTTCCTGGTGTTTTTTAACAACTGATTCTCTGCCCTAATGACCGACTGAGTAGGTGTGGCTGGGGGGGGTCATGTGACTTGTGGAAGTGAGTGACGTTGAGTTGGCCACACCCACCCATGTTTTGTGGCTCCCGGTGTTTTCTGTGGGAAACGAGTCCAAATGGCTCTTTGAGTGTTTAAGGTTGCAGAGCCCTGGTCTACACAATAGGCTGAAGTATAAAAAATGGGCTCTGTTCCTACTCCATAAGGAGCTTCACATTTAGAGGTATTTTTGCAACACTCAAGTGTCCAGCAAGATGTTTATTGTAATGCGGTAACTCTTTAATATGAACCATCCTTATTTGTCGGTTGCAGTTTTAATGCAAAGATTTTCCTAGCAATTTTTAAAAGAATAATGTTGGGTCTACTTTCGAAAACCTTCCTCAATACTTCTATGAGTTTAGATCTTTAGTGAGCTACGATGCTAGAGTTTGCCTCAAACAAGGAAGAGGTGAGACAATGCCCTCTTTGTATCTGTCTTTACACTAGCTTTGGGCACCAACGGTTGATGAGCGGACAAATGCATGTTTAACTCTCTCTGAAGCTCCATGAAACATCAAAAAGCTTTTGTTGTTATTAGTCGTGAAGTCGTGTCCAACCCATCGTGACCCCATGGACAATGTTCCTCCAGGCCTTCCTGTCCTCTACAATCCTCTGGAGTCCATTTAAGCTTCAGTGACTCCATCCAGCCACCTCCTTCTCTGTCATCCCCTTCTTCTTTTGCCCTCAATCTTTCCCAGCATTAGGCTCTTCTCCAGTGAGTCCTTCCTTCTCATTAGGTGGGCCAAAGTATTTGAGTTTCCTCTTCAGGATCTGGCCTTCTAAAGAGCAGTCAGGGTTGATCTCTTCTAGGACTGACCGGTTTGATCGCCTTACAATCCAAGGGACTCGCAGGAGTCTTCTCCAGCACCAGAGTTCAAAGGCCTCCATTCTTTGGTGCTCAACCTTTCTTATGGTCCAACTTTCACAGCCATACATTGCAACTGGGAAAACCATAGCCTTGACTATACACACTTTTTTTGGCAGGGTGATGTCTCTGCTTTTTAGAATGCTGTCTAGATTTGCCATAGCTTTCCTCCCCAGGAGCAAGCTTTAGCCTCATGTAAAATTGCAGAACAGTATAAGCCTACTGTATATCATTGAAAATCTCTAGTCGAGGTTTCTCAACTTTGGCAATTTTAAAAGGGGTGGACTTCAGCCCCCAGAATTCCCAACCAATATGGCCTTCACCTCCTTTTGCATAATGGCTGGGTAATGCTGGGAATTGATCCACCCATCTTAAAGTTGCCAAGCTTGAGAAACACTGATTAGTCCAACCGGTTTGGTCAATGCAATCTATTATTACAGTGTCTTTTTTAACAGTTCTTTCTGTTACAGCAGGGGTGTCAAACTCAAGGCTCAGGGGACGCATCCGGCCTGCAGGGTGCTTAAATCTGGCCCATGGAACTGCCCTGGAAACAGGAAGGACCGGCCCGTGGTGCCTCTGCCAGCGAAAACGGAGCTTGGGAGTGCCACAGGCAGCACTCCCAAGCTCCGTTTTTGCTGGCAGAGTGTTCGGGCCACCACAGGCGTCCCCGACACGAGTGACGTTGAGCTGGCCACGCTCACCCTGGCCACGCCCACCCCAGCTCCCCAAGGTCAAACACAACCCTGATGCGGCCCTCAATGCAATCGAGTTTGACACCCCTGTGTTAGAGGGTCTAAGAGAGAGTTAAAACAATGCTGAGGAATCCCTATGCTTTTCTTGATATTCTGATGAAATCTATTTCTTTATAATTTGGCCCTATTGTTTCTCGTCCTGTTCGCTGGAACAATGAACCATTCTGTCTCGCCTTGCACATGATAAGCCTTCAGCTACTTAAAAATGTGTCTCCACCCCAGTCTTCTCTTCTCAGGCTAAATATAGTCAGTTTTTCCATCCATGCCTTTTAAAATCTTGACATCCTTCATGTGTTAATGTCCTGCTTAAAAGGATGTAATCATTCTGGGTGTGGTTGGACCAATTCAGAACAGAGCAGAACAGTGATCCCTTTTGATCCGGGTTCTACAATTCAGTTGATGAAGTCTAGGATCACATTTCCACACATCTACATGTCTTTATTAATTGTATGAATTTAATTAATTTGACCACTGTAAATGAATGAAATGAATTAAATCAATATTGATTAATATTAATTTTATTTAGGTATTAATTTAAAATTAATTTCACCAATATTAATTAAATTAATGACATCAATTTTATTATTTAGTACATGGGTGTCCAATATTTTGGCTTTGCCTGGGCTGCACTGAGTGAAGAGGAATTGTCTTGGGCCACATATGAAATATATATGGTAATATAGTTAATATACATAAATAACAAGCTTCCTTTATTGTTTAATACTTTTTATTATAACTGTGGGGCTGCGTTATGAGCTGTTCCAGTGGCAGCCTGTGGGTCACAGGTTGGACATGCCTTATTTATTAATTTGACTAATTGAAAATTATAATTAAAATAATTTAAAATTAAAATGAACGTGTGTGGAACTGGGGACTAAATTAATTCTCTTTCCAACAGTCCACAGCACACAAACAAATTTAAGCAAAGACATCAGGCAACAGATCACAGACTCATGCCTGATTTGATTCTGGCATTGGGAAATCAGTGTCTGGGGAACTGGAAGAGGAAGTTGCTGATGTATTTGGCTAGAAATAGCTATTAGGAATCAGTACCTTGCAGAGAGAAAAAAAATAGATTAGTGGTGGAGTGCTGAGTGATTATGATGGGGCTACTGTCTGGCTGAGGACCAAATGTTTTGATAAGAGGCTGAAAATGTCACCAATTTTAAGCTTATTTGGAAGTGCCTGGAAACAGTGCCTTGTGCATGTTTTTTAATAAATTTTTTATTGAAGAAAAGATCATACAGGACAGAGGTGGGTTTCAGCAGGTTCTGACCAGTTCTGGAGAACCGGTAGTGGAAATTTTGAGTAGTTTGGAGAACCGGTAAATACCATCTCTGACTGGCCCCACCCCCATCCATTCTCTGCCTCCGGAGTCCCAGCTGATCAGGAGGGAATGGAGATTTTACAGTATCCTTCCCCTGCCACACCCACCAAGCCACACCCACTGAACCTGTAGTAAAAAAATTTGAAACCGACCACCAATACAGGATTAAAAACTACTGAACTGTTTAAAAAGTAGCAAAGAGAGAAAGGTATGTTTCTATTCATTTCATCAAAATCCACCGGAAAATGTTCATGCTAGACAGATGCACTTCTTATGCTTTGCAGTGCGTTGATTTTTTTTTTTAATTGGGTGCATTTAAAATACCTGACACTGGGCTGAAATGGACAAACTAACATTGGAATTGAAAGGAATGACAGACTCGGAGTATTATGTATCATGGGAGAAATGGTACAAATGGATTAAAAAGAGAAAGATGAAACAGGCTCAGACATAACAAAATTTGATGAAGTAAAATATATAGAGCATAAGTATTTTATAGGGATACGTTTTGTAAATGGGCACAGTTCTGCATAAAAAATATTCTTTTTTCCCCTTTCTTTCTTTCTCTTTTTTTTGTATCTATTGTATTATTTTTTTTTGTATTTTTGTATGTATGTTTTTGGTTTTGTGTTTATTGAAAAATTAATACAATATTTTTTAAAAAATAAATAAAAATAAAATACCTGTCACTGAATTTAAGACACCTCGCCACACTGAAAGGTTTTACAGAATCGGAACAGGTATCAAAACAATCGAAACTCGACAGGGACTAGCCTCTTGCTCAGAACTTTGTACTTACAAGTCGTCCTCCGCATCACTTAGCCAGCCAAAATCGGGAGGCGTGTCTTAAGATCAACCAATCAGAGCCACCGTTCCTCTTCTCCCTCATCTGGAGTAAGGAAAGCCAAAAAGGCGGGAGTCGATACAGCCCCGCCCTTCCCACCTCAAACCACGCCCACCTCAGTCCGCGCCCACTCGCATCGAGAGCGCGAGGTTCCTTTCCTCACAGCGGCGCCCGGCTGGTAGGTATCGTCGAGCCGCCCTTGTCTCCCGCTTAAGCCCCTCCCATCCTTGCTCTTTGGGCGGCATCTTTCCAGTTTAAAAAAAAAAAACAATCTCGCCGTTCTCTCCGAATCCCGCCCCCCTTCTTGGGGCCACGCCCCTTTGGTATAAATAGTCGGTGTGTTGAAAGCGTCCCGTCAGTCGCGCGTGAGGGCTTGGTGAGGTGAGGTGAGGGAGTGAGGGAAAGAGAGCGAGCGAACGGCTCTGGGTTTTTTTTTTCTTTTTCTTTTCCTCCCTGTCATCCCGAGTGACCCGTAAACCCGGAGAGGGAGCCGATCCGAGCCTGGTGAGGGACGGTTCCTGTGCGGGTGGTCGGCATGGCGCTCTCGGTGCCGGTCAACGGCATGAAGGAGGTGGGCGACGGCAAGGAGCCCCTCATAGAACTCTTCGTCAAGGTATAAAGAGGCTCCTCATTGAGGGCATCGGCTTGTTTCGCCGGGTGGTGGTGGTGGTGGTGGTGGTGGTGGTGGTGGTGCGGGGGGGGAGGTAGGAAATCGCCCTCCTGCCTCCTTCCCCGCGGTGGCGGATGGGCGTTGTAGTCCTACGCCCGGGCGGTGGTGTGTGGGATGGACGACCCCCACCCTGGTGCCCTCCTTCCCGCCTCCGGTCGGGCTTTCTCCACCCCGCCTGCCCCATCGAGGCCGGGAGGTTCTGCTCGGAGCTGCCCGCCCGAAGGGCTTGCAAGAAGTTGGGGGCGCTCCCTAGAAAAGGGGCGCGAGGAAAGGGTCCCGCAGCCCCCCTTCCGCCCCCGGGGTCTGGGCTTCCTTCTTACCCCACTGAGAGAGGGTTCAGGTGGGCTTCGATGACCCCTTGGAAGCCCCCCCACCAACTGCTAAGGCTTGAATGCGTGTATGATTAACAGAGATTAACAGAGTTGGAAGGAACCCTGTAGGTCATCTAGTCCAACCCCCCCACCCACAAATGCAAAGAGTTTTCTATAATACACTTCAGTTCCTTCCAGTGGTGGGTTTCAAATTTTTTTACTACCGGTTCTGTGGGTGTGGCTTGGTGGGCGTGGCAGGGGAAGGATACTGTAAAATCTCCATTCCCTCCCCAATCCAGGGGAAGGTTACTGCAAAATCCCTGTTTCCTCCCAATCAGCTGGGATTTGGGAGGCAGAGAATAGATGGGGGTGGAGCCAGTCAGAGTTTTTACTACTGGTTCTCCGAACTACTCAAAATTTCTTCTACCGGTTCTCCAGAACTGGTCAGAACTTGCTGAAACCCACCTCTGGTTCCTTCATCGTTTCTTTATGAATAGAATAGAATAGAATAGAATTCTTTATTGGCCAAGTGTGATTGGACACACAAGGAATTTGTCTTGGTGCATATGCTCTCAGTGTACATAAGGAGAATAAAATACGTTCATCAAGAATCATAAGGTACAACACTTAATGATAGTCATAGAGAACAAATAAGCAATCAGGAAACAATATCAATATAAATTGTAAGGATACAAGCAACAAAGCTACAGTCATACAGTCATAAGTGGAAGGAGATGGGTGGTGGGAACGATGAGAAGGTTAATAGTGCAGACTTAGTAAATAGTTTGCATTGTATTTATATCCCCCAGATGTGACCCTGGACGGCTCAGAATAAAACATAAACAAGCCATAAAAATGAATGAAAAGCCAGACTCTCTCTTAAAAAGGGAAAAGCAAAAGTGTAAGCCAGGGCTGGAAATCCTGGGAGGGGGCTTAGGTGGGTTGAGTCTTCCAAGAAAGGGATTGAAGTTGAGTCTTCCAAGAATGGCGTTGGAATGAGAAGACGATCGGAAGGCAGCATTCTTCATCCCAGCACCCGGAAGACGCTGTAGATTTCCTTCTGGACCTTTTCCATTCTGGGTGGGGCTTTCTGGTTGGGATGAAGAAGAAAACTATCTAGATAGAACAATGGGGTGTCCAACCTTGTGGATTCCAACTCCCAGAATTCCTCCAGCCAGCGATGCTGAACCACTAGAGTTGGAAGGGACCTTGAAGGTCTTCTAGTCCAGCCCCCTGTTCAAGCAGGAGACCTCATACCATTTCAGACAGGTGGCTGTGTCTAGTCTCCTCAAAAGCCTCCAGTGATAGAGCACCCACAACTTCTGAAGGCAAGCTGTTCCACTGATTGATTGTTCTCACTGTCAGGAAATTTCTCCTAGGTTGGATCTCTCTTTGATTAGTTTCCATCTGTTGTTTCTTGCCTTGCCTTCTGATGCTTTGGAAAATAGGTTGCCTTTCTCTTCTTTGTGGCAGCCCTTCGAATATTGGAACGCTGCTGTCATGTCTCCCCTTGGTTCAAGTCTCTAAGTTGCTAAGGTTGGACACCCTTGATCTAAAATTTAGCCTGGCCTTTTGCTATCTCTCAGGCTTCCTGGAGGTTTGAGCTATAATTCTTACAGCTATGATTGAACTGACCAATACTGCATTAGTGCTGTCAAGTGGAAATAGACATCTAAGTTTCTCTGCGCTTTTTAACTTTTAACTTTTTATTTCATCAGTCAATAGGCCTAATTCTATATTCTGAGGGACCACAGTGATATTTTGAGAGTTCAGAAGTATTCTCAGTAGGAATTTCGGATTTTTTTGTTTTTGTTTTTTTTAAAAAAGTTTTTTTTATTAGTAGTTCAAAATTAAAAACATTGGACATATATATGACATCACTGGTCCCAAGCATCTTCCAACATTATTAATTATTAAAATAAATAAATAAATAAATAAATAAATAAATAAATAAATAAATAAATAAAAATAAATAAATAATAAATATTAATACATAATATACTAATGATAATATAATAATATATTCCTAACACCTTATACGTTATTTAAACATAGTATAATAATAGTAATTTATAGTTTATTCCTATATATCTATACCTACATAGTATGTGTATGTATAATTATAATTATATATTTATATATATATAAATAAATATAAAAACCTCAGTAGGGGTTTTGAATCCCATGAGATTCCATGGCAGGTTGATAAAAGGGGGTAAAACTTTGGGGCTTAGAAAAAGGCAACGGTGATAGGAGGTTAGAATAGAAGTTATTCCTTGTTCTGTAAAATGGACATTTATTGGAGTTGTGAGAATTTTTCTGCCTTCTTCAGTAGATACAGATTTTGCTTACCCATGATAGATTTATAGCCTCTTTTCCAAGTATTTAACTTCTCTCAGCTTTGTCATGAGAAGAGAATGTGATTTTTTTTTTAAAAAAAAAAAATCTCATTTCAGAGGTTTTCTTCCCAGTTACAAATGCATTAGGAAGCTATTTCTATGAGGTACTTTAATTCACCGAGATTTAGCTCAAACACTTCCTATTTTATTTCCTCCCCTCGTCTCCAATTTTGGAGTTATATATAAAGTGCTGATTAATATCGGCATGATTTTTGGTGACATATAAGTTCCATATATATGAAATGTTTTTATCAAACATTTATGTTCTTAGGCAGAGGTTACATCAAGGAATATATAACACGACTATTTGGGGAATCACATTTTTGCATTGCTATAGCCTAACCTTTGCCTTGTTTGATCATAACATATCTTTGGTTTGTATATCAGTTCAGCATGGCCTCGCCTTCAGGAACAAGCTCTCCAGTGCCGTGTTAATAAAATCTTCCCCTTTGCATTTTTCCATGCATCCATGGAATAATTCTTTGCCGTACACACCCGTTCAGCCCCCATCTGCTCTGGTATGAGGCAGGCACAGTTATAGCAGAAGTCTTGAGCTGGAAATAAAGGGTGGGGAATGATGGAGTCTGCATGAAGTCATGTTCTCCAGAAGTCATTACTTCATGCAGTCTATGAATAGTCCATTACTCACTTGCTCTTGAAGACTTGGCTTGAGTTCCACACTTCTGTAAAAAATGGGCTTTGGGGAATTAGAAGGAGCCACAATAAAAAAACAAATCTGCATTACATATTTTATTAAATGTATGTATATATTTATGTCCTGCATGAGGTGTACATATGCATGAGTTCCACCCCTGTTCTCATCACTTGCTTTACCAGTTATTATGCAATTTTTTGCTGATGTGAATTGCATATATTAAAAGATTTCTCCTTTCAAGTGGAGAAGTCTCTGTTGAGTGTCTGAGAACAGCTAAGTACAGGTAGCCCTTGACTTATTACCACAATTAAAGCCAAAAATTTCCATCGCTAAGCAAGACGGTAATGAAGTGAGTTTTGCCCCATTTTACGACATTTCTTGCCGCAGAAAAACGATCATGTTACTTTTTTCAGTGCCGCTGTAACTTCAAATGGTCTACGAAGACAAGTAGTCCTTGACTTAAAATCATTCGTTATTTATGTTAGTTCATGGACATCAACCTTTTTGGCTTGCCTGGGCCTCATTGAGCGAAGAGGAATTGTCTTGGGCCATGTATATATATCACATAATATTAAAAGTTTACAGTCTTGTAGAGCCGTATTAGCTGTCCAGTCACATGCAGCTAGGGTGAAATCTACTTACCTTCCCTACCAGTTCGGAAGTGTGTGTGCCATCGTCATGTCCGATTTTTTATCCTCTGCACCTGCACAAAGCCGCCTACGCATGTGCAGAGGGTCAAAAACGGGTTACTTCCTGGTTAAAACCAGAAAGTAACAACGTCCAGGCGGGTGGGCAGAGCCTTGCACTGCCGTCACTACCGGTTCACCAAACCACGCACCACGGCTGCTACTGGTTCGCGCAAGCCAGACAGTACCGGCAGGATTTCACCACTGCATGCAGCCTGTGGGTTGAACACACCTGTATTAAGTAGTCATTTCTAAAGGCTGAAGAACATGATATGAAGATGTTAGTATTATAATATTCATAAGATGTTAGTTTGTCTGAAGTTATGCCACCCACCCTAGGCTGTTTTGTGTGGAGAATTTGATTTTGAGTCTTTGAGGAAAATGATTACCATATTTAGCTGAAAGGCTGATTGGATAGGGAAAAATAATTTCCCTTTATTAATGTGCATCCATCAGCCATAAGATAACTTATTACCGAGACTGGGGAAGGGGTTATTTGGGGGGTAATTTTGATTCCTATTTTGATATATATGCTCTCAGTGTTCAAAAACAAGTAGGCGATATTGTTAAAGAGGTGAGGTGGTGTGATTTCAGAGTTAAAGTGAGATTATTTCTAGGGTTTCTCCCCTCCCCATCCACAGAGCATGTCTCCTCACAAGGTGATCTTTACTAACTGGCATTTGCAAAAAAACCAACTGAAGGCAAAAAAAGAAAGAAAGATGGAAATTAAGTACAACCATTGCAACTTTACTAATTCCCATGGAAGAAAAATATGCTGAACATGGTTGTAACTCGTGGTCTATTCCTGTTCTAGAGGATATTTTCAAGGCAAACTTTGATGCAGAAATAAAATACAACTTGCTTGTAGTACTTTTCCTGATGCTCTGTGGTAATGAGTAACTTGCATCTGTGCCTGCCATCCAGCATGTTGGTCTTCCTCCTGTCTAAGTTAACCTTCAATGCAAATATTTGCCGTCGCAATGCTGCTCAAGCAGAACCAGCTAATATCTCATTCACTAACAGGTTCAGTATATTTGGTTAATAAAGGAAGCTCATTTCCTGCATCTATTAGAAGAAATGTTAATAACATTCTGTCTTAGTCTCACAGAGATTGGGATATAATTCATATGGCATAATAAGCATGTTATTCATTATCGTTAATGTGCACTGTATATGAAAAATATCATTTGTATTGCAGTTATGAGGCGGTTGGTTGCCCAGAAGGCCTGATTCTTCCTAGCGGAACAGAGATTTAAATGATGGGGGGGGTATTTTTTAGATGAACTGGCACTCTAAAACTCATCACGTTATGTTTGATAAAAAAAATACATGTATTGTATAAAATTGTCAAGCTCTAATATTATAGAATGTCTTACCAAGTTTTGCATATTAAAGGGAAGAAAAGATGTATGTCAGAGGCAAGCTTGCCTTATACTCTTATATGCATCCAAGCATATTTAGTTTTGAATTGTGAAGAGCATTTGCTAATATGCTTCCCCGTGTTTTTCTGGTGTTTGCCTTCGTGAGATTAAGATACAGTATACAAACTGTAGGTTACTTCAATCCATCTGGCATATTTTGGGTATGATAATTGGTTAGAATGCAGTATTCCAGGTTAACTCTGCTCACTGCCAGCAGTTCGATTCTCACCGGCACAAGGTTGACTCAGCCTTCCATCCTTCTGAGGTCAGTAAAACGAGGACCCAGATTGTTGGGGGCAGTATGCTGACTCTGTAAACCGCTTAGAGCTGTAAAGCACTATAAAGCGGTATATAAATCTTAAATGTTGTTGCTGTTGCTATCATTGTCTGGCTTGGATATAAAAAGAAAGATTGCTTTGCCAACCCTATTCTCTTACATAGATCTGTGAAATATTGCTTTTTGCAGTTAGAACCTGGGTGCCAGTATTAGGTCTGCTGTAAATGGTCTTCTCCAAATCTTTGTTGCATGGATCATTCTTGGCCCTTTCTGGGAGACTGCATGAACAGAGAAACATATTATGGTACTGCTGCTTATAAAGCGTAGAAACGGTTGACTACAAGTGGTATAGTGAAACTATAAAAGCTGATACGCAAAAGAATTGAAACTGTCTTGTGCTGCCCACTTCTGGAAAACTGGCCACAAGCCAAAGCGTTTGGCATTTCAAAATAACCCTGGTAAATGGTGTAACTCCAGACAATACAAATAGAGGGAAAGCATGAAATGTTTTAAATACATAAGTTTTTTTTAAAAAAAATACTTGCTGTGTATCCACTTTTGGGAAATTTTTTTTAAAAAACTAAGGAACAAGCTATATTCTGCTTCAGAAAAGTGATTCTATGAGGGTTTCTATTTAATTAAATCTAGAGTCTACATTTTTTTTTTTTTTTTGCTGGCTCTAAAAGCTAAGCCCATTTGTAGTTGCCGGTGTCATGCTGTGTCACTTATCCTTGATTTGCATTTTGTTACAAAAATGAAGAAAACAACTCTCAGAGAGAGTGCTAAGGACCAGATGATTTGCAAGGAATATAAATCCTTCCGTTTTCCACCGTCAGAACTGAAGAAGCTTCTTGGATGAGAAGTGAAACGTCTTCAAGGAAAAATAAAAAGCACTTTTAGGGCAACCAGGACCTGGATGACTGAGAATTTCCATAGACAAAATGAAGAAAAAGACCCTGCTTTTTTCTTGGCTTACAAATAGGATTGCAAAGATTTATAAGTTCCATTCAATTTTGATCTGTGGTCCAAGGGGCACTCAAATACTGTGATCAAACAATGGCTAATTTGGAGAGAGGGTTTACTTTCATCCTCCCAATTCAACTAACTCCTAATGCAAGTAGAAAAATAGGGACCACCTTTGGTGGGAAGGTAACAGCATTCTGTGCACCTTTGGCGTTGAGTCCTGCCGGCCACATGACCACAGAGACGTCTTCGGACAGCGCTGCCTCTTAATGGAGATGAGCACCGCCCCCTAGAGTTGGGAACGACTAGCACATATGTACAAGGGAAACCTTTACCTTTATCTTTTTCTCTACCTTGGCACTTCAATTCCCAGAAGTGTGCAGTCAGCATATGGTTGGAGAATTTTGAGAATTGAAGTCCACATGTGGTCACGGTTGAGAAACACTGTTTTAAGGTACGTGGCCTTGGATTCTGAAGAGGCAACAAATATCCTGTCCTTGAATCTGCTTTATTTCCCTGAAAAATCTTCATGGTCATCTCCAGGTCTGATAGAGTAGGTGGAAATTTTGAGTTCCGTTGCTGTCGTAAGTCAAGGACTGTCTGTAGTGAATTCGTTGAGTCCTAAAGTTGGTATCGGCTCTGCAGGAGGATCTGCTAGATGACTTTCAAATATCTCTTCTCTGTCCTGCTTCCACCTCTCATATTTTCAGTGGACGTAAATTGCTGTTGTGTTAAAACTTTTGTGCTTGAAGGGCTAACTCTATAGGTTTTGGCAGAGGGTTGTCATCCAAGGATACCCATAATCCTCTTGCTTTGACCGCAGCTGGAAAGGAATAGGTAGCAGCTCTTAGTGGATATATATATGAAAAGTGGCAGTGGAAGCATTTGGACCACGTTGAAAGCACAACTTGGCTGTTTATCCGTGAAAAATAGAAGAATTGCATAAACTTACTGACCCTTCTTTGAAGTGAAATAAGCAGAGGAAAACCATTGCAGCAGTTAAACCTTTTAGAGGGTAGCTCATGGAGGCAAAATTAGTATATATTAAGCCGTCAAACCAGTTATCTGCAAAACCTCACATTGACATCGGGACTGTAGCTATGGTTTCTGGAGGAAGAAAGCCAGGCTTTTAAGGGCTGCCTGGATCGTAATTTTTCAACCGTGGCTGAAACCGGCAAAGTCTCTCTGTTCGTCTGTTAGTTTCTCTATTAGTCATTCTCAGATGTCGCTTACTTTTCCCTCTTTGAATCTGCAAGCGTCTCTGCTTTCCTTGACTTTGATTTTATAAAACTGAATTCACGCTTACAGTTGGTTGATGCATGTTGAACCAGCACAAAGAGAGTGCCTGGAGGCGACATCTGTGCTTTGACGATGTTCTCATTGTCTAATGTTTTGCCCTAACTTCACTCATTGAGAAAATTACCAGTGGAAAGAGAAAAGTCATATTGGGTTCATTTTTGAGCATAACAGTTCATCTTGAATGCAGAGCGGTATTCAACCTTGGCCACGTTGAAGACTTGTGGACCTCAACTCCCAAAATTCCCCAGCTAGCCATGGTTGGATGGATGTCTCTGCTTTAATGTTTTCTTGGAAACATCCATGGAGATTCTCAGTCATCCAGGTCATGGTTGTCCCAAAGGGGCTTTTTTTCAAGAGGCAACTGGACTTTCTGGTTTTTATTTTATTTACTTATTTATTTATTTTATTTAGTTTGTCAAACATGTACGAGATAACAGGAATAAGCATAAACATGGATATGAATACAGAAAATGGGTACAAATAAATGGGGACAGTAGGACAGGGACAGTAGGCACGCTGGTGCACTTATGCACGCCCCTTACAGACCTCTTCCCGTGTTTTCCCAAAAATAAGACCCTGGCTTATATTTTTTTGAATCCTGAAATAAGCACTTGGCCTTATTGCCATGCACTGAAAAGCCCAACTGGGCTTATTATCAGGGGATGTCTTATTTTGGGGAAAACAGGGTAGGAATGGGGTGAGGTCAACAGTAGACAGTCTAAGGTTAAAGTTATGGGGGTTTGGGGAAGAAACCACAGAGTCAGGTAGTGCATTCCAGGCATTGACCACTCTGTTGCTGAAGTCGTATTTTCTGCAATCGAGTTTGGAGCGGTTTACCTTGAGTTTGTATCTATTGTGTGCTCGTGTATTATTGCGGTTGAAGCTGAAGTAGTCATTGACAGGTAGGACGTTGTAGCAGATAATTTTGTGTACTATGCTTAGGTCGGACCGTAGGCGGCGTAGTTCTAGGTTGTCCCAAGGCCAAAATTTCAAGCCTGGTGGCATAAGGGATTTTGTTGCAAGCAGAGGAGTGGAGGACTCTTCTTGTGAAATACCTCTGGACTCACTCAATTGTATTAATGTCCGATATACAGTGCGGATTCCAGGAAGATGAACTGTATTCGAGAATTGGTCTAGCAAAGGTTTTGTATGCCCTAGTTTGCAGAACAATGTTACCAGAGAAGAAGCTTCGCAAGATTAGGTTAACAATCCTTAATGCCTTTTTGGCAATGCTGTTACAGTGAGCTCTAGCGCTTAGATCGTTTGAGATGAGTACTCCAACATCCTTGACAGAGTGAGGGTCGTCTACGAGGTCGTATCCGTCCAGCTTGTATTCGGTGTTCTGATTTTTTTTTCTTTGAAATTGTTTTGCTTCTCATCCAAGAAGCTTCTTCAGCTCTGACTGGATGGTGAAGAATGGAAGGATTTATACTCCTTGCAAACAGATGGTCATTTGCATCCTTTTAGCGGGGCGTTAATGTCACCTGGAGGTTTATCTGTGTCCTCAAGGGTCACCTGAGTGGTGCAAATGGGTGTGGAGCCTTCTTGGAACTGTTGAAAGGGCTGTGTTGTAGATTGGAGATAGATGATGTCGTATCCCTCCCCCTCTGTTGAGAGACGGCTGTTCAATTTTTTCTTGGGAACCCGTCTAGTTTCGGAGTTTGATTGTCAAGATCTCTCTCTCTCTTGTTTTAGAACTAGGCTGCTCTCAAGGCCATCAGATTTGAATGAAAAGAACGTTATTGCAAGCATAATACCTCTATTTAATTTTGATTCTGCTTGATTTGATTTGCATTAAAATTTATCTTTTATCCTGCTTATTTAGACCTTGGGGTTTTTTTTTAGACCTCAGCCTGACTTTCAAGGGCTGACTTCAGCCCTGGGGGTAAAAAGTTACAAGTTCCTGATATAGAACTTAAATTGCTCTTCAGTCAAGAATATCTCCCTCCCTTGCTTATTACCTGAAGGTACGCATAACATTTTCTGTCTTTGGGGTTTTCAGGGAGAAACCTTATACTATGCAGAGCAGTGGTGGGATTCAAATTTTTTAACTACCGGTTCTGTGGGCGTGGCTTGGTGGGCATGGCTTCGGTGTGGCAGGGGAAGGATACTGTAAAAATCTCCATTCCCTACCCACTCCAGGGGAAGGTTACTGCAAAATCCCCATTCCCTCCCGATCAGCTGGGACTTGGGAGGCAGAGAATAGATGGGGGCAGGGCCAGTCAAAGGTGGCATTTACCTACTCAAAATTTCCGCTACCGGTTCTCCAGAACTGGTCAGAACTTGCTGAAACCCACCTCTGATACAGTGGTCACATGTAACGTGGTTTGCTTGAGCCGTGTTGCACTTCTGAAAATGTTTGGAATGGGCTCTCAAAAATTTCACAGATTTGGTTGTGCTGGGAAGACTTACAGATAGTCCTTGACTTACAACCATTAGTTAAGTCAGAGGTCTTCAAACTTGACAGCTTTAAGACTTGTGGACTTCAACTTCTGGAGAATTCTGGGAGTTGAAGTCCACAAGTCTTAAAGCTGCCAAGTTTGAAGACCTCTGAGTTAAGTGATTGTTTGAGGTTGCAACGGCCCTGAAAAAAATGACTTAGGACCGTATTTCACGCTTACCATCATTGCAGCCTCTCCATAGTCACGTGATCAGAATTCAAACGCTTGGCAAGTGGCATATATTTAGGACAGTTGCCGTGTCCTGGGGTCATGTGATCATTTGCAACCTTCTGAACAAGCAAAGTCAATGCAGAAGCCAAACTCATTTAACAACTGTATTGCTAACTGAACAACTGCATTGATTCACTTAACAACTGTGGCAAGAAAGGTCATAAAATGCGACAAAATTCACTGAGCAAGTGTCTCGCTTAGCAACCGAAATTTTGGGCTCAATTGTGGTTGCAAGTCGAGGACTACTTGTAGTCACATTTTTTTAACTTTAAATATGGAGTGTCAGAAGTTAAGAGGACGTCCTACCCTCTCATTTACCAGATCGTGTTATATTTGTCCTTCTGCAGCGATACAACTGAATTCTTGATTTCATAATTTTATCAACAGCATGGCTAAACAAAATAATGGAAAGAACGGGTTTCAGATATTAAGGAAAATGCATTGCTGAATTTGCATCGAGGGTAGCATGAAACATTTCAAAGAACTTAAAAAGTTGAACGGAGTCGCTTTGCTCTTTATATATCCGCTTTAAGCATTCCTATTTTTAGTAGTGGAAGTCTAGCTGCAGACTCTGTCATAACGAATTGTGTTTGTACTGCTTTGAAGATGGAGACAATATTTTTACAGAGTTTGTGCAACGTAGTCTGGTCAAAATGTTTGTCTCTGAAGTGTAATAATTGTATAACATGCCAAAAAACAAAGCAAGGCACAATTACATTGCAAAATCATGTTAAAATGATCAGAGATTCAACCAAGACTTTCACATCCCTTCAGATCAGGGGTGAAATCCAGCAGGTTCTGACAGGTTCTGGAGAACTGGTAGCAGAAATTTTGAGTAGTTTGGAGAACCAGCAAATACCACCTCTGGCTGGCCCCAGAGCGGGGTGGGAATGGAGATTTTGCAGTAGCCTTCCCCCAGGAGTGGGGAGGGAATGGGGATTTTGCAGTATCCTTCCCCTGCCACGTTCACCAAGCCACGCCCACAGAACCAGTAGTAAAAAAATTTGAATTTCACCACTGCTTCAGATCATCACGTTAAGGATTAAGGAAAGCGTTAAAGTTCAAAACACTGGTGTCTTTTTGGAAATGTACTTGTTTAGCAATGCATTTCTTTTGAGAATATTCAGCATTTTAGTCCAGCTATAGTAGCCCAATAAGAGAGCCAGTTTGAGGTCATGGTTAAGTCATCAGGCTAGAAACCAAGAGACCGTGAGTTCTAGTCCCACCTTTGGCACAAAACCAGCTGGGTAGACCTTGAGCCCATCATTCAGCCCTAGAATGGAGGCAAAGGCAAACCATGTTTGAAAAATCTGCCAAAAAAACTGTGGGGATTTTTCCAGATAAGCTGCAAGAATCAGACACAATTGAGTGGAAGAATAAAAAAATAATACTCAATTATTCTGCACAAGAATAGAGTAGAGTAGGATAGGATAGGATAGGATAGGATAGGATAGGATAGGATAGGATAGGATAGGATAGGATAGGATAGGATAGGATAGGATAGGATAGGAATTCTTTATTGATCTAACCCTAACATTTCTAATTCCTCCTTAGAGAAGTGAATAAAATTCACAGTCGTAAAAGAGGCTTCAGCAGCATCTAATGTCACTGCTAAAGCTTACTTTTGTTACCCTAAGAATAAATCAGGTTAATTACAAGATTGGTCAATGTTTTTCCCTGAAACCCATCATTTAATCCTTGCATTGTTGGCTAAACAAAGCAACGGAGCTTTTTTTCTCTGAGAGGAAGTTGCTGTGGCCTGCAGTTGAATCCATATTAGGCATAAACTAAATATAGAAATATAATCCAGGAGTGAAGTCACATTTGCTGTTGCTGCTGGATGACTTTCAGACTTTCCCTTTTTTAAAATTCTTTAATGGGTCCCATTTACCACTTTAAGATCCAGAATTTGTTCCCTTTGTGGTTTTAAAAAAAGAGAAACAAAAGTAGTGTGTTTTAGGAAAACAGTTTGCCAGAAATAGAATTGAAGCAAGCATGAATTATAAATGTCTCTTTGGTATGCAGAGCTTTGGAGTTCTTGCCTTATGAGATGGTGTACTGATTTATCAGGTTTATCCAATATGCCTTACACAAGTAGTCTTCGATTAACAACAGTTCATTTAGTGACCGTTCAAGGTTACAAAGGCACTGAAAAAGTTACTTACGACCATTTCTCACAGTTACAGTCTTTGTAGCATCTCCATGTGATCAAAATTCAGATGTTTGGCAACTGGTTCATACTTATAACCACTGCTGTGTCCCAGGGTCATGAGATCACCTCTTGCGACTTTTTGACAAGCAATGTCAATGGAGAAGCCAGATTCACTTAACAACCGAGTTACTAATGTCAGACTTCGATGCTATCTCAAAATAAATGAATTTCCAAACTGCCAATCTTTAAGGAAATCTTTTCTTTAATTGAGCACAGCCACCGGATCATGATTCGATGCGACAAAACTGACCTTTTGCCCCCCAATCCCTCCCTTTCCGATCCCCAAATCTCTGCTGCTCATTGACTATCTTCCAAGTCATTCTTCAGACTACTTGTCTCGTCATTTCCCAGGAATGTCTCCCCCCTTCATTTCCACGACAACTGGACATCAAAGGGATTTAGCAGGCAAAAGTTCAGAGCTTATCTCTCTCTCTCTCTCTGCTCTCTATGCCAGCGTTGAAACGCTGACAACTAACTTATCAACTGCAATGATTCACTTAACAACTGTGGCAAGGAAGGTCATAACATGGGGCAAAACTCATTTATCAAATGTCTCGCTTAACAACAGAAATTTTGGGCTCATTTGTGGTCGTAAGAGGAGGACTATCTGTATTTGCCAAAAGGTTAAATATGAGTTTCACAGACTTTCTACTATCAGTTATTTATCTTATTGCTTTAATGACATAAAGCAGAGGTGTCAAAATCAAGGCCTGTGGGCCGGATTCGGCCCAATGAGTGACGTCGAGCTGGCCATGCCCACCTTGGCCATGCCCCGTCGCCCCCCCCTCGAGTTCAAACACAATCCTGATGCGGCCCTCAATGAAATCGAGTTTGACATCCCTGACATAAAGCTTGTGTTTATCATTTGCATTTAAGCAACTGGTTATCAGGAATATTGAAATTGAAACTATTTGATCTTTTCAGTTTTACTCAAGCAAACACAAATTTCATAAGTCGTAGAGATATGGGGAAAATTCCAGACTGTTGGTAATAAAAAATGAGAGCAGTTCTATATCATTTGCTCTGTCTTAACTAGTAAGAATTGTTCATAAGTGGATTTTTCTGATTACTGTGTTTCCCCAAAAATAAGACTCTGTCTTATATTTATTTTGAACCCTGAAATAAGCGCTTGGCCTTATTGCCATGCACTCAAAAGTCTGATTGGGGTTATTATCAGGGGATGTCTTATTTTGGGGGAAACACGGTAATACACCTTACTAATCTGAATATACTAGAACTCTCATGTCTGTAACATTTAACTAGGCGAAACAGTGCATCATAGAATGAAACCTCTTCTGTCAAGATACTTCAAATGGGCTAATTTACAGAATGCATCGAAAATCCGAGATCCGTGACTTCTGGTGGAATTAAAATTTGGCAAATTTTATAAAAACATGACAGAATACAAAGTGTCATACAACATTTTCTGTGGTCAACTGCTGCTGATGTTTGACTATGCTATACAGTTTGACAAGGCCTGCTTTCAAGGCAGATGCTTTTCTGAAGATCTCCCTGAATTTTTAAGAACTTTTCAAGTAGATTAGAAGCTCTGCCCTTGTGGAAGGCTTTGAGGAATCTGGTAATGAAATATCTCTAAAACAATGACCCAACAGCTCATGGGTTATCTAATACCATGTTTCCCCCAAAATAAGACCGGGTCTTATATTAATTTTTGCTCCAAAAGATGCATTATGGCTTATTTTCTGATTAGGTCTTACTTTGGGGGAAATTCAGCACTAAACGCCTCCGTCTGCTGATGATCTTAACTGGGGCTTATTTTGGGGGTAGGACTTATATTACGAGCATCCTGAAAAATCATGCTAGGCCTTATTTTCCGCTTGGGTCTTATTTTCAGGGAAACAGGGGTAATATTTAATTAATTAGTTAATCATAAAAACATTCCAAAAGCATTTTTGTCATTGTGGCTGGAAGAATTCTCTTGTAGGAATACTATTTGTGGCGGTCATCCTAGTATGTGTATATACCATCTATCTCTTTTAATGATGTTGGTTATGACATTTTTTATGGTAAAGCCTCATGGAAGTCCAAAAAAGCCCATTGAACTGTTTCAGTTGGACACCATGACGCAGCTAGAACTTTTCTCTAGAGAAAAGAGGAGGGAGGGAGTGATGCATACACCACTCTAAACTCTCGAGTCAGAACAAGGGTATCAATCAAAATAAATACATTTTGCCCCAGTTTTGCTAAAACAGAGATAAATATAACATGCTGACTCAACAGATTAATGTATTTGTTTAGGGGCCCGGCAACCATATGTTTTCTCTGTGAGTTCATCCTGTTTACATTGAGATGTGCAGTGGTGAAAATCTGGCCTTCTTATGCAGTGAAAAACCCTCTTCAACTTTACTTTGTAGTCTTTTTATAGAAAGACATTTTCTGACTTGACTGTAAGATCGGCCGAAAGCGATCGGCTGTAGGAAGTGAGGAAGTGGGAACCTTCAGCAGTTAGCAAGGTCTTCCTGGCCTTGTCTGGGTTCAGAAGCTAAGCAAGATCAGGTCTGGTTAGAGTCTAATAGAAGATCAGGGAAATACTAGGCTGCAGGCTAAACAGGTGAATGTGCTAGAAGTTGGAAGTGATGATTTTTTTCTCTCTGCTTTTGCCAAGAAAACTGCAAGGCCATGTCCATGAAGTCCCCAAGAATCAAGCTTGATTTGAGGGAGACTTCACAGAAGTACAGCATTCCTCGCTTCTTGTATAAAAGGCCAGGTGTCTTCTTAGAAGTCGTAGTATTTTTGCTTGGTGGCAATTGGATACTTAGCTTTATCTAAACCAGTAGTTCTCAACCTTTTCTTCACCATGGACCCCTTTTAAGTACTTTTTGCGGCCACAGACCCCAAGACTTAACTCGAGATTTAATTATAACGTTTCTTCAAACCTTCACAGACCCCCTGTGATGATATTGTGCCCTCCCCAAGAGGTCTGCAGACCACAGGCTGATAACAGGGGTGGGCTGTTGGGGGTTTGCAGGGTTTCGGGAGAATCTCTAGCTAAGATTCTGTGCAGTTTGGAGAAATCCCACTCCTGGCTGGCCCCACCCACCTCTCCCCTCCCAGGAGTCCCCATTTGGCCCGTTTTGGATGCAGGTAAGTGCAGGGCACGCGCGGAGGCTCGAGGAGGGCGAAAAACAGGCCTACCCATTTCTGGCCTCCAGAGGGCCTCCAGAGCCTGGGGAGGCCCTTTTCGTCCTCCTGGAGGCTTGAGGAAAGCCTCCGGAGCCTGGGGAGGGCAAAAATGCCCTCCCACCATGGTGCAGGAGGCCAACTAGGCCACGCCCACCATGGCCACGCCCACCCAGCAAATGGGCAGAGAACTCCTTGCTAAAATTTTTGAAGCCCACCCCTGGTTGATAACCACCGATTTAAACAATCTGTTCTCCCCAAGTGTTGTGTATCACTTTGATTCCAGTAGCCTTATTCAGCCCGGTGTGGGTGTGTTATGCATCTGAGTTTCATTAAGAATAGTGATAAACAGTTTCCCCTAAATACGTTTTAGTCTTTGAATAACTGTAGTGTTTATGAATAATGGAAGTGCCAGGATGCCAATTAATTCGGTGCTTTATTATTATTATTTTTATAAAGGAAGCCAGTAGGCTGGGATAGAATAGGAGAATCACCTTCGAACAGCAATTTGGAACAGCAATCTGCTGTCTTTTCGATGAAGCCATATGGAAATTGAGGGTGGAAAGGGCATTTTGTGCCACTGCCAAGGCACATCCTGTACCAGCGTAGAAGAGCAAAGTTCTTGGACGAGAGCTCTTCAGGGCCCTTGCTAATGTGTAATATTGACTCCAAAGTCAAAGCAGTTTTAAAAGCAAACTTGAGAGCAGGCAAGCAATTTTGCAGTTTTGTAACCATTTTGCTTCAGCCCTGGAGAGTTTCATTGCGAACACCAAGGGAGTCTGGCACAATTGTTGCATTGTGCATTGGGTGATGATGGACTCTGCCGCAATGGAGATTATTGCTTATTTTCCTGATGGGGGAAAGCCTTGAAGTTAATTAGGCTTAAGGGAGAACTTCCTCCCGTCCACCCAGTGTGGTTTTACAAATACACCAGGGGTGAAATCCAGCAGCTTCTGACAGGTTCTGGAGAACCAGTAGCAGAAATTTTGAGTAGTTCGGAAAAGCGGCAAATGCCACATCTAGTCCCAGAGTGGGGTGGGAATGGAGATTTTGCAGTATCCTTCCCCTGCCATGCCCACCAAGCCACACCACGCCCACTAAGCCACACCCACAGAACCGGTAGTAAAAAAATTTGAATTTCACCACTGAAATACAAGTATACAAGAAATACACGCTATGTTTAGCGACTGTTCAAATTACAACCAGTCCTTGAAGTTCCCACTGTCCCAGCACCCCTGGGGTCATGTGACTGCGATCTGGGTGCTTGGCAACCTGTTCACACTAAAAGTGTGTTGTTCAGCGCCCTGTAAATGTGATCGCCACGTGCCGTCTTCCCTGCTGGCTTCCCCAGAAAGTCAATGGGGAAGCCCAACAGGGAAGGTCACAAGTACGGTGTTTCCCCGAAAATAAGACCCTGTTCTTATTTTTTTTTTGCACCCCAAAATAAGAGCTTGGCCTTATTTTCGGGGATGTCTTATTATTTTGGGGAGCGTGGAGCAAGTCGGAGCTCCTCTTGCTGTCTTACCTGATTTCCAGCTCTGTCTCCCTAACCCTAACCAGAGGAAATGGTGGGGACTGGCTACGCATACATTTAAATATTTTCGGGGAGGGCTTATTTTCAGGAGGGGCTTATTTTAGTGCATGCGCTCAAAAGTCCGATTGGGCTTATTATCAGGGAATGTCTTATTTTAGGGGAAACAGGGTAACTCCTGTCACTTTTTTTTACCTCAGGAGCCCCACTGTGCATCTCACACATGCCCACATTCCCAAGTAATTGCTTGTGGCCTCTCCCTGCTTAATGATCCACACAGCCCTGAAATTAAGACAGCAACTGGGATTGGCATGATTTGCCGTCACGAAGCCATGCAATCATGCAATGTACTGCATGGTTTAGCAACGGAAATTCTGGTCCCAGTTGCCATCGTAATTTGAGGACTACGTTGAACCTTTGATTAGGTGAAACCCCCACATCTCAGACAATTTGCTTTCACTGATGTGCATCTTCTACCCTGTCAGAGTAAATATGTATTAAAGGCAACTTATTTTCAGTGACAAAAAAGGTCCCAGCTGATAGTAAAATTTATTTATTTATTTATTTATTTATTTATTGGTTCGATTTATATGCCGCCCTTCTCTGGAGACTCAGGGCAGCTTACAATGCGTTAAGCAATAGCCTTCATACTTTTGTATATACCTGCTTAGTAGGGCTTTCGGGCCCCACTAAGCGGTGTTCTTTTTTATACAAAGTCAGTTTATTGCCCCCACAATCCGGGTCCTCATTTTACCTACCTTAGAAAGGATGGAAGGCTGAGTCAACCTTGAGCCTGGTGAGATTTGAACTTGCAGTAATTGCAGGCAGCTGGTGTTACTTAACAGCACCTTAGTCTGCTGCGCCACCAAGGCTCTGATTTGATAATCAATGTCAAAGATTAAAAAAATTGTTAAAAGGTTATTCTACACTCAACATAAGTGTTTCAGTTGGTTTTACAAAGAGGCCTGCATAAAATGCAGTAACGTACAAGCCATTAAAAAGCGAAAGTTAGAATATTTTGGACATGTGATGCGACACCTGGAAAAATAGGGCATCCTTCAACTTAATCCTCCAGGGAAAGTTTGAAGGCAAACGAGATCCAGGCAGAAGAACATCATGGCTTCAAAATCTAAAGGACTGGTTTGGACAAAACTCAACAGCACTTTTTCATGCGGCTGTTGACAAAAATAGGATCGCCAACATGATCGCCAACATCCGATGATGGCTATGGCACAAGAGGAAGAAGTTCATACAGGTATTCTTCGACTTACAACCAAAATTGAGCCTCAAATTTCCATTGCTAAGCGAGACAATTGTTAAGTGAGTTTTGCCCCATTTTATGACCTTTCCTGCTACATTCGTGAGCGACTCACTTCAGTTGTCAAGTTAGCAACATGGTTGTTAAGTGAATCTGGCTTCCCCATTGACTTTGCTTATCGGAAGGTCACAAAAAGCGATCAGGATACTGCAACCATCATAAATACGAGTCAGTTGCCAAGTGTCTGGATTTTGATCACATGACCATGGGGATGCTGCAATGGTCGTAAGTGTGAAAAACGGTCATAAGTCACTTTTTTTCAATGCCCTTGTAACTTCGAATGGTCACCAAACAAGCTGTTGTAAGTCGAGGACCAGCTGTAGTCTAACTTGAAGGCAACTTGAGCACATTTTGGCTTTCCCAGAAGAAGTTGATGGAAGACATTAGTGGTCACAGTTTCCAAAGAACTGTAAAAATGCTTTTTCAGCAGTACCTCCCAAGCTGCAGACAAGTTATTTTTTAAGGGGAAGCAGCCTGTATAAAATAGCAAAAGATTCACAGTCTGGTCATTGAAATTCCACAAGAATATTTCCACCTTGTTTGGATTAAATTCGAGGTGCTTGCCTCCTCCTCCTCCTCCTTCCAGAGATGTGATTGGATGTGTGTGAGGTCATCCTTTGCCTGATTTTTGTTCTGTTTTGTTCCAGATCTCTTCTAGCTTTCCCATCCCCCAGAATGGCTTTTTTTTTTTTTTTTTTGCAATCTTAACATTTTCAAATCCCAGTAGTTAAATTTCCTTTTTCCAAACAACTACCTTTGTAGCATTGTGTCTGCTGGCATACAAGCTCCATTTTTTAAAACAGATCCTAATATGTGGTTAAACAGTATCTTGAACATAAAAGTTATTTTTCTGACTGCATTAAATATTAACTTCAACTTTGGAAGCTAAAAAGGAGTGAACAATAACCCTATGATAAATTGGATTTTCAGAAAGCTGAAACTTGGCAAGCAATTTTTAAAAACCTTCATAAGTCTCCCTGTGTCTGGCCAGCTGTTTCTCTCCAAGGACTGACTCACTGTTACTCCACCTTCTTCTTCCATCCTACAGTTTTGCAACAGGGTTCTTTGTGATTCAGCAGCATTGACCTAATCCATCAAGGATTTCTACTTTTGTCCTTTTTAAAAGATCTACTGACTCTTTCTTCATCGGAAGAAGCAAAAAAAAAAAATGGCAGCATTTTAAAAGAACTGGCTGTAGAAATAAAAGCTGTGGAAATTGGCACAGTCAGCTTTGTTTGAATTCCAAGCCTGTTGTCTGAATTGGTGCCTATAATTATATTTCTAAAAGAGTCACTGGCTTTGGATCACAATTGATTACAATAAAAGATGCTCTGATCATCTGATGCAATAAAATTTCACCGTCCTTGTCTCTTTTTCTGGCAATAGGACCCAGACAGAGAAAAACTCACTCCATAGAATTGGGTCCTTTGCAATCGGAGAGAAAGTACAGTGGTATGAAGCTGTGGAATTATTTCCGTTAGATTCTGAGGTAGTTGATATTATCCATGATGGTATTCATTTTTATGTACAGTAAAACAGCGGGGAAGGTAATTTAGATAAGTACTGAGGGCTATTGATGATTATATTTATTTATGAGCCACAGTGGCACAGTGGTTAAGAGTACAGTACTGCCGGCTATTTCTGACTGCCGGCTGCCTTCAATTTGGCAGTTCGAATCTCACCAGGCGCAAGGTTGACTCAGCCTTCCGTCCTTCCGAGGTGGGTAAAATATGTTGATTCTGTAAACCACTTAGAGAGGGCTGTAAAGCAGTATATAAATCTAAGTCGGGGTCTGTAACCTGCGGCTCTGGAGCCGCATGTGGCTCTTTCATCCCTTTGCTGCGGCTCCCTGTCGCTCAAAATATGAGTCACAACCGCCAATGCGACACTTGCCGGCACGTGATTTATTGAGCTTTTCGACCCATCTTTTTTTTTTGTCGGAGTTCAAAATGGTTATACAAATTTGTTTTCTCTGTAGCAGTTCATTGATTTCATAAATGAAATACACTATCGTTTTTTTATACATAGCATAAAGGTAAAAAATGATATATACAGTGTTATCTTCATTTTAGATGTCAAAGGGGTTTTGTGGCTCCCGGTGTTTTCTTTTCTGTGGGAAACGGGTCCAAATGGCTCTTCGAGTGTTTAAGGTTGCCGACCCCTGGCCTAAGTGCTATTGCTATTGCTATTTTGGTCTTAGTTCCTCTTTTTAGTTAATTCAGGGGAGGAACCTGAAGGCTTAAATAGAATCTGGAGTCAATATGGATTAGGTGAGGACTAAGAAGTCACAAGTTATGTGAGTGGTGGCTCTGCTGGTAGAGAAGGGATTTTGACAATTCCCCACTGGTTAGACAAAGTGCTAATTTTAGGCTCTTGAATAGCTCTTTTGGCTTCAGGCCTTTGTGGATTTGGCCACCTGAAGCGGCTAGAGTGATTTGCAATACAGGTACTTCTCGTCTTATGACAACTACCTGTATTGGCAATACACCACCTGTATTAAAATGCTGTACTGTAGCTTCTTTTTGTTGTCTTCAAGCACAAATTAAGGGTGCTGCTTTCCTTGAGTGAATGCATGGATTGGGGTTGAAGATCACTGTCTTTATGAAATGGAGGAGGGTAAATATATAGTAAATATATAGTAGGTAAAATTTAAAACTTCAAAATATTTTTTTAAAAAGAAATCGTTGCTAATAATATTGATTGTAATGTATTAGAATCAAATAGTCTCTATTGACTAACATGTTTTCAGTCGCATTCAGAATGTTGGTTTTGATTCTAGAAACCTCTTTAGAATTGAGAGTAGAAGAGGAGAGAGAAATTATCCTCCTATTTAGAATATCCTTTTAGAATCCAGGTATCTGTAGATGCAATTTCTATTCTGCTGTTTTTGTTGCAATGAGAGTTTGATATATATATATATATATTAGTAAACTTTACCTGTAGAATATAGAATATCTGTTTTGATCATGTGACCACCCCAAAGGTCACATGATCAAAATCCAGATTTATTTTTTTTTGGGCAACTGATTCATATTCATAACGGTTACAGTGTCCCGGGATCATGTGATCACTTTTTGCCAGCTTCTAACGAGCAAAGTCAATGGGGAAGCCTGATTCACTTAGCAACTGTGACAAGAAAGGTCATAAAATGGAACAAAACTCACTTAACAAATGTCTCACTTGCCAATAGAAATTTCGGACTCAATTGTGGTTGTAAGGTAAGAACTACTGGCATTGGTTTAATATTTTGGCATTTTAACATGCCTGCTTGCTTGCCTCCGTGCCTGTCTATCATCTCCTGTCAGTATTATAATTTGATATCTCATCATACAAATATTTCTGTAAAGTATGTATTTAAAAAAATGTTCTTAACCGAATCCTACTTCTAACTTAACTTGCTTTAAGGTCAAATCAGTCAGCTATAGAATGACAAGTGTTAATTAAACCTGCAAGAATCTCTCTGCTTCAGCATGGATGATACTCAGCTCTTGAGAAATACCTTCCCACCCTCTTATCAAATGCCTTGGAACACACCCTGGTTTTATTCATGCTGAATTTAAGCACTACATTTTTGTTTCCTAAAATAAAAAATTCTTTGTTGAACTGGATTATGCAAAAGAGAGCTTTTCAGACATGATTTGAGTTCTCCTATTTAATTGGCAACTGCGGATTTGCCCAGTATCAACATCTTAAGAGTTATCATTCACTCTTGTACTTTTGCTCCCTAATTTTTGTTTCATTTGAATCCAAAGATTTATTTTTAGTCAATCCTTTTTAAAACCTTTCAATAACTGCCTTCAGTATTTTTCAGGCTGTTTAAGCGGTGTGGTTTTGTTTAATTTGATCAAATCCTACTAAGGAAAAAGATAATTAGCTTTGCAAGTCGCTTCTTAAAGATGAATGCTAATGAACCTGATATGGTGGTCACAGTTGCACTTGGCTACGTATATACAGAATTCTGTATAAATTGATTACAAACTCAAGAAGTTAAACGGCTGGGTCCTTTTTGAGCCTTGAAGCCAATTTTTGTTGTTGTCATTCTCGCAGCCTCCTTCGCACAGGCTCTTAAAAGACAATTTAAAGCAAAGAACAGAAATAAGTGGGGGGGGGGGAAAGTTTTTCAGACAGGGTGTATAGAACTACAGTGGCTTCCTGGAGACATCGTATCCGGAATTAATTTGGGTTGTATTTTGGATTCAGGCAATTGTTTTGGTAAAGTGACATTTCCACTTCCTTCTGAAACATTGCCTTGTAAGTTAAATAAAAAGCAGATGCCTGCATTGATTTATTTTTGTTCTTGAAAACTGTTTTTAGTGCGAGAGTATGGAATATAAACAGTGAAGGCCAGTCCAATTACAGATCTAAACGGTCTGCTTTTTTTGTTCTTCCTTAAAGGATTAATCCTAGATAGTTATTGCATTTTATATCTCCTTTTCTCTGAGAGCTTAAGAGTGCACGGGTATCCAGGGGTGGGCTGCTGGGGGTTTGCAGAGATTTGGGAGAACCTCTAGCTAAGATTCTGTGCAGTTTGGAGAACCCCCAAATCCCATTCCTGGCTGGCCCCGCCCACCCTTCCCCTCCTCTCCCAGGAGTCCCCATGTGGCCCGTTTTGGATGCAGGTAAGTGCAGGGCGCACGCAGAGGCTCAGGGAGGGAGAAAAACGGGCCTACCGGAAGTTCGGGAAAGCCAGAAATGGGCCCGTTTCCAGCCTCCAGAGGGCCTCTGGAGCCTGGGGAGGCTCAAAGAAAGCCTCTGGAGTCCGGGGGTGGGGAGGCAAAAACGCCCCACCTGCCGTGATGCAGAAGGCCGACTAGGCCACGCCCACCATGGCCACCCCCACTCAGCAACTGGGCAGAGAACCCCTTGCTAAAATTTTTGAAGTCCATCCCTGCAGGTATCCCCCTTCATTTCATCCCCCCAAAAATCCCTAGGTTGGGATGAGAGAGATTTTGAGAGAGCTTATGCACCGGAGAAATTTCCTTGTGTGTCCAATCACCCTTGGCCAATAAAGAAAATATTCTATTCCATATTCTAACTCAGCTTAGTCACCCAGTGTGCTTTTTAGTCAAGTTAGGACTAAAATTTGGGTCTCCCCGTTTTTTAGCTCTTAGCCATTGTGCTACATTGATTGCTATGAAGAGGGTATTATTTGCCCCAACTCTATAAACCTCTGTGGGAAGAAATATCCATTCTGGGTTCAGTTCCAAGCTGGGAGAAAGACACTGAAAACATGGAGGCTGATTGGAAAGATGGTTTAATGATGAAGCAGAAGCACATGGGTTCTGGTGTAGCTGACCACATGGAGTTGAGAGTGGGGAGGGGGGTTTATACCTTCTCTTGGGCTTTGCACTTGAGCTTCCTGTTCCTGTGCAAGAACACGTATTCTATTGGCTGTTGTCAGACTCCCATGGGGCCATGTAGGGGTTATGTAGGAGTCACAGCTGGCTCTATAGGCAAAGTACAAATCTTAGGTGTTTGTCTGAGCTAGGTTTGGTTGAAGTTTCTGAGGGTGGTGCAGTGAAGGGGCTTGTGTTCTGAAAGGGTGTTGGGCAATTCCTATTGTGGCTTAATAGTTTTTTTCCTGAAGGGTAATCCTGTCATCCTGGATCTGAAGATCTCTTGTTTTGTAGATAGGCTGGCCCAGTCTTTCCTAATGGGCAGAAAATATCTGCTGGGGGCCATTAAGACTGAGTCTGCTTCCTGCCTCTAAAAAAACACCTTTCTCCATTTCTCATTTAGGGAAATATAATATTCTGCCTTTTTAAAATATGCCTCAAAATATTTAATTCTTCTAGGAGGGGGGGTGCTGACTTTCTACACCTCCTATGATGCTATCATTGTCTTCTCCTTCTGACCCTCCTCTCTACCCCATGTGCTCAGATACCAGCTGTTGCCGCATCTTGAACTAGATCTGTCACTAAGAAAAGAAATGTTCTTGATTGTTAATGGGCGAAAGTCACCCCGGATGACTCATTTCATCACGGAGTTTCAGCCATCCCTGCTTCTTTGAGCTTTCATATTTTTCTTAACTCTCGGGGTGGGGAGGAACAGCATATTTTCTTTTTGAAGCTGCATGGCTGCAATATTGTTGCTGCCTACAAACTTCCCTTTGAGGTTCTCCTAGCAGCTTTACTTCGGACTGGAAGCAGGAGGAGAGGACATGTTTTTCAGTCAGGGGTGCATTGCTTCAAAACCATTTAGAAAATTCGCTACTTCATTTGTTTTTGTTTCGCACACATTTTGGGATTCTTCGGAACATTTTTACGTCTGTAAAAACATTGGTGTTAATCGCTGCTGCCCGTCATGTGTACTCCTGGTTTTCAAAAGTCACTGCAGGAAGACCAATATAGTGTAATAATGCATCACATGAGAACCTGGACACATCACAGCATCTGAATACTCTTTTTCCAAGGTTTTATTGATTGTTCTGCGAAGTGCTAGTCCTGTGATGGCGAACCTATGGCATGCATGCCACAAGTGGCACGCGGAGCCATATTGGTGGGCATGCGAGCTCAGCTCCGTTTTTGGGCCTTCTGTGCCCACCAGAAGTAGGGAAACAGGCTGTTTCCAGCCTCCAGAGGGCCTCGGGGGTGGGGAAGGCCATTTTCGCCCTCCACAGGCTCCTAGAAAGGCTCTGGAGTCTGGGGAGAGCAAAAAACAGGCCTTCCGGTCCCACCAGAAGTTGGCAAATGGGCCGTTTTCACCCTCCCCAGGCTCCTAGAAAGGCTCTGGAGCCTGGGGAGGGTGAAAAACGGGCCCACCGTGCCATCGCATGCCAAAAGCGGGGGGAGTGCAGGGGTGGGGTTGCATGCTCATGTGCGGGAGGGCGGGGCATATAGAATTATGGGTGTGGGCACGCGCACACGCAACCCCCCCCCCCGCATTCCCCCGCTTTTGGCACACAATGGCAAAAAGGTTAGCCATCACTGTGCTAGTCGGTGGTGTTTTGCTTGACTGGTGGTTCCTTTACTGTTGATGGTTGATCCTAAAAGGCAGAAGCTATCCAACCACTTCAGCATTCTTCATTGCCAGGTCTAAGGCTGGTTGTTGTACCTGTGATCATTAATTTGGTCTTGTTTACATGTTAATCCCATGTTTTCACTCTGTTTCTTGAATGTAGATCCTTTCTTTTTCAGCTACTGGGGTAGTATCATCCACATAATGCAGGTTATCGATGTTTCTTCTTCCAGTTTTAAAACCACACTCATCCTCTTCCTATCGAGCTTGGGCTGAATAAATATCCAGCATGTAGATTTTAAAGTAGTCCATCAGAAATCACCCTGGCTAGCTCAGGAAGGGAGACAGTTGTGTGATGGGTAGATGGTACACTAATATTATCCTTCTATTATCCCAGCCACATAAATAACAGAAGCAGACACTATAATATTGGCAGAGTGTAGGATGGAACTTGTGGTTTCTGAACTGGCAGACAGAAAGATTGACTCGCCTCTTATTCAAATCTCTGTGATACGTGCCAGGTCAATGCTTTCATAGAGGATTAACTCCTGGGTGATAGTCGTTCTACCAGCAGCTGAGCTAGCATTACAATTTGTTTATGTGGTTTAATAATTATTTAATAAACAATGTATTATTTCAGGGAAGAGAGGGGTGTACTGTAGGCTTCTGATTAGGTTACCTATAACATTTTTCCCTTCCGCATTGGTGTTTGGCTTGACTTCTTTCTTTGGCGCTTCTAAACTATTGTACAGAATTTGTCAGACAAACACATCTGGTGGCTTTGTTTTTCCTGAAAACTGTCACTTTAGAGCAGGAGGGTCAAACTCAAGGCCCGCAGGCTGGATCCGGCCCGCTGGGCGCTTAGATCTAGCCCGAGGGGCCACCATGGAAACAGCCAGTTACTGGCCCACGGTGCCTCTACCAGTGAAAATGGAGGCAGAGAATGGATGGGGGTGGGGCCAGTCAGAGGTGGTATTTGCCGGTTCTCCAAACTACTCAAAATTTCCACTACCGGTTCTCCAGAACCAGCTGAATACCACTTCTGGCACGGTCCTTAGTTTGCGATGCTTGAGGCAAGAGTGAGAGGGCTCTGCTGGTTCCTAAAATGGCTTTCTTGTCTGACGAAAGAGGATAGTGTGGCACAGCTTCTCCATTTTTTACTAATGTCTTTTCCCCCCTTATTTTTCCACAGGCTGGCAGTGATGGCGAAAGCATAGGCAACTGCCCCTTCTCTCAGAGGCTCTTCATGATACTGTGGCTCAAAGGAGTGGTCTTTAGCGTCACAACAGTTGACTTGAAAAGGTAAGGAACTTGCTGTTCTTAGGAACCTCTTACTCTACAGCAGTGCTGAAATCCAATTTTTTTTGCTACCGGTTCTGTGGGCGTGGCTTGGTGGGCATGGTGTGGCTTGGTGGGCGTGGCAGGGGAAGGATACTGCAAAATCCCCATTCCCTCCCCATTCTTGGGGGAAGGATACTGCAAAATCTCCATTCCCACCCCACTCTGGGTCCAGCCAGAGGTGGTATTTGCCGGTTCTCCAAACTATTCAAAATTTCCGCTACCGGTTCTCCAGAACCTGTCAGAACCTGCTGGTTTTCACCCCTGCTATACATGTAGTCCTCGATTACAACGACAATTCAAATCAAATTTTAAAAAAAATTGAGCCCAAAATTTCGGTTGCTAACAGTCTGTTAAGTGAGTTTGGCCCCATTTTATGACTTTTCTTGCCATTAAGTGAATCACTGCAGTTTAGTAACACAGTTGTT
Organism: Pantherophis guttatus; assembly: GCF_059756535.1. Lineage (NCBI taxonomy): Eukaryota > Metazoa > Chordata > Lepidosauria > Squamata > Colubridae > Pantherophis > Pantherophis guttatus. The sequence continues at coordinate 18,943,935 of NC_142072.1, read as the reverse complement.
AAGTGAATCTGGCTTCCTCCATTGACTTTGCTTGTCAGAAGGTCGCAAAAGGTGATCACGTGACCCTGGGACACTGCGACTGTCATAAATATGAACCAGTTGCCAAGCATCCAAATTTTGATCACGTGATTACAGGGATGCTACAATGGTTGCAAATATTAAAAACAGTCATAAGTCACTTTCTTCAGTGCTGTTGTAACTACGAACCGTCACTAAATGAATGGTTGCAAGTCAAGGACTACCTGGATCTGGTTTCCTGTGACAGTTTTAGGTATTTCTTTGAATTGTAAAACGTCGGCACATGATTGTGGGACGCTGCAAACGGTCGTCAACACGGCCTGCTTACTGAACACTCAAAGTGCAGTTCTCCTTTAGGAGACACTGTTTGGATGGCAAACACCGGTGGATCCCACTGAGACTAACAGGCTAGGATAATTTTAATGGCACCTCTGTTCACTGCTCCAGGTTAATGTCACTCTCAAGCTCTACCTTAATAGTTTCGTAAAGGTAAAGGTTTCCCTCACACATATGTGCTAGTCAGGGGTGGGTTCTAAATTTTTTTTACTACCGGTTCTGTGGGCGTGGCTCATTTTGTGGGTGTGGCTTGGAAGTCATGTGACTAGGTGGGCGTGGCTAGCTGGTCAGTCATTTCTGGAAGGTCCTCGCACTTACGACCAGTCCTTGCACTTACGACCTGACTCATTTGTTTGCTTTTAACACTGATCAGCTGTAGGACGGCCCTTTGAAGCCCGGTGGCAAGAGTTTAAACAGTTTTTTTCCCTCTAGTCATCAGCTGGGACTCAGGAGGCAGCAATAGATTGGGGGTGGGGCCAAATAAAAGGTAAGAATAACTTGGGGGGGGTGGGAGGGCGGGGGGGGAGAACCGGTTCGGTGATGTCATATCGTCACATCTACCGGCTCAGCCGAACTGGACTGAACTGGGAGGAACCCACCACTGGTGCTAGTCATTCCTGACTCTAGGGGGCAGTGCTCATCTCCGTTTCAAAGCTGAAGAGCCAGCGCTGTCTGAAGACAACTCCGTGGTCATGTGGCCGGCATGACTAAACGCCAAAAACGCACAGAACACTGTTACCTTCCCACCAAAGGTGGTCCCTATTTTTCTCCTTGCATTTTTTACATGCTTTCAAACTGCTAGGTTGGCAGAAGCTGGGACAAGTAACGGGAGCTCACCCCATTACGCAGCACTAGGGATTCGAATTGCTGAACTGCCGACCATTCGATCGACAAGCTCAGCATCTTAGCCACTGAACCACCGCATTTCTTAACAGGTTGTAAATGATTTCGGTAGAAACCACTCTAATATTGTCTGCTACGTTGCTTATTTTGAAGCTTACAGCTTGGCAAGGCACTCATTCCCTCCCCGAGCGTCCCCGGTCTTTGCAGTGCCTAGTGTGGAATCCAAAGGAATTTAGGGAGCCTTCATCCCAATACCAGCAGCATTCTGTTCTTCCACCGTGTCACTTTCAAAGCAGATTGTCCCAAAGGCCAGCTGGTTCTCCCCCTTCTCCCTTGCTGAACTGATACTGGGGTTGTCTTATTCATCTCACACGCTGAAGCATGAAAGGAACAGATTAATAACATCGAAAATACAGTGTTGGACAATTGTTCTATCAGTGGGGTCATTGCTCTCTTGACAGCACGCCTGTTTATGCCACATGGAACTTTTCCCAGGAAGTCAAAAAGAAAAGGGAAGGACTCTTAATTGATGGAGGCAGTCTTTCCAATTACTGCACTGCTGACACCACGAATTCCGACCCCCCAAAAATGCCATCCACTAAATGGACACAAACCAGCAACTCCGCAGTGTTATTTATCTCCATTGTTCATTTGTTATTAGTTGCGAAGTCGTGTCCCACCCATCGCGACCCCATGGACAATGTTCCTCCAGGCCTTCCTGTCTTCTACCATCCATTTAAGTCCATTTAAGCTCACTCCTACTGCTTCAGTGACTCCATCCAGTCACCTTGTTCTCTGCCGTCTCCTTCTTCTTTTGCCCTCAATCATTCCCAGCATTTGGCTCTTCTCCAGTGAGTCCTTCCTTCACATTAGATGCCAAAGTATTTGAGTTTCATCTTCAGGATCTGGCCTTCTAAAGAGCAGTCAGGGTTGATCTCTTCTAGGACTGACTGGTTTGATCGTCTTGCAGTCCAAAGGACTCGCAGGAGTCTTCTCCAGCACCAGAGTTCAAAGGCCTCAATTTTTTGGTGCTCAGCCTTTCTTATGGTCCAGCTTTCACAGCCATACATTGCAACTGGGAAAACCATAGCCTTGACTATACGCACTTTTGTTGGCAGGGTGATGTCTCTGCTTTTTAGTATGTTGTCTAACTTTGCCATAGCTTTCCTCCCCAGGAAATTCCACTGTTCATGGAATGAGAGAAATGGTGGAGGAGATAAAGACTTTCTTTGGGGCTGTTGATGTTCATGGGAAATCATTTGAGCCGTTCTCCACTATGAGGGCTTCTCTCTTTTTGAAGTTTTGGATTAAAGTGAAATTATCTAAGCCTTTCCAGCTTTGTGACCTTGGAACAGGTCCTCCTGGCTTGAAATGCGTTCATAACTTTGAATGGTCACTAAACGAAAAGTTGTAAATCGAGGACTAACTGTAGGTTGCTATTCATGCACACACATGTGATCTCATTTCCTCGTTCCCGCCATGGGCATAGAACCTGCATGCATGAATGACCAGAGATCAGGATGACAGGTTGGTTGATCTGTCATCATGTCTCTGTTCATTCATGCATGAATAGCTTAAGTGATAGGAACAATGAATAGGAAAGCGAGGTGTGTGAATATGTAATGCCAAGCCAGAGAAGTTGCACTCATTTCTGAGAAAAATGGCTAATATACTTAATGCCGTGGCCTGTCGGCAGCCGGCCCCTCCAGCAACCGAATCAGATGAGGCAGTGTGGGAGACAGGGCCAGCATCAAGGCAACGTGAGAGCTCCGAGGGGGAAGAGGGAATGGAGCCGTCAGAGATAGAGACAGAGGCGGAGCCTGGGCCGTCCATCAGCCCTCAGATGGAGAGTCAACAGCCCCCAGGTCTTTAGGTGGCTGATGAGAAAGAGGAGGAACAGCTGGGTCCAGCGTCTGATGCGCGGATGTGCAGAAGGCAGAGGAGAGGAGAGCAGTGGAAATCTATGGGCTGATCCTTGGGACAGAAGAGCCACCACTGCTAGCGAAGCCCCACCCTAGTTCTGGGGATAAAAGGCAGGGGGGCAGAGATGAATAGGTGTGGCAGACAACTATTCATCTCCCTGCCGGACAGATTTGTTAGCCTGCTGTGAGAGAGAGAAAAACATTTTGCCGGGGCTGCTGGCACTCCTAATAAAGGGAACATTTATTTACTGTATTTTTCAGAATATAAGACACACCAGAGTATAAGACTCACCTTAGTTTTTGGGGAGGAAAATGAGAAAAAAGCTGATTGGTGGGTGGATCGGCCTCCCGGAATACCCCCAATCAGCTGTTCCCAGAGGTGAATTTTAGCAACAGGTTTGTTGGTTGTGAGCTCTGTGCCTTGCTTTTTTTTTCTGCCTCTCAAACTTCTGAAACTCTGTTTCAGAAAAAAACTTTTTTTTCTGCCTGTGAAAGCCTCCGAAACAGAGGCTTTTATTCTGAAGGAGTATCTGTACCCTGTTTGATCTCCTTTCTTTGGTATTGGTATATAGATTAACCTCTTCCGATCTGTTGGTTATTGTGTCATTCTCCAGATTCGTTAGCATAGTTTGGTTAGAACCTTTACTGATTCTTCTTTTGTTGCTTGCCATATTATTTTAGATAAAAGCCTCTGAAGCTCTGTTTGGAGGCTTTTTTCCTGAAGCTTCGTTTCTGAGGCTTTTTTTCTGAAGCTTCTTTCAGAGGCTTCTTTCAGCCTCTGAAATCTCCGTTTGCGAGGCTGGGCGGGGCTACATTCGGATTATAAGATGCATCCAGATTTTCACCCTCTTTTTGGGGGGAAGAAGGTGCGTCTTATACTCTGAAAAATACGGTAACTACAGAGGGTTTGTCATGTTTGGGAGCCAGGTCCGAACACTTAATTTCACATTTGTATAACATTGACAATTGTGAACTATCAGAAAAACAAAACTTTATTGCCAGATCGAAAACTCATGCTTTTGACTCGCTGTGGACTTTCTATTCCTGGGTCTTCGTTTGTGCAATAACCGCTCCCATTTCCTTAAAAGGGAAAACTCATTCTCCCCCCCCCCCTTTTTTTTTTTTTTTAATTTGATTTATGTGCTGCCCTTCTCCGAAGACTCAGGGCGGCTTACAATGCGTTAGGCAATAGCCTTCATACTTTTGTATATTTATACAAAGTCAGCTTATTGCCCCCACAATCTGGGTCCTCATTTTACCTACCTCGAAAGGATGGAAGGCTGAGTCGACCTTGAGCCTGGTGAGATTTGAATTTGCAGTAATTGCAGGCAGCTGATGTTAATAACAGTGCTTTATTTATTTTTATTTATTTATTTATTTATTAAATTTTTATACCGCCCCCTCTCCCGAAGGACTCGGGGTGGTGAACAGCCAAAATTAAAAACACACAATACAAATATTAAAATACATTAAAACGAAATTAAATTATCTTTGGCTTCTCCAATTTAAAACTCCTTAGCCATAAAATTCCCCAATTAAAAGATTTTTAACCCAGCCCGGCTTGCTGAAATAAAGTCTTCAGGGCCCGGCGGACGGTCCGGAGGTCCGGGATCAGTCGTATCCCTGGGGGTAGCTCATTCCAGAGGGCGGGTGCCCCCACAGAGAAGGCTCTTCCCCGGGGGGTCGCCAGCTGACATTGCCTGACAGACGGCACCCTGAGGAGGCCCTCTCTGTGGGAGCGGGTTGGCCGGTGGGAGGTTATCTTTAGTCTGCTGCGCTACCAGGGCTCACTCCCTTTCTATTAGGACATAAAAATTGAGTTTTAACATAGCCACAGTAAGTCAACGGTGCATCTTTTTCACCCTCGTCGCCACAGACGATGGCAATAATACGCAAGTTCCTCTTTCAAGTACATATTTGCAGAGACTTGGGTGAATTACTGTAGCCTCTACACGGCTCCCACCAGTTGAAAAGTTCACAGCTAAGGAATTGTGAAACTCAGGAAAAACGCTATCAATTTACTCTTCTGTGACATCCATTTTCCTTTGCTACTTTCTCCTTTTATATCTAATTCTACGCTAACAAGGGGATATTTGCAGCTCGGTTAATAACACAAGCACAACTGCATGCAGGCTAAATGGGGACATACCAGCCCTTTCCTCCCCTGCCAAGTGCTCGTATTTTTTTCCCCCCCTGCAACTGCTAAAGACAGAGGTTTCATTCTTTTCCATCTTCAGGAATGCAGCTGGAGTCTGTATGCAGGAATTAGACGGTCTTTGTTGGACCGAGTAAAGCTGTAGCATCCCAAGTTCTAGCTTGCTTGGGAATATAAGACGATTTTTGGGACTCGTATTTTTGCAGAGCATCGGAAGGAGATTCTTGGCTGAAAAGAAGGATGGAGGAAGTGAGCCAGCGGTTTTCAGATTTTCTTTTTGAGAAGTCCGGAGGCTTTTAAAAGCTTTAAAGAATGGCTCGCTTTTTGGGGGTGGGGGTAGGGATGAGAAGCTAATACTAGAGGCTGCTTTCTTCTCAAAACTGTGCTGGATTGCGGGTTCTGCTTTAGGCTCCGTGCAGTTTATGGAGGGCAGAAATGAAGATTGGTGGGCTGAACCATGCTTCCATCTTTGCTGTTGCTCCTGCCCTCTGGTATATCTTGCGCCCCCACTCCCCCCATGAGGTTGGCCCCAACCCTCTTATCCTTTCATAAGGGCCTAAAGATCTGGGACTCTGCCAGTTGGCTTAGGGCTCCAATATGGGAACTGCACAATAGAGTCAGTTGATCGAGGAAAAAGCAGATCTCCCTCCCCCCCATTTTTCGTAAGAGTGAAAAATGGTCATAAGTCACTTTTTTTCAGTGCTGCTATAACTTTGAATGGCCACTAAATGAACTGTTGTAAGTGGAGGACTAACTGTAGTTAAAGAGCGCATGCTAAAATGACCCATATCGTGCGCTACTAGTTCTTTGTCAGACTGGAAACTGGTAAATATAGTGTTGTTGTTTTTTAATTTAGTATTTATAGCCTGGGTCGCTGCTCAAGTTATTTAGGGCCAAGCAATCTCTGCCCCAAGCACGTCTTCCTTTGGCTATGTGTACATTTAGAGTTTTCTAAGAGCTGGGGAAAATCCCAGGAGCTTTAGTTACCCTGTTTCCCCGCAAAATAAGGCATCCCCTGATAGTAAGCCCAATCGGGCTTTTGAGCGCATGGCAATAAGGCCAAGCGCTTATTTCAGGGTTTAAAAAAATATAAGACAGGGTCTTATTTTCGGGAAACATGGTACTTGATAGTAAGGTTGAGACGTCTGCTCTGAAAAGTGAATTCGTGTCCTGATTACTTTAGGAGAGAAGAACCAGAGAGACCTGTGGGCTCCATATTTCAAGGTCTGTTTGCTTGTTGAGAGTTCCACGGTTGACCACCATGATACATACTCCCAAGATACCAAAAAATGTTGAGGCTCTAGAACAGTGATGGCTAACCTTTTTGCCGTCGCCTGCCAAAAGTGGGGGGAGCACGGAGGGGTCATACACGCACGTGCCCACACCCATAATGCAATGTCTCCCGTGTGCCTTGCCCCTTGTGCTTGCACACATGACCCCCACGCTCCCCCCCATGCATGTGTGCGTGACACCCCCCCTGTGCTCTCCCCGGTGTGTGTGTGTGTGTGACCCCCTCGGCCCGTTTTGGCCCTGGCAGCCTCCCTGAAGCCTCCTGGGACCAAAAACAGGCCATGGGGGGCTGCCCTGCTTCCCCCCGTGCTCCCCCACCCCCCATTGCTGCACACGTGCCCTCACATACATGCGCTACGCCTCCATGCCAGAGGCCCGAAAATCAGCTGGCCAGTGGGAGGTGTGCGCACATGCGCGGTGGAGCTGAGCTGGGCAATGGATCGCGTGCCAGCAGAGAGGGTTCTGCGTGCCACCTGTGGCACGCGTGCCATAGGTTCGCCATCCCAGGTCTAGAAGGAGTGCACAGTAGAGCAACAGAGAGGATAAGGGGCCTGGACCATAGGTGAACGATTGCGGGAACTAGATATATATGTCCTAACACATGGGTGTCATGCTCAAGGCCTGGGACCCGGATCTGGCCCGCGGGGTGCTTAGATCTGGCCCGTTGGGCTGCTCTGAAAACAACAAAGGACTGGCCCAGGGTGCCTCTGTCAGCAAAACCGGAGCTCGGGAGGGCCGCATGCAGCTCTGTTTTTGTCGGCCGAGGATCGCAGGAGGCCGTTGCAGCCGAAAACGGAACTCAGGAGCCTGTTTTTGATCTGCCACAGGCATCCCCAACACAAGTGACGTTGAGCTGGCCACGCCTATCCTGCCCCCCCCAGGTCAAAAACAAGCCTGATGCAGCCCTCAATGAAACCGAGTTCGACACCCCTGGCCTAACAAATTAGGGGAGACATGATAGCAGTCTTCCAAGATTTGAGGGGGCTGTTACAGAGAAGAGGTGTTTGACCTAATCTTCACAGCACCTGAAGACAGGACAAGAAGTAACGGATGGAAGCTGGCCAGAGGGAGATCCAACCTGGAAATAAAGAGGGATTTCCTGACAGCAAGAACAATTCATCAATGGAGCAGCCTGCCTCTCTTGAGTTGTGGGGGCTCCATCGCTGGAGGTTTTCAAGACACGATTGGACAACCAGGATGATATTGGTATAAAGGACTCCAGCCTTGGGCAGGGCGTTGGACTAGGACAGGGGTCTGCAACCTTAAACACTCAAAGAGCCATTTGGACCCATTTCCCACAGAAAAGAAAACACCGGGAGCCACAAAACCTGGGTGGGCGTGGCCAACTCAACATCACTCACTTCCACCAGTCACATGACCCACCCCCCCAGCCACACCTACCCAGCCGGCCATTAGGGCAGAGAACCAGTTGTTAAAAAACACCGGGAATCACAAAACCCTTTTGATCTCTCTCTCTCTCTCTCCCTACCCCCCTCTCTCTGTATCTCTCTGCCTCTGCCCCTGCCGCTTCTCCATCCCCCGCCGTCTCCCTTGCCTTTTCAGGCCAGGTGAGGAGTGACTGGGAGGGGAGGGAGAGGGGCGGGGCCAGCCAGTAGTGGGATCACTTGACATGGAGCCACAGCAGAGGGCCCAAAGAGCCGCATGCGGCTCCGGAGCTGCAGGTTGCTGACACCTGGACTAGGAAGATCTCAAGGTCCCTTCCGGCCCTGTAATTCTTAGTTGGTTTTAAAGCCTCTGACGATCCCAGCTGACTTGCCTGATCGGCAGAGGCTTTTTTTCCTTTTAAAAACATATTTTCTATAACCTTTTCATCCAAAGAGGTTGTAGAAAAAATGCTTTTAAAAGCCTCTGATGATCCCAGCTGAGCCGCGTGATCATCAGAGGCTTTTTTTTTTTTTTTTTACTTTTAAAAGCATTTTTTCGGCCGAAGAGGTTGTAGAAAAAATGTTTTTAAAAATAAAGAAAAAGCCTCTGATGATTGCGCGGCTCAGCTGGGCAATGGATGGGGGGCAGGGATTTTTGCTACCGGTTCTCCGAACCACCTGCCTCCATCGCTACCGGATCAGGCAATCCGGTCCGAACCAGGAGCATTTCATCCCTCGGTTTCTTTGGGTTGAATTTTATTTAACTAGGCTCTTGGAATATAAATAGGATTAACAGATGCTGCTTTGAGCTACTTGAAGGATGTGCCATGTACCTCTGCCCCCGTATGCCATAAATTCTTTTCCATTTCACGCATCAAAATGTTGGGAGTTCAGAAGCTGCAAGACTCAGGATATGAAGTTGTCATGCTTGTGGGATGTTTCTTGCTTTGTTTGTTTTTTTTTAACAAGGAGTAGTGGTTGAAAATACTCTCTGCGCTGATCCTCCCTCCTGCCCTCAGCCGCAGCCAGGAATAAAAAACTGCATGAATAAAAACTGGTTTTTGGGTTACTGAGCTCTGTGAGTCTTTGTGGTTTGGAAGTTTTTTTTTTTTTTTTAAACCAATAGGGTCGTGTTGAAAAGCTCCAAACATCCTGAAAAGAAACACCCATTTCATTTCAAGTTTGGGATACAGAAAAATAGTGGGTGGTGTTTTGTTCTAAGTTTGGAGCATGTGGCATGGCCGTTTCCATCAGAGACTTTTGCGCACCCCCTTTACAAAAATCTTGTTTTCTTTTGAAGGAAGATTTGTCCGGAAGACAGCCAGAGGGGTTCAAAAATGCTGAATATTTGACCCGAGGACCAGTGAGTTCTTCTAATCCAGGGGTGTCAAACTCGATTTCATTGAAGGCCGCATCAGGGCTGTGTTTGACCCAGTGGTGAAATCCAATTTTTTTAAAACTACCGGTTCTGTGGGCGTGGCTTGGTGGGCGTGGCAGGGTATACTGCAAAATCCCCATTCCCTCCCCACTCCTGGGGGAAGGATATTGCAAAATCTTCATTCCCACCCTACTCTGGGGCCAGCCAGAGGTGATATTTGCCGGTTCTCCGAACTGCTCAAAATTTCCACTACCAGTTCTCCAGAACCTGTCAGAACCTGCTGGATTTCACCCCTGGTTTGACCGTCACTCCTGTCGAGGGCGCCGGTGCTAACCTGCGCGCTCTGCCAGCAAAAATGGGCTCCCAAGCCAGTGGTGGAATTCAAATTTTTTTTACTACTGATTCTGTGGGTGTGGCTTGGTGGGCGTGGCAGGGGAAGGATACTGCAAAATCTCCATTCCCTCCCCACTCTGGGGCCAGTCAGAGGTGGTATTTGCTGGTTCTCTGAAATACTCAAAATTTCCGTTACCGGTTCTCCAGAACCTGTCAGAACTTGCTGAACTTCAACCCTGTCCCAAGCTCCGTTTTTGGCTGCCACGATCTCTTGCAACCCTCTGCCAGTGAAAACAGAGCTCGGGAGGGCCGCTCCTTTTTCACTGGCAGAAGGTTGCAGGAGGCTGTGGTAGCTGAAAATGGAGCTCGGGAGCCCGTTTTTGCTGGCAGAAGCACTGCGGGGCAGTCCTTTGCTGTTTCCAGGGTGGCCTCATGGGCCAGATCTAAGTACCCCATGGACTGGATCCAGCCCCCGGCCCTTGAGTTTGACCCCTCTGTTCTAGTCCTTCTACACAGAAATCCACTCCGTGTTTCTGTCGGTGTTCCTCATTTCAACTGCACCTTTGGGTGGGTGGGTGAATGCCGCCGGGGGCGCGGGGGGCATGGATTTATGGAGAGGACTCTAGCACTTGCTAATGTGAGTAAGAGTCCCTTCCGGGCAGGGAAGGGTGTTTTTTTTTAAAAAAAAAATTGCCTGGTAATTGAGTGGAGCTTGGCTTTCCAAGTCTGCCAAAATGACACATTAGCATCTTTAGACAGGCTGGTACATATGTCTTCAACTAGTTTGGGCTGGATTCCTGAGCTTAAAGATTACTTCCTGTTTTTGGAAGGCTCTCTGATCCTTTTCCTTGCACATCTTGAGCGAGGTGGGAAGGGTTATCAGCGTGTTTTCCCATTTTTTTTCTCGTAAGCGTTGAGGGAGTGCCCTTGCTGTGCTTGTACATAATTGGTAAAAGTTGGGAATTATGCATAGCCTGAACTTCTTGTATGAGGTTGGAAACCAACGATGACTTTATACCTTGGAATCTGCAACTGGCCCGTTTGCTGTCTGGAGGAGTTCAATTTTAATCCAACAACGAAGCCAAGGTTTAGTTGGAAAAGTGATCCTTGTTTTTCCCTCTTTTTTTTATTGCTTGATACATTTTGTTCCTTTAAAATAAGGAACTATTGGAAAAGAATCTTATCAGTGAACAAGTTCTGGCTGGCCCCGCACCTCCCAGGAGTCCCTATGTGGCCCGTTTTGGATGCAGGTAAGTGCAGGGTGTGCATGGAGGCTCAGAGAGGGCGAAAAACGGGCCTACCTGAAGTTCAGGAAGGCTGGAAACGGGCCCCGGAGGGCCTCCGGACACCGGGGAGGCTGTTTTTGCCCTCCCGGAGACTCGACGAAAGCCTCCAGAGCCAAGGGAGGGCAAAAATGCAACACCCCCCCCCTGCCGTGGTACAGAAGGCCGACTAGGCCACGTCCACCATGGCCATGCCCACCCGGCAACCGGGCAGAGAACTCCTTGCTAAAATGTTTGAAGCCCACCCTTGTCTAGGGGTGTTGCTCATCTCTGTTTCTTAGTTGCTTCCGTGGTCATGTGGCCTGCATGACTATACACCAAGAGGCTCAGAACAATGTTACCTACCCACTGATGTGGTACCTATTTATCTACTCACATTTGCATGCTTTCGAACTGCTAGTTTGCAGGAGCTGGGGCAAGAACAGGAGCTCACCCCATTACGTGTCGCTTGGGTCTCGAAGTGCTAACCTTCCCGTCGACAAGCCCAGCATCTTAACCGCTAGGCCACCACACCCCCCTTTTCTCCCTTTACCTGCTTTCAAAATGACTTTTTTGGCAGCAAGTTAAGAGTTGATTTTTGCCTACTCAAAAGAACGAAATGCAGCGTTCACAATCCGTTTAAGTACACCTTACCATTTTGGATTAAAGTTGTCCATCTCGCCGCTCTCTTAAAAGGATTCTCCTTCAAGCCAAGGGGGAAAGCCACTCCAGTTATTTCCTGTAATTATTGTGGGTGTACACGGCAATGTTGTAATTGAAGCTTCAGCTGCTTCAGGCACGAAAGTGATTCATGTTTTTCAGCGTCTTCTGGAAAAAGGATCCATTGGGATATTCAAACCACCTACAGAGTTTCCAACAGGTTTACAAAGCTGGCTATTGTGTGTGGCGTTGAAGGAGGGAGAGGGATCTGGAAGCACCAAGGCAGGGAATGTTGGCTTTGGGATAAGGTGGAATATGAGTCACCTGCCTTGAATGACATACACATGAGCAGTCTTCCACCCCCTCCAGGTTGTTCACATGTGCATTTTGATGTTCAGTGTTTGCGTTTTTGGGAAATCCCTGCTGTACCTTTTCTTCAGAATGCTTCACAATTATGAGGCATCCAGAATTTCAACATGAGACTCTCCACCACAGATATATGATATTAAAATTGAGACGTTTTAACTCAGATGGCCATTAGTCAGTGAACTTGTCAAGCTTGGGTTAGGCAATCTGAGGATTTCCAGCTGTTTTTCACTCCTACGATTCAACCCCAGCTTGTCAGTCAAGTGGATTTTGAGATTTGTATTATTCATTCATTTATTAATATTTATTGGCCACCCAGCTCCAGTGGATTCCGGGCATAACTCTGAAATCCAGATGAGGGGAAGGCATCAGATATTTTATTTCTAATGAGGCAACTGTGTTTAAATGAAAGAGGGCTGTGTAGTAACACCTACCCATAGTATAATTTATACTTCTTCAATCCACAGAGACCAGGGGTGTCAAACTTGATATGATTGAGGGCCACATCAGGATTGTGTTTGACCTCGGTGGGGGGGAGAGACTAGGGGTGGGTTTCTATCGGTTTGCCCCGGTTCAGGCAAACTGGTAGTGGCGGCTCCACCCACCTGGCCACCCGGACATCATCATGGACACTCTGCGCAAGCGAAGCTCCCAGTTCTGAACCAGTAGTGAAGGCAAGTAGTGAAGAGCCTAGGTGGCGCAGTGGTTAGAGTGCTCTACTGCAGCTACTTCAGCTGACTGCTAGTTCAGCAGATCAGCGGATCAAATCTCACCGGTTCAAGGTTGACTCAGCCTTCCATCCTTCTGAGGTGGGTAAAATGAGGACCCAGATTGTTGGGGGCAATATGCTATCTAGTATACTGTCTTTGGTGTAAGCCACCCAGAGTCCTCGGAGAGTGGGCGGCACAGAAATACAAATAATAAGTAAGTAAGTAAGTAAGTAAGTAAGTAAGTAAGTAAGTAAGTAAGTAAGTAAATAAATAAGGTGGAACCCACTACTGGAGGGAAGTGGCCGTGGCCAGGGTCGGCGTGGCCAGCTCAATGTCACTCGTGTCGGGAGCGCCTGTGGCGGCCCGAGCGCTCTGCCAGAGAAAACTGGCTCCTGAGCTCCATTTTTGGCTGCGACGGCCTCCTGCAACCCTTTGCCAGAAAAAACGAAGCTCTGGGGGGCCGCGTGCAGCCCTCCCGAGCTCCGTTTTCACTGACAGAGGCACCATGGGCCACTCCTTCGCTGTTTCCAGGGTGGCCCTGCGGGCCTTGAGTTTGACACCCCTGACATAGACTAACCCTTTTCAATCTGTTGCCCTTGCATTGAATTGGACTTTGTCTTCTCTTAATCCCCTGTTTGTATGGGTCTTGGGTAAAATCTTGGTGGCGCAGCAGACTAAAGGGCTGTTAAGTAGCACCAGCTGCCTGCAATTACTGCAAGTTCAAATCTCACCAGGCTCAAGGTTGACTCAGCCTTCCATCCTTTCGAGGTAGGTAAAATGAGGACCCGGATTGTGGGGGCAATAAGCTGACTTTGTATAAAAAAAGAACACCGCTTAGGGGGGGCCGAAAGCCCTACTAAGCAGGTATATACAAAAGTATGAAGGCTATTGCTTAATGCATTGTAAGCCGCCCGGAGTCTCTGGAAAAGGGCGGCATATAAATTGAACCAATAAATAAATAAATGATAAATCTGTATGCTCCTCCTTTGCTAGTACAGTTGCTAGCTCGTACAGAGTACAGATTAACAGAGTTGGAAGGGACCTTGTAGGTCATCTAGTCCAAGTCCAACCCTCTGCCCAAGCAGGAGACCCTACACGAGCCACGGTGGCGCAGTGGTTAGAATCCAGTACTGCAGGCTACTTCTGCTGACTGCCAGCTGCAATTTGGCAGTTCGAATCTCACCAGGAGTGGGATTTGGGGGTTCTCCAAACAGCACAGAATCCTAGCTAGAGGTTCTCCAGAACCCCTGCGAACCCCCAGCAGCCCACTCCTGGTTACAGGGTATGTGAATACACGGCTTGTAACTAACACACCCTGGACCTTGAGTGATAGCAGAATCCAAGAAGATGCTAAATCTGGAACTTGCATCTTTAAGGGAAGTGCAGCCTCACCTGAAGTAAGGGGCATACCTGCTTCCCGGATCTGTGAGTTGCCAATCCAGCAGCTCCACTTTGTCAGGATTTAATTTCATTTTATTGCCCCACATCCACCCTACTACTTTGTCTAGACGCTGCCTTATCTGACTTTGCTGACACCGAGTTCTGGTTTCTTTCATCAACGTACTGATGTCACCATCCCCACACCCTAATGGTATCATTCGGGTGTCTCTGTCTAAATGCCAAGCAACAAAGGTGACAGGAGAGGCGTGCAGTAATTCAGTTACTGAACCCGAAACCCGAAGGTGAGAGTAGAATCCCTGGAAACCTGTATTCCCTTCATCTCCCCATGCCAGCCCCAATGCTCACTGCACATTTGCAATCTGGACTGATTGGTGCAAATAAGAATGCCATGGGTGGAAGAAGTAGCTCTACTTGCATCTGTAGCTTGGTATCTGCAGCACACGGCAACGGCACTGAAAGGAGGAGGCATGCACGGCAGAGTCACTTTGCAAATGAAGTCAAGGGTTGCCACAAAGAAGAGGGAGTCAAGCTATTCTCCAAAGCACCTGAAGGCAGGACAAGAAGCAATGGGTGGAAACTAATCAAGGAGAGAAGCAACCTAGAACTAAAGAGAAAATTCGTGGCAGTGAAAACAATTAATCAGTGGAACAACTTGCCTGCAGAAGTTGTGAATGCTCCAACACTTTTTAAGAAGAGATTGGACAACCATTTGTCTGAAATGATATAGGGCTTCCTGCCTGAGCAGGGGGTTGGACTAGAAGACCTCCAAGGTCCCTTCCAACTCTGTTATTCTGTTCTGTTCTGTTCCATTCTGTTCTACTCTACTAATACTATACCAGAGGTTGGCAACCTGTGGCTCTGGAGCCGCATGTGGCTCTTTCATCCCATTGCTGCGGCTCCCTGTCGCCGGTCGGCTCCACAATTCATAGGGCTTTCGGTTAGGACAGGTAAAGGAAAAAGGACACCATGCTAGGAGGAGACTCTGTGGTGAAGGAACTGGACTTCCGGTCAGCTCCAGACTTGAATGGGGGCTTCCAGTTAGGAGCTTTGTGGCTCTTTGAGTGTTTAAGGTTGCCGACCCCTGTACTATACTATACTAATACTAATACTTATACTATTCTATTTATATTTTATATTTAGTCGTGCTTCAAAAGCAAATCCATCCTCTGTCACCCCAAAGGTGCAGAACACTGATCAAAACTACATAACCTGTCTTATTTCTTGTGGCTCAAAGTAACTTCCTCCGTTTCTGCCCTGGTCAAGTCTGTGCTTTCTTTGCTTAAAGCAACATCGAAAAAGGACATTCAAGCACAAGGTTCAAAATCTGAACCCGTTTATTATTATTTTTTTTTTAAAAAAAATCTGCTTCCACTTCCTGACACTTTTAAGAGAAGCCACCTTGTTCTTAGCAATAAGAGCCCATTGTTATCATTCCCATTTTTGTTTTTTAAAAAAAGCCACTAATGCTTCACCCCCAATTTCCTGTAAACAGATGCATTCTCTCAAAACAGCTGGTCTGTTTGTCAGCCTCCTCTGAGAAGGCTGACAAACAGACGTCACTCTTGCAGGGTCCTACTCTTCTCTGCTTAAGAATCTCCCAAACGGGGTTTGGGGTTTGAGAAGCTTGTTTAGGGTAAATGTCTTGTGATAGGAGCAGTGACAGCCTCTGATGTGAGCGTGTGAAGCCAGAGCCCTGTTCCAAGAGGAAGCAGACTTGGAAGACAGGCAGGCATCTGCTTGGAGGGGAAATTTGCTTGCTTTCCCCCCCTGCAGATCTACTTCTTTCACTTTCCGAAGAGATTTATAGCCTACTACACAATCCACCCTTGCCTTATTTGGAAATATTATTTGGAGACCGAAAGGGCTGCACCTATCCGTATTAAAATGAGAGTAAATGCCGAAGCGTGCTATTTCCTTTCTTTGATTTTTATCAAAGAAGGTTAAAGGGGTACTTCTGATTTTCCAGTGTGTGTTTTTTTCCCCCAGTTTTTTTTTAAAAAATACTGAATCTGTTTGGAAGTATTTCATCCCTGAGCTTTTCTCCCACTGCATGCAAAACGGGTGAGGCAGGAATGGTGAACGAGGAATCCTTGGTGCTCTCTGGGATGGGTGGTTTTTCTTGCAGATGTTTCATTACTCAAACTAGGTAACTAGATGTTACCTAGTTCATCGTTCAACAGCATTGATGACGTTTCCTAGTTTGGGTAAGGAAAGGTCTGGAAAAAACACCATCCAGCTCAAAGAGCACCAAGGACCCCCTCATTTCAATCCTGAGCTGCTAATATTCCCCTTTATCAAAATGGTGGAACTTTCTACAAGTCAGAAGTGGTTTTCATATCCCCTCGTTCAATGGAGAATTCAGCATTACTGGAGTTGTATGTGGTGGGTGGCTGGGGCAAAGACCTGGTCAGTTGAAGCTGAGAACCAAAAATGAAATAAATGTGGCATGTATACATCTGAACTAGACTGTATTGTTTCTCTGAGTTGTATAATATATGTGGGTATATGCGTAATTTTGTATTCATTCATTCAGTCAGTCAGTCATGTTTATGTAGTGTATATTGGAGATGATGACTCTTTGAGAGCTGTATGCAACAAAATTTCATTCTAATGTGTGCTGATTAGTGTCGACACCGGTTCGCTGCCCATGCATGCACGGTGCGCACTAGATGTGTGCCACATGCACAGTGTGTGCCAGATGATGTGCAACCAAACATACACTGCACGTGCATGCGCAGTGCACACCAAACACATGCTGTGTGCATGCGCAGTGCGCACCAAACTCACGCTTCACACAGAAAAAACCGTTTGAAGATAAGTAGAACAGTGAGGGGGGACACCACTGTGCCGCACAGTTTAGATTTGTAGAAAGCAGGATTTTCTGACAGCTGATTGTCGAAAATACTGGTTCGGACCAACCGGTAGCTTTTTTTTTTTTTACTACCGATTTGCCGAATCAGTAGATTTTATCACTACCAGTTTGCCCAAACCGATGCAAACCGGTAGGATTTCACCACTGCCTTTAACGTGACAATAAAATTATTCTAAGTCTAAGAATCAGAAGGGGTGGGTGTTGGGCATATGTAAAGAGAATGTATGAATGCAATTTGAATAACCAATTAAAATATAAGCGCACAGAGTTTGTACAGGTAGTCTTCGGCTTGCGACCACAATTGGGCCCAAAATTTCTTTTGTTAAGCAAGACATTTGTTAAGTGAGTTTTGCCCCATTTTACGACCTTCCTTGCCACAGAGGTTAAGTGAATCACTGTAGCTCTTAAGCTACTAACATGGTTGTTAAGTGAATCTGACTCCCCCATTGACTTTGCTCGTCAGAAGGTCGCAAAAGGAGATCCCATGCAACCATCATAAATATGAATCAGTTGCCAGGCATCCAAATTTTGAACATGTGATTACAGGGATGCTAATTGTTGGGGGCCAGCCAGGGGTGGCATTTGGGGGTTCGCTGAACCCCGGCAATCCTTGGCTAGAGGATCGCCCGAACCCCTAAGGAGCCCATCCCTGATCCTTGGGCATGTTACGTTGCAGATGACAATGCGAACTACGATTTGGGGAATTCCTTGAACTGTTTTTCATGTAAACCATGTAACTTCTCTGTCTCAGGAAGCCTGCAGACCTTCAGAACTTGGCTCCAGGGACACACCCGCCTTTCATCACCTTTAATAACGAAGTGAAAACTGATGTGAACAAGATTGAAGAGTTCCTTGAAGAAGTTCTCTGCCCACCCAAGTAGGTATCATTGAGAGGGTTGGGTAGAAGGGAAGGGGGAGTGAGGTTCATGCTGTCATTTTTCGTCATTCCTCTCGCCGGTTCTCAAAAGTGTGGCTTAGCTCACTGAACCCGTAGCTGTTTGCACTGCACGCTCCAGCATAGGTCACCCGCAACTACTTGCAATTTAGCGATCTTTTGAAGTTGCAGTGAAAAAGGTGACTTGCAACTGGTCCTCACACTTACGACCGTTGCAGTATTCCCTACAGTCGCTCGATCAAAATTTTGGCAAGTGGCTCGTCTTTATGAAAAGGGACTTACAACCAGTCCTTGTACTTAAGTACCATCGCTACATAGTTCTATAAAAGAAGTTGGAGGGGTGTTTTTTAACACATTTTTGTTTCTTTGCCTAATTTTTATTTTTTTCCTCTTTTATCACCTATATAGTTCCCTATCTCTCTTTTTTTAATCTTTTTTTCTTTTTGACCACTTGCTTTTTGTTCGTTTTTATCTTTTATCTTTGCTTTATTAAAAAAAAAATGGTGAAATTACATTAAAATACATTAAAATAAAGACAATACAGAAGATGAAAAATAATAGCAGCTGGGCACCATCCATAATTTCTCTTCCTCTGAATACTGGTAGGAAGGTGATTAGTAAAATAAAGGAGATGCGTGATAATTGCTCTCCTCTTAACTGCATGTTATTAGACACCCCCAAGCATGATAAGCCAGTCTCTCAGGATAGAAAAAAAATTGGGGTATCTACTTATCTATAAGAGGAGAAGACACCAGAAATTTACCACTGAAAATACTGTGCCAGCACTGTTCTCATACTGCCAGAACTAGGGATAAAGGCAGAGCTCTTTCTAAGCTTGCTTCTCTTTTGCCAAGACAGTTTTTGTCTCATTATTTTTAAAACTTTTATTTTAAAATTATTTTTTTATTATTTTAAAACTTTAAAAGTCAGGAATATACCTGACTTTTTAGTCAAAAGCCCTGTCCTACACAACACTGTTTCCACACTGTCCTACACAACACTGTTTCCACACCCACACGGGGTGTGACTTTGCCCTGGGTAGATTTGAAATAGTATATTCAGTTCTGGACATCTTGCTTTGAAAGGGATATGGAAAACATCCCTGGCCTGCTCTCGAATTGCCATAGGCCAGGCGGGATGGGAAACCAGCGAAATGGCACAGCAGCCACAGACAGATGCACATTCCACGCTTATTTCTCTCAAGGCTGTACCCCAGGGTTACCTACAGAAGCCGAGGGGAGTGCGAAATTGCTCTGTTGGCGAATGTGATTGATGACATACCCTGGGGGGAGGGGGGAAACAGGGTCATAATTGGAGCATAAATTATGTAGGGTCAGAGTTGGCTTCACTTGGGAACGTGCCGACATGAAGCTCCTAATAAATAACTGGATTTCTTTTGAAGTTTGGCTTGAGACTCATGATTTAATTAGGGCATCCTTTGGAACACTGACAGCTACACTAGAACAGATCCACAGAAGAGATATAAGGGATACTGAGCCCCAAGCCCACCAAATAATCATTAAAAAATCTGGACCTGATTTTATAGAGAACCAGTTTGGTTTAGTGATGAAGGGCACCAGGAGATGGGGAGTTCTGGTCCTCTCTTGACTTTGGGCCAATCACTCTTTCATCTCACCTCACAGAGTTGTTTGGGGGAAAAAGTGGAGGAGGAAGGAATAGTGACTATGTTTGCCACCTTGAGTTATTTACCCGTATTTTTCGGAGTATAAGACACACCGGAGTATAAGATGCAGCTTAGTTTTTGGGAGGCTCTCCTCACAGTCACTCATGCCCTTGTCACCTCACGGTTAGATTATTGCAACACGCTCTACATGGGGCTACCCTTGAAAAGTGTTCAGAGACTACAGTTGGTCCAGAATGCAGCTGCGCGAGCTATAGTGGGTGCACCTAGATACACCCACATTACACCAATTCTCCGTGAGCTGCACTGGCTCCCTATTGGTCTCCGGACACAATTCAAGGTGTTGGTTATTATCTTTAAAGCCCTACATGGCTCAGGGCCAGGGTATCTTCGAGACCGCCTTCTACAGCATAGCTCCCATTGACCGGTAAGATCCCACAGAGTTGGTCTCCTCTGGGTCCCCTCAGCTAAACAATGCCGGCTGGCAGGCCCGCAGGGGAGGGCCTTCTCTGTGGCTGCCCCAGCTCTCTGGAACCAGTTACTTCCTGAGGTCCGGACCACTCCCACCCTATTGGCCTTCCGAAAAGCGGTGAAGACCTGGCTTTTCTGGCAGGCCTGGGACCGTTGATCTCGCTGTTGTGATCTTGTGAGATCTGGCCATGAATGGTGTGCATGAGTTTTAATATTTTAATTTTAAATGTTTTTATAATGGTTTTTTAAATGCATTGTAAGCCACCCTGAGTCTCCGGAGAAAGACGGCATATAAATTGAACTAATAATAAATTGAACTAATAAATAAATAAGGAAAATAGGGAAAAAAATCTGCCTACCTATTCATCTGGCTAGCGTCCTTAGTCTGGTCATCTTCAGCACATTAGTTTGCTAGTTTTTTATCCGCTGCTTCGGGATAAAAAACAGCTTCTAAGGCACAGCTGGGAGGAAACAGCAATGAGAAAAGCAGGTAAATCATTGGGGGGGGGAATCGCTTCACTCAGCTAGCACCTAGTTAGGGCTGAAAAAAAGCTTCTAAAGAACAGCTGAGAGTTGGGAGATCGCACAGCTGGAGAGTCGAGGGAGCAGGCAAAGCTGGGAAGATCACTCGCTAGGGCCTCGTTAGGGCCTCGTTAGGGCTGAAAAAAAGCTTTGAAAAAGCTACATTCAGAGTATAAGACGCACCCAAATTTTCAGCCTCTTTTAAGAGGGAAAAAGGTGCGTCTTATACTCCAAAAAATACGATAATACATAATAAAGATGGGGTAAAACAGGAAAAAAAATAGTGCTTTAGTTGTTGGTTGCAAGAGGTTGCTGCAGGATCTATTCATTGAAATTCAGAATCCGACAAAGACCGGGGGCTTCAAATTAAAAGAAAGGAGATTCCGACAATATCAGGAAGAATTTCCTGTTGGTAAGAGCTGTGGAACAAAGCAAGCAGAACAATGATTTTCAGACTAGCGTGACACCTGCGAGCTGCTGTTGGGGTTTACTGGGTATTTTAGGGCCTCTGGGACCCAGCGTTTGCACGATCGACCTTCTCTTCCTCCCCTGCCCCCATTTTAATATTGAATAAACTTCATTTCACAATCTTAACTGCCTTCCACCCTTTTAGGCCGTGGCCAAATTTGAGCTGAGTCTGCAAAGAGCAGTTAAAATTCAAGGGACCTAGTAATACAGAATTGGAGTACAGGTAGTCCTCGACTTACGATCACAATTGAGCCCCCAAAATTTATGTTGGCAAGCAAGGCGGTTTTAAGTTAATTTTGCCGACCTACCTTGCCACAATTTTGAGTGAATCACTGCAGTTGTTAAGTTAGGAAATACAACTGTTAAGTGAATCTGGCTTCCCCATTGACTTTGCTTTCAGAAGGTCCCAAAAGGGGCTCACATGACATTACAACCGTCATAAATACCCTGTTTTCCCCCAAATAAGACATTCCCCTGATAATAAGCCCAATCAGACTTTTGAGCGCATGGCAATAAGGCCAAGCGCTTATTTCAGGGTTCAAAAAAAAAATACAAGACAGGGTCTTATTTTCGGGGAAACATGGTATAAGCCAGTTGCCAAGCATTCAAATTTTGATCCTATGACCATGGGGATGCTGCAGCAGTCATAAGTGTGAAAAATGGTCACTTTTTTTCAGGGCTGTTGTAAATTTGAACAGTCACTAAATGAACTGTTGTAAATTGAGTACTACCAGTATGCTGGATATTTCAACCCTAAGCATCATTTTATGGACTTCTTAAGTGGATATGGGATCAAAATCAAATGTTGGGAGTGTCACAAATCAGTATTGAAAAGGATGTTATTAATAATGAATGTTATAAGGAATAAATGGAGAGGTGTAATCCTGTATCCTAGCTCATGCTGTCACTTAAACTCTTTCAGGTATATAAAGCTTTCAGCAAAACACCCAGAATCAAATACTGCTGGAATGGACATTTTTGCTAAATTTTCAGCGTTTATCAAGAATTCCAGACCTGAAGCCAATGAAGGTAGGAAATCCATGCTGGTTTTTTTATATTGTTATTTATTATTATTATTATTATTATTATTATTATTATTATTATTATTATTAATAATAATAATAATAATAATAATAATAATAATAATAATAATAATAATAATAATACTTCCATGCCGCCCACTCTCCGAGGACTCTGGGCGGCTTACACCAATGACAGTATACTAATTAGCATATTGCCCCCAACAATCTGGGTCCTCATTTTACCCACCTCGGAAGGATGGAAGGCTGAGTCAACCTTGAGCCGGTGAGATTTGATCCACTGATCTGCTGAACTAGCAGTCAGCTGAAGTAGCTGCAATACTGCACCCTGTTATGTAGCATTAGGGATGCTTGCTCCAATCTATCTATCTATCTATAGAAAAGCGAAAACCACTCACGCATTAATCACAAAATCTCCAGAACCGTAAAGCCTACAAACTTGAAATTTGCCACATATGTTCCTCTTGGCTTCTAGGTGCTCACTAAGAAAGGATTTTTCGAAATGATCATCAGAGCATTAGTATTTCCCATATTATTATTAAGACGCTCTGATGCTAAGGAGTTATACTCCCTCTCCCCACTTCAAAAGAAATCTGTTCCAAATGCAAAACACAAGCAGAGGAGAGGAGTTTCAGTTTTACTTTCACAGCAGGAAGCAGCTTTACTACAGAATAGTGGAGCTAAGCCACGCCCAGCCTCCTTCCTGTCTCCTTCTTGCTCACACAGCAAATACTGGTTGAGTTTCCAAACACCCCTCGACTCTCTCACACACTGACAGGATGCTAGCCAGATGAATACCGATGGATGCTGCGGGCTGGGACATTCTACTCCCCAACCCCCTCTGTTCCAACTGCCAGTTGCATTATATTAACACATCCAATGCTACGGAGTTACACATTCTACATTAAGCTTCAGGCTGTAAGTGTCAATTTATCAAGTCCGAGCACATAATTTTGTAGCGAAGCACGGGCGTCCAGCTAGTTAGTCATAATGATGAAGGAAGCTTTTTCTCTGTAAACATACAAGTAGTCCTTGACTTACAACAGTCCATCTACTGACCGTTCAAAGTTACAACGGCACTGAGAAAAGTGACACGGCTGTTTTTCACACTTATGACTGTTGAAGCATCCCTCACGGTCACATGATCAAAATTTAGATGTTTGGCAACTGGTTCATATTTATGATTATTGTTACGGTGTCCTCGGTACAACATGATCCCTTTTTGCGACCTCCTGACAAGCAAAGTCCGTGGGGAGAGCAGATTCACTTAACAACGGTGTTACTAATTTAACAACCGCAGTGATTCGCTTAACAACCGTGACAAGGAAAGTCATAAAATGGGGAGGGGCAAACCTCATTTAACAACTGTCTCACTTAGTAGCAGAAATTTTGGGCTCAATAAGTCATAAATCAAGGATACCTGTAGTCCAGGGGTGGGCAACTGTGGCCCTTTTAGAACCTGTGGACTTCAACTCCCAGAATTCCTGAGACAGTCAAGCTGTTTCAGGAATTCTGGGAGTTGAAGTCCACAGGTTCTAAAAGGGTCACAGTTGCCCACCCCTGATCTAGTCTAATTTTTCCCCTGTCCCAAGAAAGTAGGTTTTTTTTTTTTTTTTTTAAAGAGTTTTCCCCCAAATGAGTGATATTCCACTATATTAGACTTCAACACCCCTAACCAGCACCAGGGAAGCTGCATGTCACACAGAAGCAGGTGATGAACCCTCCTGGCCTCTATTGCAGCTGTGTCAGGAGCAGAAAAGGGGTGAATTATTTCCTGTTCTGACTCACCAGTCTGCTTACTTCACCTCAAGGCCTTCCAGAGGCATCTTTGCAACAGGGCAAGAAGAAAGCAGCTGAAGTAGGAATGTTTCTGTTAGCGGAGAGGAAGCAGGGGGCAGAAACAAGCTAACCTCTACTTCAAATGGGTCTCTTCTAAAATGGCAACAACAATTAAGATGGCATGTCGAGGTCCTGCCTATATTTGGGTGTTGCACAACTTTAGAATAGAATAGAGTAGATAGAGTGGAGTGGAGTGGAGTGGAGTGGAGAGTGGAATGGAATGGAATGGAATAGAATGGGAATAGACTGGACTGGACTGGACTGGACTGGACTGGAATGGAATGGAATGGAATGGAATGGAATGGAATAGTTGGAAAGGACCTTGGAGGTCTTCTAGTCCAACCCCCTGCTTAGGCAGGAAACCCTATACCAGTGTTGGTGAACCTTTTCGGCACCGAGTGCCAAAATGGGAATGCGCGCACACGGGGGAGCACCGGAAACCAGAAGAGCAGGTGCGTGCCAGGAAGCTGAGCTTCCGGTTTCCGGGATGCATATGTGCGCCAGTCACCTGGTCTTCCTGTTTCTGACATGCATGTGTGCGCTGGAACCCAAAATAGCAACAGGCGACGGCTGGCGTGCCAGGAGAAATGGCTCTGTGTGCCACTTCCAGCACGCGTGCCATAGGTTCGCCATCACGACCCTATACCATTTCAGACAAATGGCTGTCCAATCTCTTCTTCAACATCTCCAGCTTTGGAACATCCACCACTTCTGGAGGCAAGTCGTTCCACTGATTAATTCTTCTCACTGACAGGAGAAGATCCGTGGGGCAGATCTCACCACATCATGGGCCACATCCAGCCCACGGGCCTTGTGTTTCACACCCCTGAATTAGAGCTCCTTTATTAATAAAAGGAGAATATTTTTGGCTCAGGGGTTGGAATGAGGGGTCCGGTGCTCAGAGAACACCAAAGACCCTTCAAAGTATAGTATTTCCAAAATTCATCTTCCTCGTGGCTGCACTTTCCTAGGAAGATGCTTCAGATATATTCAGTGGCACAGTTCATCTATGCTTTGTATTTAAGGGGGAAAACTCCCCTCCAGTGCATCTGTGGTTTGTGTGTCAATTTAATTCTGTTCTTGACACAAATTCAAAAAGTCCACTTTGACTCACACTGCTAGAATCGTGTTTCGTGCTGAATTTCACAGGAAACAAAAACCTTAATCTCATATTATTTTCTGGGGCTTTTCTTTTCTTTTTTTAAAAAAAGGTTTTTTATTTTTTAAGACAAACAAACATTTAGTGCATCATTCATTTCTTCCATGTGACATTTCGGTGCTATCTTCAAAAAGTTTCTTCTCTTCTCTATCTCTTCTGTCCTCGATCTCACCAAGTCCGTTACAAAGATTTTCCACTAATATAGTATTCTAATTACAACAATTTTTTCCCCAATCTCTTTTAAAACTTATTTGTATCTCTTTTCTAACCAATAATAAAATTGATTCCATATCTTAAACCATATCATGGTTAATCTATTCATTTCTGCTCAATCTAAAAAATTTTTTTTAATTACTTTTCCCTCCGATGGTGTATTCTCTACTTTCCAGTTTTGTGCATAAACAATCCTTGCCGCTGTTATTACATGTATAATCAAATATATATTATCTTTACTAATTTTCTCTGGTAAGATACCCGATAGGAATAGCTCTGGTTTTAAATCCATACGTTGTTGTATCATTTCCTCCAACCATAACTTAATTTCTGGGGCTTTTCTGTCGATGCACAGAATTGTATGGAAATCCGTTGCTCTGGGCTTGGCTACACAACGAGTAGAGAAACAGGGGAAACACACAAGTTCATTTCCAAAGTGGGAGTGAAATAGCTTCTGCAGCACCACTCGTTTCGTAATTTGCCCAGATTGGCACAAACCTGTATGACGGCCAGTGCAGAAATTATAAAGGGCAGTGTATTCCCCACTCCCACCTCCGTGCTGTAAAACTCAAATGCATTTCTTCTGAATTGCCAAGAGCTGGGAAGAGAATACTTTTTCCTGCACACGGACAAGGTCCTTTATTTAACGTCCCAGAAACCAGCATTCGTGCATGGTGTGTTGGTGGCAAATCAGGGGTGAAATGCTACCGGTTTGGGCCGGTTCGCCTGAACCGGTAGTAAAAAGGAGAAGAAAAAAAAAGATCCGAAGATCAGTTGAATGACGCGCGATGGTTGGAACTTTTTTTTAAAAACTTTTTAAAGCATTTTTAACTACTGGTTCTAGAGCGCCACAGCTGTGATCATTGGAACTTTTTTTTTTTTTAAACTTTTTAAGCATTTTTTACTACCCGTTCTCCGGAACCGGTATTAAAAAATGCTTTAAAAAGGTGGGGAAAAAAAAAAAAGGGTTGCGTCGATCACAGTTGTGGCGCATGATCTTCGGAACCCTTTTAAAAACTTATTTAAAGCATTTTTTTACTACTGGTTCTCCTGATTTCCACTCCCCCCCTCGCTCCTCTACTTACCTTCCCAACCCTCCATTTGGCGCGTAACGCGAATGCATACTGCGCCTGTGTGCGTGCTTGGCACATACTGCGCATGTGTAGCCAGCAAACCAGTAGCAAACCGGTTCAGATTTCACCACTGTGGCCAATGCAACCTCTCGGCATATGGAACTTCTGAATTGCCATCAGTTCCTTTCGGTGTTGCCTCAGACGAAACAAGGCTACAGTAAGCAAAGCAGAATGCAAATAAGATGGGGAGCTCTGAACACCATCATTCTGCAGAATCACTCATGCTTCACCTCCAGGAAAAGGAAGATATTGCCTCACATGGCCTGTAACACTAGGAGCCATTGTGCATCAGGGTTAATTGGGATCCAGCTGTTGGAGTTATTTTCCTGGCGATATTATTGGGGGGGTTAGATTAGGGGTCTGGAGGAGGATACGATGAACAGTTATGGAAACTGGGTGTGCCTAGTCCCGTGGTGGCAAACCTATGGCACATGTGCTGGAGGTGGCATGCAGAGCCCTCTCTGTGGGCACACACGCTGTTGCCAGCTGCTCTTCTGGTTTCTGGTGCGCACATGGGCGCCAGCCAGTTGGTCTTCGGATTTATGGTGCTCTGGCATGCGGCACACTCATGCACACGTGCACACGTTCCAATTTGGGCACTCAGTGCCAAAAAGGTTTACCATCACTGGCCTAGTCCAACAAAGAGAACGATTAGGGCAGTGATGGCAAAGCTTTTCGGCACCGAGTGCCCAAACTGGAACGTGTGCACGCATGCATGTATGTGCACCAAAAACCCGAAGACCAGCTGGCCGGTGCACATGTGCGCACCAGCTAGCCGGTCTTTGGGTTTCTGGCGCTCCAGCTCATGCAAAGACCAGCTGGCTGGCACACGAAACCAGAAGAGCAGCTGGCGACGGCATGCGTGTCCACAGAGAGGGCTCTGCATGCCACTTCTGGCACGTGTGCCATCATGGGGACTAGGGTCATATGATAGCAGTTCTTCCAATATTTTTTTTTTAATTTTGTATTTTTTAGACAAACAAACATTTAATACATCAGTTATTCCTTCCCTGTGACATTTCAGTGTTATCTTCCAGAATTCTTCTTCTTCTATGAGTATGTGATTTCTTCTATCTTGATCCTTATCCAGTCCATTGTGCCGATTCATCCCTAAAATAATATTCTAGTCTTTCACATTTTTATACATAGTTGTGAAATTAATCATTTATCTCTCTTTTCCAACCAATAATAAAGATGATTCCATATCTTAAAATATTCTGACTCTTCTCTATCCTTAATCATCAGAGTTTAATCTGTTCATTTCTGCACAATCTTAAATTTTTTGTTATTACTTCTTCTTCCAAAGGTATTTTCTCTGCTTTCCACTTTTGTGTTGAGAGGCTGCCAGAAAGAAGAGGGAGGGGGGGGGGTCAACCTATTTTCCAAAGCACCTGAAGGCAGGACAGGAAGTTTGTTTATTTTATGTTTTGTTTTATTAAATTTATATACCGCCCTACTCCCAAAGGATTCAGGGCGGTGAACAGGCACAAAATAAAATATATAAATACAAAAGTTAAAACATAATTAAAACCAAATTAAATAATTTAGCCTAAAAAAAATAAAAAATCCCAATAATTTAAAACAAATTAAAATTTCAATTTAAAAAATTTAAAAGAAAGGGGAGAAAATTAGGCCAGGCCGGCTTGCTGGAATAGGAGGGTCTTAAGAGCACGGCAGAAAGTGCGCAGATCCGGGATCCTCCATATCTCCGGGGGAAGCTCGTTCCAGATAGTGGGTGCCCCCACAGAGAAGGAACAGATTCCGCTTGTCAAAGGCAGAGCACTTGAGTAAAGGTGTTGGACTAGAAGACCTACAAGATCCCATCCAACTCTGTTATTCTGCATTTGGTAGTTAAGAAGAAATTTCCTGACAGTGAGAACAATTGATGAGTGGAATAGCTTCCCTCCAAAAGTCGTGAATACTCCAACACTGGAGGTTTTTAAGAAGAGATTGGACAGCCATTTGTTTGACATGGTGTAGGGTCTCCTGCTTGAGCAGGGGGTTGAACTAGAACAGCGGTCACCAACTGGTGGTCCGTGAGAAAATTTTGGTGGTCCGCAGAAAAATTATTTGCATTTTTTATATTGCACTAAATCAGGGATCCTCTGGGACAGATATGTGCAACATTTGTGTTGCTGCAGAGAGTCTTCCTCTTCAGGGTCTTCTTGTGTGGGTTAGAGAGGGACAGAAATTCTGATTTGGGGTCTGCTTCAGGCTATTGGTGTGGGGCTTTGGGCAAAGGCTGGAGGGAACTGCTGCTGGTGGCGAAGAGCCGGAGGGCCTTGTTCCAGTGGGACTGCATCATGGCCTGGAACTGGCTGATCATCTCAGCCCACTGAGCCTCCAGGCGCCGGTATCTGACCTTGCACTCCCACAGGTCTTCACTCTGTTTGAAAAGCCTATGCTCATAGTCCTCAGTGAGGTGCTTTGGCTGAGCCTCCTTCTTAGCCAGATCCAATTTGAACTGAGCTGTTTTGCCAACTCTTTCTTGTGGTGGTTGCTTAGCTCCAACAACTGCTTCCTGTTGGGGCTCTAAGGAGCCAGGGCAGGCAGGTGAGGAGTGGTTGGGAGGGGAGGGGTGAGTAGAGGTTGGCGAGGCATTCCTCAACGTGAATGACATTGAGTTGGCTACACCCACCCAGTCACATGACCACTAAGCCACACCCACCCAGCCGGTCATTAGGCAGATCATATTAGTGGTCTGCGGGATTTAAAATTATGAATTTAGTGGTCCCTGAGGTCCGAAAGGTTGGTGACCCCTGGACTAGAAGACCTCCAAGGTCCATTCCAACTCTTTTAATCTTTATAAGCTGCTTGCCATGCAAATAACTATATGTAGCCTTCCTTCGGACCTCTTGTAAATAATTGTAGGCTTTATAGGGATGAAGGACATCAAGTCTTAAAATTAGAGAGACCACATTTGCCCTAGAGAATCAATAAAGTGTGCTCTGCTCCCCAAAACTTAATCAAAACAAAAATCGAAAAATCGAAACCAAGTACGGCAGTTGGGAATTCTTAGAGGTGTTGGAAGAAATATCCTTCTGGGTTCAGCTCCAGGTGGGGAAAAAGACACTGGAAACATGGAGACTGCTTGGAAAGATGGTTTAATGGTGGACAGGATCACATGGTTTGATTTCCTGAACAGAAAAGGGCGAGATGCTGAGCGTGCCTTGGTTTTATGCCCCCTCTGGCTTTGAACTTCCAGAAAGAGTATCCTGATTGGTTGTCAGACTCCCAGGCGGTGGGGGTCTTAGCTGGCCGTGCTGGCTGATGTAATCTTCCCAGGTGCCATGTGGTGAGTTTCTGTTGCTAGATGGGTCCTATTGTGTTAGTTTCTGTTACTAGATGGGTCCTATTGTGTTGCAGATGATGGTCCACTGACAAAGATTGAGTTTCTGCCTCTGGCCCATTGACAAAGGGTGAGAGCAGGAAGGTGGGAGCTGCTTCGTCTTTTAAACATGTTTCTCCATTTCTCATCCAGGGAAACATAATATTCTGCCTTTTTAATATTTCCTAAAATATTTCATTCTTCTAGGAAAGGGGTGGGTGCTAATTTCCTACGGAGGCACTTTACTTCTGTAACTGCAGGCTTATGTAAATAAGATACTGCTCATTTTAATGTTTCTGTTAAGTCTCCAGATCTTTCATGCTGTTTGAAATGAGAGAAGGTCGGGAACTTCTGTTTTTAGCCCAGGTTTTTGCAAGAAGTGAAGTTGGGTTGAACAAGAGCGCCACCTGGTGGTGTTCTGGAGATTTTGGCCAAAAAAAAAAAAAAGCACAAGCAAAGGGACTAAACTGCCTCACCTTTTATGGCCTTTCTTGCCACCGTTGTTAAGTGAATCACTCCAGTTGTTAAGTTAGTAACACAGTTGTAAAAGGAATCTGGTTTCCCCATTGACTTCGGTTGACAGAAGGTTGCAACGGGATCACACGATCACATTGCAATGAATCAGTTGCCAAGAGTCTGAATTTTGAACAGGTGGTCATGGGCAAGAGTCATAAGTGAAAAACTGTCACAGGTCAGTTTTTTTCAGTGCTGTTTTAACTCCCAAAGATCACTAAAGGAACTGTTGTAAGTCGAGGGCTACCTGTTTTAGTGAGATGAGCGGCATGGAAATCCAATGAATAAATAAAAGTAAACAAAAATACCGAAAGCAATAATTAAAATAAATGTCAAAAGAAACAGTCCAATACAGGAAGCCAGGGGTGAAATTCAGCTGGTT
Organism: Pantherophis guttatus; assembly: GCF_059756535.1. Lineage (NCBI taxonomy): Eukaryota > Metazoa > Chordata > Lepidosauria > Squamata > Colubridae > Pantherophis > Pantherophis guttatus. Next base: position 18,913,399 of record NC_142072.1, on the reverse strand, counting down.
CTATCCGGATCGCGCGATACGGTAGGACTGACTGCACGAAGCCCTGCCCCACCCACGCGGACATCATGACTTCCCTTTTTTGTGATGATTTTCAGCCTCTGCGCATGCGCAGGAGGCTTTGTGCATGCACGGACGACGGCGCGGGTGAGCGAACGAGCGCACGCACAACTTGCGCACATTTGCGAACCAGTAGGGAAGGTAATTTTTGGGCGTGTGCGTGCGCCCTGGGCAGCTCCCCTTCCAGGTTGCAGTCCAGAAGCGTGCGCCCGCTCCCTTTTCGTCACTCAGTGCCGAAAAGTTTTGCCATCACTGCTCTAATCCTTCACTATTGTTTTCCCCTTCCCCTGTTGCCTTTTCCCCTACAGCCTTAGAGAGGGGTCTTTTGAAAACTCTACAGAAGCTGGACGAGTACTTAATCAGTCCCCTCCCTGATGAGATTGACGAGAACAGCATGGAAGACATCCCTGCCTCCACGCGCAAATTCCTGGATGGGAATGAGATGACGCTAGCAGATTGCAACTTGTTACCCAAGTTGCATATCGTCAAAGTAAGTTGGAATCGGACACAAGAACTGAAACAAGGCTGCATTGAGATTTAACGCTAGTCTAAATGTCTATGGAGATTCTCAATCATCCAAGTCATGGTTGAGGCCAAAGGCAGCTGGGCTTTCTCGGTTGTTTTCCTTCTCATCTCCAGAAGCTTCTTCAGTTCTGAAATGAACTGAAGCTTCTTGGATGAGAAAGAGGAATTTTTCAAGGAAAAATAACCAAGGACGTCCAGTTGCCTTTTGAAAAAAAACACCTTTGGGATTTAATGCTAAAAGTTTCCACTAAATCCATGAAACTGAAAAGCGGTTTAAACTGTCATTCTTTCTGAAACCCTTGTGTTTCCGGCTAATTTAGAATTTGCAAGATGAATACTGAATCAGTTGGAAGTTAAAAGAAGTTCCTGAAACAGATAGCCTCATATTTATTTAAATCAGCATTTTTTTCAAACTTGGTAACTTTAGGTTCCCTGGCTGGGGAATTCTGAGAGTTGAAGTTCACACATCTTAAAGTTGCTAAAGTGTGCATTGGTGTGTTATTTGGAGGCTTTCTGCAGGAAATCCAGTGAATTAAATGCTGTGTTGGTGGGTCTCAGAGAAGTTCCAGGTCTTTCTCAGGCCTCAAGTTTCTCCAAAAATGAGAAGATACCAACGGAAGAAGAAGTTATTAAGAAAATCATAGAATGTGCTGAAATGAGTAAATTGACATTTGAAATTAGAGAACAAGAAGATAAACAATATTATAGGATATGGGATTTATTTTATCAATGGCTAGATACTAAAACATGGGAACGAAATATGAAATACAAAATGTATGTTAAAATATAATATGTGAAAATAATTTTCGGTTTTTTTTAGAATGATAATGCCATTGTTGGATAAATAATAAATGAGGATAATGATGTAAAGATATACATAAGGTTGACAATATGAGCAATTAGATAATTTGTAAAATATGAATATGGGAGGAAGCACAAAGGATTTGTAACTGATCGACACACTGTTTGCAATTGTTATGAAAAATGGATTTTTTATCTTTTGTTTGTTTAAAAATTAAAAAAAAAGTTTCTCCAAAACACCCTACTGAGACCCAGTTCTTTCTTTGCTCCTAGATTGTGGCCAAAAAGTATCGCAACTTTGATATTCCCAAGTCTCTGACGGGCATCTGGAGATACCTGAAGAACGCCTATAGCCGTGATGAATTCACCAACACTTGTCCTGGAGACAAAGAGATTGAAATCGCCTACAGCGACGTAGCTAAAAGACTCGCTTAAAAAAAAAAAGCGGCGTTGTTACACATGTATAAGCAAAAGCTTTTTTTAACAGACTGCTCTTTTTTCTTTTTTCTTTTTTTTTTGGTCTTTTAAGATAGCCATTTACTTTGCATGTATCTTGCAGTTAATTCAAGTGCTACACTGGGCAGACCAGGCATTGTCATTTATCTTTCTCCCTTTTGTGAAATGCAAATTTATATTTACACGGCTTATTTTGTTTTGCCTCCTGTAAAAGGGCAAATGCAGCCATTAAGAGGGCAGTAAAACCATGGTATAGGGACGCGGTGGTGCAGCTTGTCGATCGAAAGGTCGGCAGTTCAGCGGTTTGAGTCCCGAGTGCCGCATAACGGGGTGAGCTCCCGTTACTTGTCCTAGCTTCTGCCAACCTAGTGTGAGGAGGAGGAAGGTGAACGGAAAATGCACGTTCACCGAATATTTTCTCACACAAGTCCAGCGTTTTGTGTTTTGATTCTGGATCAGTTGTTTCTCAAACTTGGCAACTTTTTAAGATGAGTGGACTTCAACTCTCAGCATTCTGGGAGTTAAAGTCCACCTATCATAAAAGTTGCCAACTTTGGATGATCTGGATGATCAGCTTAGAATCTGGTGGTCTTTTTTTAGAAGCTAGGTATCCCTATAAACAATCAGACAAATTCCCAAGCTTATACCCTGTTTCCCCCAAAATAAGACATCCCCTGATAATAAGCCCATTCGGGCTTTTGAGCGCATGGCAATAAGGCCAAGTGCTTATTTCAGGGTTCAAAAAAATATAAGACAGGGTCTTATTTTTGGGGAAACACAATAATAGCAAGTGATTTCTTTTTAGGTCAATAAGGGACTTGTCAGAATGCAGAACTCATTTCTTAAGTAACAGTCAAAGCTATGCTGGCTAGAAGTACATAGGAGTGTCCATAGGACGAGTGCTCAGAAAAATCAAGGTGGAGGCCACAAACCTGTGATTCAAACCACAATGCATTCTGATGCAAATTAGCAAGGGGGTAAGGCTTTGATTGTTTGGTTGTCATGTCCATCTTGACTTCCTTGAGCAACATCCCTGCAGGTCTCCACAAAAATACAGTAGCTTAATGTCTGAGGTGCATCCTTCTTGCTTTTTGCAAAGGTCAGAATCTTGCTAAAATCTACTGTTTTATTTCTAATTTTCAGGCAAGCGTTCTTTAAAAAATCAGTTTATTTGCCTTACCTAGACAACCTGCGTAGTTCCCTCACTGTAATTCTTCCTGCGAAGCAAAGCCAAGTGCCTTTTCCGTTCTTTTATTAAAGTTTTACATTGGGATTTATCTGTCTCCTACCTCTTAATAAATGTTATTAAGCATCACTATAAGATACAAAATATAGGAAAAGCAAAAGTTAGAAGAACAGGAGAAAGGAAGAGAAGAGAGTAGCTCCATATCTCTTTACCCGATCGATTATTTTTCATGCCGCAATCACGATATATCAAAAGGTCAGCTGTGTTTTTTTCCCCACTTATAACAGCATCAAGGAACAACGCTGTAATTCAATTTCAAAAGACCAATACATTTGATTTCCTTCCATTTAAAAGGCCAGTGCTTGAGGCACGGAATGACTTTTCCGTTTATTTTAAATTGCTATGAATAATAAGCTCCAAAACGGTCTTGCTTATGTGGGATTTATTTAAAAAAAAACATTCTTAATTTTTACATTGATCTTTTATCTTTGAAATGCAAATCGTCTTACTGTTTGCAAGGGAGCATCCTTCATTTTAAGCTTTTGCTGACCAATTTGCAGAGTACAAACCCCACTGAATTTATTGTGATTTACCTTTTGAGGAATTACCTTGTCAAAAGATCGCAAAAGGGGATCCCATGATCTTGGGACATAGCAACAGTCCTAAATATGAACCAGTTGTCAAGCGTCTGAATTTTGAGCACACGATCACGGGGATGTTCATAGATGTAGCCGATGAGGCCCAAACCTTTGCAAATTCTCTATACAATTCTGTGAGCTTCCAACTCATGAAAATATAGTTTACGCAGAAGTCAAATCTAGGGGTTTGCAGGAAAGACTAGTGTGCAAGGAAAGAGTGACACCATCATTCTTTGATGCCCACATTTTTCTTGAAAGTGAACTAGATATATCAAGAGCTGCCAAATTTCACAATATTTTGTTGTTCCTACCTAAAATTTTATGGGATATTGAGCAATTCACCTTAAGACTTATAGGATTTCGAGCGAGAAGGCCAATCTTGCAATATTTTAGCCATTTTTAGGGGGCATTTCCCCCCACTTTATCTTCACAACAGAATTGTATATAGGACCCTCACCTAAAACTCCTTGAGCTAGCTGGGAACTGTTGTCTTGAACAGGGTTCTCCAACCTTGGCAACTTTAAGACTTGTGGACTTCAACTCCCAGAATTCCACAGCCAGCAAAGCAAAGCTGGCTATGGAATTCTGGGAGTTGAAGTCCACAAGTCTTAAAGTTGCCAAGGTTGGAGACCCCTGGTCTTGAACATGACAGCAATATTTTGCTGGCTGAGAAAATATTGCTGATATACTCAAACGTCACTAAAGTTGCGGTAAAAACTTTCAACAGGCGTCAGTAACATGCTTTCCAAGAAAAATGTTGTTTGTCAGTTCAGCAAATAGAATTTTATGTAACAGGAACATGTTGAATTTCCTCACCAAAGTTGTGAAGCCCTTGCAATATTTCATTTTTTTTATTTAGACAGAAACCAGTATGTGCTCCAAACACATCCTTTGATCTCACTGTTTTCCGTGAGAGCGTAAATCGGAATGGAGCATGGTTTGTTTATATGTGTTCTGATTATGTGGTAGACATTGATAAAAAATAAACAAGGGGGAAGAAATATTGCAAATGGAATATTCACCAAAGGAATTGAACTGTTGCTGTGCCTTTTTAAAAATTAATGGTTTATGCCTTGATGCTGCATGTATACAGTTATATGTGTACTGGGGGCCACGTAAAAGTTAAAATTAGCTTTGTACACAAATTCTGCCTTTTTCTTAAAACCTGACTTCGATTTATATATATTTTCTGTTCACAGTGCTAAATCAAATGTTAATGCTGAACACTAATACCTTGTTTCTTTCAACTGTGACTAAAGGAGAAAGATTTATCTCTTATGAAGCCAGTTTCCTAGTTAAAAGCCAAATTTACTATCTTCTGACTATATCTGAAAATATTATTATCCAATAACACTTTAAACTTCATAGAGTGAGCAAGGTATTTATTTGGCTTTTGAGAGATACCCGGTAATCCGTATGACATATTGTAAGATGCTTCTTTTCACTTTTCTGGAATATCTTTTAGAGATATACTGGCAAACTGCTGGCAGCTATTGTTTTAAAAAATAAAATATATTTTTCACTTAACAAGGCTTTTGGTTGTTTTCTTGAGAGATGCTTAGAATTGTGAGGATGAATATGGTTCCCAACATGTTTGTTTGTGTATGTGCAATAACTAATAATCACTTGTAAAACATGGGAATTTTCCTTATGTCGGTTGGTTTAAAAATGGTTATCTATCTGCCTGCGGGACTAGTCAATTTAATTGAGAAGGAAATTATCTTGATTCCCCAATACCTGTGAAATAATTAATACTTATGAGAACTAGTTGGAAGAATGTAGACCAGTGGTGAAATACCAATTTCTTTACTACCGGTTCTGTGGGCATGGCTTGTGGGAGTGGTGTGGCCTGGTGGGCGTGGCTTGTGGGCGTGGCAGGGGAAGGATACCAGGGGTGGGTTCTACTTACCTTTACTACCGGTTCGCAACGTGGCCGTGCGCACCAATGAAGGATACTGCAAAATCTTCATTCCCTCCCCACTCCAGGGGAAGGATACTGCAAAATATGCATTCCCACCCTACTCCAGGGGAAGGATACTGCAAAATCTCCATTCCGTCCCCACTCCAGGGGAAGGATACTGCAAAATCTGCATTCCCACCCTACTCCAGGGGAAGGATACTGCAAAATCTCCATTCCCTTCCCACTCCAGGGGAAGGTTATTGCAAAATCTGCATTCCCACCCTACTCCAGGGGATGGATACTGCAAAATCCCCATTCCCTCCCCACTCCTGGGGGAAGGATATTGCAAAATCTCCATCCCTGCCCCACTCTGGGACCAGCCAGAGGTGGTATTTGCCGGTTCTCCAAACTGCTCAAAATTTCTGCTACCAGTTCTCTAGAACCTGTCAGAACCTGCTGGATTTCACCCCTGATACAATTGCCTCCCAGGAATGGCTACGCTTGTCTGTTTTCTATGCATGAATCCCAATTATTTTATTTAATGTGGTTTCAAATCACTTGATAATAACTTGTATGAACAGGGTCATAAATCAACGGTTGCCACTACCAGCCATCCAATGGAGCATCTATTTTTCTGAAGTGAGTCAGATCACACACAGGCAACTCAGAGATACGTCTTGGAGCAACATAATGGATCAGACAATGCAACGGATGTTAAAAGCATTAAAGCTTTCGTCCTGCAGATGTCACTGCCTTCCTTCATTGCCTCCCTTAAACATGGATGTTACAATTGTGAAGAGAAACACAGCTCAATGCTAGAGCCACCTTCGTAAACCCTGGGCATCACCTTATTGTTTTCAGTATTAATATTTCAGTTATCTATTTGGTATATTTCTGGCGTGTGCGTTATTTGTGGTAGGATAATCTGAGCTGATCTAGGTCGATGCTACGAGTGCCTGTATAAAATCGTATGCATAAATTAAGGCACAAGTCCATCCTGTTCTTAGCTGGCACAACAACCTCTGCTGCTCAAGTCAGCTTAATATTTCCCAACCCAGGAAATTTCCCAGATGTGTAGACTTCAACTCCCAGAATTCTTAGCAACGGCCTTGCTGGCTGTGTGGTGATGTTTAGGCCCACACTCTAGGAGAGCACCCAGGATTAGAAAGGCGGGTGTATTTAAGATTAAGCTAGATTTACTAGTGGTCTAACTTAGTCAAAGAAGAAGTTGAATCATAGTTTGGAAATAAAACTGATCAGGATCAGTAGCAAAGGATGTTTCTGTGTGGATTGCTGATCAGGGAAGCAAAAGCTGATTTATTTCTCCTAATTTACATATCTGTTCTCATCACCAAATAAGCAATTCCGGGCAGCATATAACAAAGCTAAATATTATTATTATTATTATTATTAGTTAGTTAGTTTATTTCACCTACTGATGACAGAGGGCAGCGTGGTGGCTCAGCTGTTAAGACGCCGGGCATGTTGGCTGGAAAGCTGGCAGCCTGGGTTCAAGACCCGAGTGCCACGTTACGGGATGGGATGAGTCCCAGCTCCTGCCAACCCAGCAGTTTGAAAGCATGCTTTATGTGAGTAGATAAATAGGTGCCACTTCGGTGGGAAGGTAACGGTGTTCCGTGACATCATGCTGACCACATGACCACAGAAATGTCTTCGGACAGCGCTGGCTCAATGGCCTTGAAATGGAGATGAGCACTGCTCCTTATAGCCGGCAACAACATCGTCTTGTGTCATATCCGTCATCGGACGTTGGCGATTATGTTGGCGATCCTATTTTTATCAACAGCTGCACGAAAAAGTGCTGCCGAGTTTTATCCAAACCAGTCAGATTTGGAAGCCATGATGTTCTTCTTCTGCCTGGACCTCATTTGCCTTCAATCTTTCCCTGGAGGATTAAGTGAAGGATGCCATATTTTTCCGGGTGTCGCATCACATGTCCAAAATATTCTAACTTTTGCTTTTTTATGGTTTTGATGATGTCCCTTGGCTTTCCCAGGCGGTTTATCACCTCCTCATTTCTGATTTTGTCTTCCCAATTTATACGTAACAGCTGCTTGTAAATCCACATTTTAAATGCTTCTAGTCTCTTCAAGTGGTTTTCTGTCAGAGATCAAATCTCCACTCTGTAGAGCAGGATAGAAAAGATGTAACATCTGACAAGCCTGATTTTCAGTCTTAGGCTTATGTCGTGACTGCAGAAGATCTTTTTCATTTTGAAGAATGCTGTTCGAGCTTTCTCTATCCTTGTCTTTACTTCAGTGGTGATGTTCCGGCAATGACTAGTGGAGTAAAATCTGCAGGGACTCCTAAATTCTAGGTTTTGTAGGCATTTGCTTTTCATCTTTTACTCGCAGAAGACTCAGGTTGAAATCTTGGCCTCTCCCAGTGCTGTTTCAATCCAACCTGTTATTGTCTGCTCAGATTAACATTTGCTCCTGGGGCCTTAACCAGTGGTGAGCTGCTACTGGTTCTCCCCGGTTCTTGCGAACCGGTAGTGGAAATTTTGAGTAGTTCGGAGAACCGATAAATACTACCTCTGCCTGGCCCCGTCCCCAATCTATTTGCTGCCTCCCGAGTCCCAGCTGATTGGCTAGAAGGAAAAAAACTGTTTAAACTCTTGCTCCAAAAACAAATGGGTAGACTGGAACGCTCCAAAAATAAATGGGTAGACCGGAACGCTCCAAAAACAAATGGGTAGACCGGAACGTTCCAAAAACAAATGGGTAGACCAGAATGCTCCAAAAACAAATGGGTAGACCGGAACACTCCAAAAACAAATGGGTAGACCGGAACGTTCCAAAAACAAATGGGTAGACCGGAACGCTCCAAAAACAAATGGGTAGACCGGAACGCTCCAAAAATAAATGGGTAGACCGGAACGTTCCAAAAACAAATGGGTAGACCGGAACGTTCCAAAAACAAATGGGTAGACCGGAACGCTCCAAAAACAAATGGGTAGACCGGAACGCTCCAAAAACAAATGGGTAGACTGATATGGCTCTACAAGCAGTTAAAAGCCTGGTAGACCAGTACCTCTGCTAAATCCTAAAAGAATTGTCACATGACCATCCAAATCACGCCCACAAAATAAGCCACTCCCACAGAACCGGTAGTAAAAAAAATTAGAACCCACCCCTGGCCCTAACCTCATCAGCTGTTTTCTGATCCTTTTAAGAACTTGCATGTATTAGGAGTTCTCTTCCTTTGGGTTGGTCACATGGCAAAAAATACCATGATTTCTTTAATTTCTTTATTTTTTTGCAGGGGAAGATATTATCGTCCTTATCACATTTATTATAAAAGGCAGAACTCTTTTCAAAAGGAAGCAGCAGATTTTCCCAGGCAAGAAATAATTAGGCCTCATCATATGCCTGAGTTTTAATATCAACGTGACTTTCCTTTCTACTGCTTTTTACCCTCCTGCCTGGCTTAGTTCCATCGGACTGACCCTGGAGGCTAAGGCTGGAGCTGAGGACTTTTCCTTTAAATATGGTTGAATGAAATTGATTACGTCCTAGATGGGGTTCAAAGCTTCATACAATAGTGTGTTCAGTCTGTGTCTGTCTTGTTGGGTGTTTGGTTGGGTTCTGCAACCCAACAAGACAGACACAGACTTCAGAGGATCATTAGAGCTGCAGAAAAAACAATGGCTACCTACCTGCTTTCCATGGAGGACCTGTATACTGCAGGACTCAAAAAGAGGGCTGTGAAAATATTTACAGACCCCTCACATCTTGGACATAAATTATTTCAACTCCTACCCTCAAAACGACGCTATAGAGCACTGCACAACAGAACAACTAGACACAAGTATCCTTGGGAAGGATACTGCAAAATCCCCATTCCCACCCCATTCTGGGGCCAGCCAGAGGTGGTATTTGCCAGTTCTCTGAACTACTCAAAATTTCCAATACTGGTTCTCCAGAACCTGTCAGAACCTGCTGAATTTCACCCCTAATCTGAACCCATGCAAACCATTGTTTCTTCTGGCTAGTGAGAGTAATGAGATTTATTTTCAACTTGGTTAGGAACAGGGAGCCTTACAGAAGAGAATATTAGTACCTCAGGCTTGAATTGTGAGGTCCTTGGTGTTTTCTCTGAGTTCGATTGTTTTGTTGCAGACCTTTCATTACCCAACTAAGTAACATTATCAGTGTTAAACCATACCATGTTTTTCCTCTGGTGATAGTGTTTTGCCGGGCGCTGATGTAGTTTCCTTCTTGCTAAACAGGAGAGAAATTTACAGCTTTCTCCAACCTGCTGTGCCCTTGTGATGCTGGAGTCCAGCAACAGCTCCGGTAGTGGCTAATTAGGATGCAATTTTCCGGAATGTGGAATTTTATGTGTCTGAATATTCTGATGGAATTTTGGGGAGTTACCATTCCAAAACCTCTGAAGGTTTTATTTGGCATATCTGAAGCCAAATATGTGGAGTCTTAATTATCCACAGATAGTCCTTGACTTATGACCCCAATGGACTCCAATGTGCCTCTTCTCCTTGCGAGTCTGGCACGGCCACTCAGGGACAACAGGAGATGACTTTAGCAATAGCAATAGCACTTAGACTTATATATAAGCTTCAGAGTGCTTTTTACAGTCCTCTCTAAGCGGTTTACAGAATCAGCCTATTGCCCTTCCCACCCCCAATCTGGGTCCTCATTTTACTGACCTCAGAAGGATGGAAGGCTGAGTTGACCTTGAGCTTGGTGAGAATCGAACTGCCAAATTGCAGGCAGCCAGCGGTCAGCAGAAGTAGCCTGCAGTTTCCTGCATTCTAACCAGAGGTGGGTTTCAGCAGGTTCTGACCAGTTCTGGAGAATCTATAGCAGAAATTTTGACTAGTTCAGAGAACCAGTAAATACCACCTCTGACTGGCTCCGCCCCATTTATTCTCTGCCTCCCGAGTCCCAGCTGATCGGGAGGAAATGGGGATTTTGCAGTATCCTTCCCCTGGAGTGGGGAGGGAATATTAATATTAATATTAATAATAATAATAATAATAATAATAATAATAATAATAATAATAATAATAATAATAATAATAATAATAATAATAATGTAACCGTGATATCCATTGTCATTGGGGCATTTGGTACCATGTCCAAGAATTTTATAAGATACATCAACAAATTGCAGCTTCCTGCAATAACACTAGCGGAACTGTAAAAACTGCGCTACTTGGAACATAGTACATCTTAAGAAGGTACTTGGTTGATCCCTAGGACGCAGGCAGCAACCCGTATCAACCATTAGCACCAGTCAATGGTATTTGTGATGCATTTTTGAATGTTCAGTTGACTGAGTTTCATGTTTAATGAATAAAGTAAATAATAATAATAATAACTTTATTGTCATTGTACAGTAAACATATACAGTAAACAATACTCAGTACTCAAAATTTCCACTACCGGTTCTCCAGAACCTGTCAGAACCTGCTGAATTTCAGCACTGGATGAATCTTCCAGAATTGTTGTGATAGAAAATTGGAAGGCGGGGTGTCTGCAGGTAAAAACAAAGAAAGGCAAAAGGTATGGTTAAAGCTCCGCCTCTTCTGGACACCCATCAAAATAGGCGGAGCTTCAAAGGCACGGTTTTGGCTGCCATATTGATTTTTTTCTATAAAAAAAAAATCCCATATCCTGTGGAGTCACGAATAATTCTGCGTGCCATCTGCCGATAAAGATGCAAGAAGCCAGCAAAGTGTTTACAAGAAGGCTTTGCAACTCTTTTGCATTGTGAAAGTTCTCCGGAACTGTGTGTGCTGATCCTTAAAGCAAAATAACAGCAGCACCAAAGGGGTGAGGAAAGGCGTCAAAACTTCAAGCATTGTTAAAAGACTGATCAAGGCATTTTTTTTAAAAAAAGAAAAGTGTAGGAAAAGGAACTTGGGTTCTCTATCCAGTTGCTGGGTGGGTATGGCCATGGTGGGTGTGGTCTAGTCAGCCTCCTGCACCACAGCAGGGGGGGAGGGGCGTTTTTGCCCTCCCCAGGCTCTGGAGGCTTTTCTTGAGCCTCCGGGAGAGCGAAAATGGCTTCCCCAGCCTCTGGAGGCCAGGAACGGGCCTGAACTTCCAGTAGGCCCGTTTTTCACCCTCCCCAAGCCTCCGTGTGTGACCTGCACTTACCTGCATCCAAAACGAGCTGTGTGGGGACTCCTGGGAGGGGGTGGAGTGGGGGAGGGGCCAGCCAGGAATGGGATTTGGGGGTTCTCTGAACTGCACAGAATCTTAGCTAGAGTTTCTCCCGAACCCCTGCAACCCCCAGCAGCCGATCCCTGGGGTAGGCCCTGTATCAAAACCCATTCAGAATATAATTGGGTGTATTAAATGATCCGATGGCTAGAAGATCAGTCAAAGCAGGAAACTGTAACAATGCAAATGCACTCCCAAACTTTTTATTTGCTTTGCCTTTCCCTGTTTATTGGTGTGCTGTCATCAGCTGACCCAAAACAGCAAAATACACCCTCCCAAAAAAACCCCACCCCAGGTGCTGTAAGAAGGAAGGGGTGCAGTGGGGTGGGGGCCCAAATTAACATTCTGCCCCCATGCCACTGAGGATTAACACTAAGTGTTGCAAAACCTGAACTTGGACGAACCTTGCCAAGTGAGATATATCCATCAGAGCCTCTGACCCAAATAATTCTTTTGTAGTATTTTCAGGCACACAAGCCTCGAGGGTTTAAGCTTGTGAAACTTGGGGCTGGCTTAGGTCAGCCACAGCACAAGTGTGTTTTCCCAAGGAGCCATAACAAGTAGGCTGGCCAGGCCAGGTGGCAAATGAGCAAAGAACCACTAGATGGCAATCACCAAGCAGGGTTTTCTATTAGCTGCTGTGGCACTTGAGATGCTTCTCGATTTTGCAGCCCAGGTACCTGGTTGCAAGGACTGAAAAGCCGCCCAGAGTCCCTTGGGAGTTGGGTGGCATAGAAATGCAACAAAATAAATAATAAATAAATAAAATCTTTTTTTAAGAAGAATTTTTGAAAGGAAGGAAGGAAGAAAGAAAAGAGAGAGAGAAAGAAAGACAGAAAGAAAGTAAAAAAGAAAGAAGCAAAAGAGAAAGACAGAAAGAAAGAAGCAAGAAGCAAGAAGCAAGAGAAAGAAGCAAGAGAGAGAGAGAGAGAGACAGACAGAAAGAAAGAGAAGCAAAAGAGAGAGAGAGAGAGAAAAGAAAGAGAAAGAAGCAAAAGAGAAACAAAGACAGAAAGAAGCAAAAGAGAAAGATAGATAGGCAGAAAGGCAAAAGAGAAAGAAAGAAAGATGCAAGAGAGAGAGAGACAGAACGAAAGAAAGAAAGAAGCAAAAGAGAGAAAGAAAGAGAGAAAAAGAAGAAAAAGAAAGGAAGAAAGAAAGGAAAGAAAGGAAAGAAAGAAAGAAAGAAAGGAAAGAAAGAAAGAAAGAAAGAAAGAAAGAAAGAAAGAAAGAAAGAAAGAAAGAAAGAAAGAGGATTCTTTTGTACCAGCTCATGCAAATTCCGCTCTGATTTTTCAATGTGTGTGTTGATTATGAGCACAGATATCTGCAGTCTGAAAAGTCAAGATGGGGCCCCCAAATACACAATTGACACTCTTGCTTTTTTACAGCACCTAAATAAAGGGCAGAGCATCCATCACATGGTTGCAGCCATCTTGACCTTTTTCAGGTTGATCTTTTATTCTTGCACAGGAGGGAAGATTTTTATGGAGCATTTCTGCCTGACTCAAACAAAGCCCTGTTGTTTTTTTAAAGCCCTGTTGCTTTTTTCAATGAACTCTGCCTAAGGACACCATAGCTAATTACCGCGATCCATTCATTCACGAAAACTCACCTGTCCTCACCACCACCGTGTATTGAATTGACTGGAGTTGACTGGATCCATTCCGCTGGTTAAGTCACAAACTGTGGCTTACAAGTAAGCCAAGGTGCTTTGTTTCACCCAACATCCTTGAGCTCCCAGCAAGCCAATGCGTTAACATATTAGAACATAGAAAAACCATAAAAATATAACAACATAGAATAAATAAATAAGATGCATCCAGTCCATTTTTTAAATATTGTAGTTTAGCTTAGTTTAGTTTAGTTTAGTTTATTATTCTATTCTATTCTATTCTATTCTATTCTATTCTATTCTATTCTATTCTATTCTATTCTATTCTATTCTATTCCATTGCATTGCATTGCATTGCATTGCATTGCATTGCATTGCATTGCATTGCATTGCATTGCATTGCATTGCATTGCATTGCATTGCATTGCATTGCATTGCATTGCATTATGGATAACTGGATGATGACTTTTTTTTTTCTAAACTCAAGAAAGCAAAACAGATTTAAGGTTGTCCTGGCACCAAGGACCTTGAATAAAGACCAAGGATTTCTTTCTGCTGGTTTGTTGGCTTTGTTAGAACATTCATTCTGTGCACATTACAACTTGTGGTTATCTCAATAAACCCATTTACCTACTTACTTATTTGTTACAAAACATTCAGTAGGGCACTGATTCACCGCAGAAGGGCTGCTTGTCAACAAACTGCTGGAGAAGCGTGTGGCCTTGGCTAGCCGGTTTCAACTAAACTCTGCAAAATTAGATCTCTTCTGACTCATTTGTAGAGCAGCACCTGACGAGCGTGATTCTCCTTCATCTCTTGCGAAGTGCACACCACCCGAAACTTGGAGGACAGGTTTTCAGTGGTCTCATTTGTTGATGGGGAGGAACTAGTGGCTTGTTCTTACCACCATAATGGCAGCCACAGAAAATGCCAATGGCCCACAAAACCAGAAATGGCCTGGTTTGATTTGGGTTAGGCACAGCGGCCACCACAAAACATCCTGAATGGCAATAAACCCCAAACCAAATTATCCATTTATCTCCCTTCCTTTACTGGTTCATTGGAGTTGTTGTAGCTGACCTAGCTAAGTATGCTGCGTGTGACCTGGCCGATGTGGTAATCTGATGCCAACAGAGTTTAAATCCACTTTTCTTTCCTCCCCACCCCACCTCTTTCTTCTCCTGGATATTCAACTATTCAGACTGTTGAAGAGTTTTTGGAAATTCAAATGCTTTGCTCATCATTTTGTAAACCTTCCATTGGCTTAATTAAAGTGTAGCCTTCTTATGATGAATTATGAGCCTGTATTAGCCAACTGCAATAATTCAGTTGGGTAGAACCTCTAATTAATAAGTCAATCATTCTGTATTACGCTTTGTTTGGGGTTTTTTTTTTATCTGTCCAGATGAGAGGATGGGAATTGAGATGTTATATAAAGATGACAGACAGATGATAGAGAAACAGATGCTAGATAGATGATATAGATAGATAGATAGATAGATAGATAGATAGATAGATAGATAGATAGATAGATAGATAGATAGATAGATAGATAGATAGATAGAGAGTGAGAGTGAGTGAGAGTGAGAGTGAGAGAGAGAGAAGATGAGAGATAGGAGGGGGGTAGTCCTTGACGTACAACTACAATGGAGCCACAATTTCTGTTGCTAAGTGAGATAGTTGTTAAGTGAGCTTTGACCCATTTGCAACTTTTCCTGCCATAGTTATAAAGTGAATCACTGCAGTTGTTAAGTCTGCAGTGATTCACTTTACAACATGGTCGTAAAGTGAATCTGAAAACAGAACTGCTCTAGATGTGATTGGCTTAGTTCTTACAATCAAGGAATGCTTGTTTCCACAGCAATATATTACTAGTCAGAATCAGGCAAAATGGACTACCCTAAGGCTGGTCTATGAAAGGAATAAAGATGGATTGGATTGGATTGCATGGCATGGCATGAACGAAATTGCAAAACAGAAGGCAGATCCACGCAGCCACACATGCGTTCTCCAACATATCTGCACCTTGCTGAACATCCTTTCTAAATTATAAAGTGACCAACTTTTTTACGATGAGAAGGAGGACACAAATAAATTGAAGAAAAAAAATATCGTAAATAAAAGAAACATTTTATTCATTGCAACAATAATACCGAATACACTATAATATGATCAATGCATAATAAAAAACATTTGTAACCATAACATTTTATATTATAATTATGTTTACCTGCCTATTAATTATTATTTAAATGAGTACTTTTCCATTGAATGAATATTTTTTGTCAATGTATCATCTTCTAACAATATATTGGAAATATCTGAACAAGAAATATCCTTCGTATTGATTTTTACGGCAAGTGCTGCAGCTAGAGTATCAACATTCAATCTCGTTTTCTCACTTTTCCAAAAATCTTGTAAATAAAATTCTACATATTTGGAAATTATTAAATAGATAATAAATTAATAAAACGCGAATTATTGTGCTCACCTGCGTATGATTGAACATTCACTGAGAAAGAAGCGAGTCTAATGCGTACATGTGTGTGTGCCATGTCGTGTTTCGGTAAGAAGTAAACAAAGCCACTTGTGCGTGGCGCACTCTCTCAAAACAATTCTCCTGTGCGGAGCGCATGTGTCTCATAATCGCATCTCGCCGCACTGTACCAAGCCTTGACAAATCGTCATGTCAAATACAAATACGTCACATCACATGCAACGGATCGGATCGGCATCGATCGAATACGGAGAGTTACAGATTAGTCTTCAAATATCGAAAAGGAGGCCATGTAGGAGGACACTTTTCGAGAGAGGACAGAACTTACAAAAGGTGGCCTGTCCTCCATAAAGGAGGACGATTGGTCACCTTATAAATTATTTCCTTTCTTGCTCCCAATTTATCCAACGGAAAGCAACCAGGAATGTGCAAAATGAATGGCAAGCAACTGCCTCCCTGTCTTAGTACTCACTTGTGTGTTTGTGTGTGTATGGGGGTGGGGGTGAGATGGGGAAGCCCAATTCTCTATTTTATTGCAACTGAATTAAGAAGGTGGAATGCTTCTTTTGGCATGCTCAGCTCCCTCCCTACTGTTCTCTCCATCTCCATCTCCATCTCTATCTCTCCCTTCCTCTCCCTCTTTCCATGAGCAATACTAAGTTCAGACCAGGTAAGAAATGGCCAGGAGGACATGTGGGACCACAAAGCACAACATCCATCCATCTATGCTGTTGCCAAGGGAATGCCACAGACCGGGCAAATCAACTCAAAGAGATTCTTCTTAAACTTTCAAGTCCCAGCATGCAGGATTGGGAGGGCACCAGGTTGGGGAAAGTAGCAAAGCTGAAGACAATTTGGGGTGTTTTCCTGCCAAAGGGTTCCTCATCTACTTTCATCCTCACATGTTTTCAGGGGTGTGGCAAGGAGATGTCGATGCCTGGGAAACTTTGCTGCTTTCAAAAGGAGCTTTGTTGGAAAGGAGTGGGAACGACATGAATGCTCACAAACGCATTATATCCTGGTGTCTCTCTGAAGTTGTTTCACATAAAAGCAAAAGACCTCCTGGCTGGAAAACATCGCTTTTTCCCACCCCTTCTTCCCAGTGTCGGCATCTTGCTATTTTTTTTCATAATTGGCTGGGTTCCTACATTGCATTGAACTCTGATTTGTTTTAAGCATTTTCTCTCCCCAAAGTTGCAATGGTTAAGTTGACTCTTTGTGCTAATTCCTTAGCTGCAAACTCAGGGGTGAAATCCAGCAGGTTCTAACAGGTTCTGGCGAACTGGTAGCGGAAATTTTGAGTAGTTCAGAGAACCGGCAAATACCACCTCTGGCTGGCCCCAGAGTGGGGTGGGAATGGAGATTTTGCAGTATCCTTCCGCTGCCACACCTACCAAGCCATGCTCAGAGAACCAATAGGAAAAAATTTTGGATTTCACCCCTGTGCAAACTCACACAGCTTGTTAAGCCAAGACTAGGGGTCGGCAACCTTAAACACTCAAAGAGCCACAAAGGTCCTAACAGGAAGCTCCCACCCCCCATTCAATTCTGGAGCCTACTGGAAGTTCGGTTTCCCCACCATAGAGTCTCCTTCTAGTGCGGCATCCTTTTTCCTCTACCTGTCCTAACTGACAGCCCTATCAATTGTGGAGCTGACTGGAAAACCCACCCCTTGCCATAGAGTCTCTTCCTGGTCTGCCGTGCTTTTCCTCCCCATAACCGAAAGTTCCTCTCAAAATTGTGGTGGCGACAGGGAGCCGCAGCAGAGGGATGAAAGAGCCACATGTGGCTCCAGAGCCGCGGGTTGCTGATCCCTGGCCATGACCAAGCAAAGTGCAGCAGAGCATAGCATGATGTGGGATCCAGACTGCTGGTTTATGAAGCAAACTATAGTTAAAAGAAAGAATGATTTACTGCAATGGGGCCCATGACAATTAGCCATGGCCAACTCGCCATAGCCAACTTGCTGTGGCCAACTCATCACGGGACAAGAGTTACATTAATATAGAAGAAATGGTGGAACAGAATCATTAAAGAATGAAAAAAGGAGGAAAAAATGAAATGAGAATGTCAAAATTTAAAATAATTTGATTATTGAATTGTTAAATTGTTCCGTGGTGAGTTGGCCACGGTGAGTTGGCCCATTCCAATTACAATGTGGCAACAGAACCGATTTGTGATTTGTAAATCCTGTTTTTGCCTCGGTGTGATGTGGGAAGTAAGGAACGAGCCAAACTTAAATCAAGGGATGGTTCATGCAGTATTTTTCAAAGTTGGCCACCTGAAGGTATGTGGACTTCAACTCCCAGAATTCCCCAGCCAGCACGTACAAAGATAGTACCAACAGTAATAGGAATCTTGGATGCAATCCCAAAATATCTAGAGCACTGCTTGAACATTGCAGGCATTGGCAAAATCCCCATCAATCAATTGCAAAAGGCAGCTTTACTTGGAAGAGATTACAACTTGCAACAATGAGACCTTTAATATCATCTCACAACACCTGTCTACCTCAGGTTCTTGGAAAGGATTTGATAGGTGGATAAAAGTGCCAGTTCCAGTCTAAACAACTGGATGGGCTGCAAAAACTGTTGACTTCGGAGAGGTAGACATTTCAAAAGCTTCCGCTAACCCTTGAGCCCACTGATCTGTGGGGAAGGCATTTTGCCAATGGTAAAAACGGACAAGGGAGCAGGCATCTTTTGATGAGACTTGGCTTAGGTCCTTTCATTTGAGGATTTAGCTAAGTACACCCTGACTTTTCTAGATTCTTATTTTCATATTCTTTCCTCCACTGTTTATTAATGTACCTATCTTATTGTATATACTGTATCTTAATACTTTAACTGATTTATTAATTTTAATTTTATCCCTTTTGTTATTTTTTTACATATAACTCAAGTTGGCAAACAAACTTAATATTCCTTCCTCCTCCTATTTTCCCCACAACAACAATCCTATGAGGTAGTATTTTAATTCACTATCTATTCCTATCTCTAGCCACAGAGAGAGAGAGACAGAGAGAGAGAGACAGAGAGAGACAGAGACAGAGAGAGACACAGAGAGAGAGAGAGAGACAGACAGACAGACAGAGACAGACAGAAAGAGACAGAGACAGAGAAAGAGAGAGCTACAGAGAGAGAGACAGAGAGAGAGAGAAACAGAGACAGAGAGAGACAGAGAGAGAGACAGACAGACAGACAGACAGACAGAGAAAGAGAGAGAGAGAGAGAGAAAGAGACACAGAGAGAGAGAGAGACAGACAGAAAGAGAGACAGAGGGAGAGGGAGAGAGACAGAGACAGAGACAGAGAGACACAGAGAAAGAGACAGAGACATACAGAGAGAGACAGAGAGAGAGACCGAGAGAGAGACCGAGAGACAGAAATGCACAAAAGGATTCACACACACAGACACATACACACACACAAATACAACAACAGTTCCTTTGCAAGAATTGCAATGTGATCTTGGCGCTTTTTGCTAGAAAAATCCTTCTCTTATATTGAATGGAACTTTTTTATCTTCTGTGAATTATGTCAAGGATTAGAGATTTCGGAGCAGGGCTAGCCACAAAAGGAACTGTGCGGCTTCTTCAATTAGCCCATGAAAGATTTTGATTTTCCCTTGGAAAAACCTGAAGAGAATTCCCATGAATTCCAGCTGCCTGTAGAGGTCATCCTACACTAGCAAAGAAACCCGCAGAAGGACTTTTATGGTTTGCAGCTGCTGAAGGGAAGCCTCTTTTGAGGCTGGCGAAATGTGGCTGTCATACTTCCTTGGTAGAAGGGTGATTTATTCCCTGACAGCTCCTCTCTGCTTAATCAAGACTATCGATGTTACTGTTGGCTTCGTGGTGCAAACCGGACAGAAATCACAACCAGATGAGCTAAGATAATCCTATTTTATTGTAAGGCTACATTGATTGAATCAATCCATCAAAACAGAGCTGGAGGTTTTCTAATCCAACCCCTTGCTCAAGCAGGAGGCCCATTTCAGACAAATGGTTGTCCAGTGTCTTCTTAAAGATCTCCAGTGATGGAGCCCCCACAACTTCTGGAGGCAAGCTGTTCCACTAGTTAATTGTTCTCACAGTTAGGAAATTTTTCCTTAGTTTTAGGTGACTTCTTTCATCCATTGTTTCTTGAATTGCCTTCTGGTGCTTTGGAAAATAAGTTGACCCCCTCTTCTTTGTGGCAGCCCCTCAGTTATTGGAATATTGCTATCATGTCACCCCTAAATCTGAAAGTACAATTCCCCCCCACCCCAGGGGTGGGTTCTACTTATCTTTACTACCGGTTTGCAACGGAATTGCACGCCTTGCTTCTGCGCATGCACAGAAGCTTCTGCACATGTGCAGTTCACCGATGACAACATCCGGGGCGGTGGGTGGGGTCTCCCATTGGTTTTACTACCAGTCCGAACCAGGGGCAACCCAACACTGCTCCCCCCCCAAATTCTTTTACAGCCTCAGAAACTAGGGAGGGTTTCTTCTGAGTTTCTTGCTTCACCTGTTGCCCATCTGCAGGTTAAGTTGCTTCTTATCTGATGGTTCCTTGGCAGGGTCCCTCTTTCAAGGTCTTTCCCACATACCATTACAGTTACTTAGTTTTATTTATTCAGCCTGGCTTCATTCCCTTCTAAGGCTTCCTATATGTTGCAAATGCATAATCTGCTTTTATGGCCCTTCTCCAAAGCATCAAATTTGAGAGTGCTAGACTCATTTCCCCCACCCTGGATCCTTTCCAATGCGATGGGATCATCCCTCCCACAATTCCCAACTAGATCACATCTAGAAGAGAACAAGGCTGGAAAAAGCTTGGGATTTAGATGGGGAGCAGGGATGATTGTTAAAAACCCATCATGGAAGCTTTTTGAACTTGTGAATTTAGGTGCCCCTGACATAAGTAATGTCAAGCTGGGCATGCCCATCCTGGCCATACCCAGGGTGAATACTGCTCACCTGCCTGGAACCCTCACTGTATTTCAGACATCAATACATTAGAGAGGGCCCAGAGATACTTTACTAGGAGAGTACTCAAATCTTCTGCTCGAAATAAAATTCCCTACACCACCAGGCTTGAAATTTTAGGCCTGGATAGCCTTGAACTATGCCGTCTACATTCCAACCTATGCTTAGTTCATAAGATTATTTACCAAAATGTCCTACCTGTAAATGAGTACTTTAATTTCAACAATAATAACACAACGGCTATTGATAGATTCAAACTCAATGTAATTCGCTCTAATCTTGATTGTAGGAAAGATGACTTCTGCAATAGAGTAGTAAATGTCTGGAAAGCTCTACCTGATCCTGTTGTTAGTCTCACTAATCCCCATACCTCTTACCTTAAACTGTCTACCGTGGACCTTTCGTGTTTCTTAAGAAGTCCGTAAAGGGGGCGTGCATAAGCGCACCAGCGTGCCTTCCGTCCCTGTCCTACTGTCCCCATTTATATGTACTCATTCTATGTGTTTATGGCTATGTTTTGCCTATTTATTTCCTTTTATTTGTGCCAATTTTTTTTCATGTGTCCATGTCTATGTCTATATTGTTACTTGTTTCCTTGTACTTGTTGACAAATAAAATAAATAAATATAAATAAATACCCACCCCAGCCCCCCATGGTCAAACACAACCCTGATGTGACCCTCAATGAAATCGAGTTTGACACCCCTGTCTTAGATCATGTATGAAGATGTTGAAGAGCACTGGGCCCAACACAGAGAACTTCACGGTGTCGAGGCTGAGAAACGCTGCTGATGACACCAAGCTTAGGAGAATTGCTAACAACTTGGAAGACTCACGATTCCGATTCAGTTCAGTTCCATCAAATTTTTGCTCTAATGTAATAATGAGTCTCTTCTTTTTAAAACTTCTACTGTTTCCTCTTTTGGAATCTTCCTTTATTTTGTACAAATATTAGCAGCCTCAAAAACTTTGTATTAATCGAATTCTCACATAAAATGCAACCTGGTACCAATTTGCAGTTCACACCAACTTGAATGTCACAATGATTTTAACTTGTACAAATCGTGACTTAACCTGTAAATCCCGGTGGTTTATTGAAACAAAGTTTTCTTAACTTCCAGTCTCTGGAGGTGAGGCGTATGGTTAAACCACAGAGTTTTTGTCCTGTGACATTGAGATGAGACATTTGTTTTTGGCCTATTAATGTTAATCTTTGTGTCCTGTCCGAAACTAACCCCAAACTAATGAAACTAATTACATATGTTTTTGTGCGTTGTGTTTCTGAGTATGCACAACACTTGTAACCTGATCAGTTACAAATACAGTGGCAAATTTGCACTTGCGTGGCAAATTAAATTAGGTTATTTATTTATTTATTTATTTATTTATTTATTTATTTATTTATTTATTTATTTATTTATTTACTTATCAGTCGCATTTCTATGCCGCCCAACTCCCTAGGGACTCTGGGCGGCTTACAGCAAAAAAACAATGCGAACAATAACCCGTAAAATTTTTTAAAAAGAACATTAAAAACCAATACACTCCATTCCATGGCTGAGTCTCGCAAAATCACCGTAGCGAGATCAACGGCCCCAGGCCTGCTGTAAAAGCCAGGTCTTCACCGCTTTCCGGAAGGCCAATAGGGTGGGGGCCAATAGGGTGGGGGCCTTCCACCCTATTGACCTCAGGAGGTAATTGGTTCCAGAGGGCCAGGGCAGCCACAGAGAAGGCCCTCCCCTGCGGGCCCACCAACCGACATTGTTTAGAAGACGGGACCCGGAGGAGACCAACTCTGTGGGATCTTACCGGTCGATGGGAGCTATGCGGTAGAAGGCGGTCTCGAAGATACCATGGCCCTGAGCCATGTAGGGCTTTAAAGGTAATAACCAACACCTTGAATTGTGTCTGGAGACCAATAGGGAGCCAGTGCAGCTCACAGAGAATTGGTGTAATGTGGGTGTATCTAGGTGCACCCACTATAGCTCACGCGGCTGCATTCTGGACCAACTGTAGTCTCCGAACACTTTTCAAGGGTAGCCCCATGTAGAGCGCGTTGCAATAATCCAACCGTGAGGTGACAAGGGCATGAGTGACTGTGAGGAGAGTCTCCTGATCCAAGTAGGGTCACAATTGGTGCATCAGGTGAACCTATGAAAAGGTTCCCCTAGCCACAGCTGTCAGATGTTGTTCCAATCTTAGCTGTGAGACTAGGAGGACACCCAGATTGCGGGCCCATTCTTAGGGGGACAATTTCTCCCTCCCCCCCAGGACCAAGGATGGACAATCGACACAGTCTTTAGGAGGCAATACCCACAGCCATTCGGTCTTGTCTGGGTTAAGTCTGAGCCTGTTGACTCCCATCCAGACCCTCACAGCCTCCAGGCACCGGCACATCACGTCCACTGCCTCACTGAACTGACGGGGGGTGGAGATATACAGCTGGGTGTCATCAGCGTATTGCTAATATCCTACCCCGTTAGAGTTAATTTTGGTGTTTTTTTTAATAAAATAATTTTTATTCAGCATTTACATCTTTAACATCTTTGTTACATTTTTACAGCTTTCGGATACCGGCATCTTTGGTAATATCTATTTTATCTTTTGACCAAATATATACACATACATTTTATATATTACTTATTAATTCCTATATTCACTACAATATATACCTATCTATTACACATTAACTATTTTGTTCCTCTATAATATCTTCTCTTACGTTTATACATTTATACATTGATTTTAGATTCTTTCTTCAACCAGCTATACCATTTATTCCATGTTTCGTAATAAATCATTTCCTCTCGGTCTTTTAGTTCCATTGTTAATTTATCTGCTTCTGCACATTTTAGCACCTTCTTCATAATCATCGTGTTTGATGGAGCAAATCTTTGTTTCCAATTTTGTGCAAATGAAATTCTGGCGGCTGTAATTATGTGGGGTATGAGGTAATAGAGGTTAGAGTTAATTTTGATTAGCTATTTTTAGTGGGGAGAAAGCTTAACGCTTTGTGTGTTCTTAGTTCATTTGTTTATAAACTATTAAAAAATCAGTTAATTCAGTTTCTCTGCTTGATATGTTTGGTAAATCCAGGCTGTGTTTGTAAAGCTGCAGAGGTAGTCTAGTATCAAAAAAAGTCAAAATGGCAGTTACCCCAGTGAAATTAAAGCTCCATCAGTTGATGTGCATCACATATTTAAAAAAAAGAGAAAAGTTTTAATTGTAGCATTATGTTGACTATTTTGACCAAATCCTATCAGCTGCCTTGCGCGTCCATAATTATCTGTAATTGCATTTTCTCCTCTGTTTGAGTGGAGATATACAAAGTGGCTGGCAAGGATTCTTAAAGAAACATCCTACAGACTGGCAATAATTACGAAATATATCACAGGAAAGAAGTGGAAACAGAAAAGCAAAGAGAGCAGAGACAGGCTGACACAAACTGAATTTCAAACATTTCCCCTAATTGGGATCCTCGGTTAAGGATTGCAAACCCCATCACTTCTCCCAGGTAGCCTGGTTGAAGAGGATGGGTGATGTAGTCCAGCATATTTCAAAATTGGCAAGTTTAATATTTGTGGACTTCAACTCGCAGAATTCCACAACCAGCATGGGGAAGCCTGGGAATTGAAGTCCACACATCTTAAATGTGCCAAGTTTGAAAAACACTGACGTAATTTTTTATACTTGGAAAGAATCTGGTTAGAGAAAAGCCTTCTCTTGGATGCATTTGTTTATTTGTTAATAGCCCAGTTGTATTTTGGCTGTTGGATTGACTGGATTTGACACATTAATAACAATGGAAATGTGATGACTAAGAAATAGTTCATTCAACCGTTTACTCGTTGGTCTGGTTTGGCCTGGAGTGAATTCTTTTCAAGGATTACTATTTTACATACCCACGTCGACGCATATTTAGCAGGGGTGAAATGCTCCCGGTTCGGACCGGATCGCCTGATCCGGTAGCGATGCAGGCGGGTGGTTTGGAGAACCGGTAGCAAAAATCCCTGCTCCCCTCCCCCCATGCCCAGATGAGCCACGCAATCATCAGAGGCTTTTTTTTTTTTAACTTTTAAAAGCATGTTTTCTACAACCTCTTCGGCCAAAAAAATGCTTTTAAAAGTAAAAAAAAAAAGCCTCTGATGATCGTGCGGCTCAGCTGGGATCGTCAAAGGCTTTTAAAAGAAAAAAAAAACCTTTTTTTCTTTTAAATGCCTCTGACGATCCAAGATGAGTTGCCTGATTGGCAGAGACTTTTTTTCTTTTAAATGTCTCTGATGATCAGGCAACTCAGCTTGGATCGTCAGAGGCATTTAAAAGAAAAAAAAGTCTCTGCCGATCAGGCAACTCAGCTTGGATTGTCAGAGCCTTTTGAAAGCATTTTTTTACAACCTCTTCGCCGAACAGGTTGTAGAAAAATTAGTTTTAAAAGTTTTTTTAAAATGGCCATGCCCACCCAGTCACATTACCCCCACCCCCACCAAACCACGCCCACAGAACCGGTAGTAACAAATTTTAGATTTCACCACTGATATATAGACAATGTGATACACAGGTAGGCCTCAACTTACAACCATTCATTTAGCAACCAATGTTACAATGACACTGAAAGAAGCGACTTGTGATTGGTCTTCCCACTTATGACTGTCACAGAGACTCCATGGTCACAGGGCATAAATTTGGGCACTTGGCCACTGGCATGTATTTATGATGGTTGCAGTGTCTTTGCAACCTTTCTGATGAGCAAAGTAAATGGGGTGTGTGGGGGGGGAACCGGAGTCCCTTAACAACCTTGTGATTCACTTAACAACTATGGCCAAAAAAAAAGATGTCAAATCGGGCACAACTCACTTAACAATCGCTTTGTTCAGCAACGGAAATTGTGGTTCCAATTGTTGTCATAAGCTGAAGACTGCGGGTAGAGCAATGGAGTTGAAACTGACACCAGCCCAATGCAAGAGTTTTGGCCAGCTGCCTTAATTCTTGCGTCAGTCTGCTAAGTCCAATGATTGCTAATCTAAAACAAACCATGGTCTTTTTCTGCAACTTTTTTTCAAGCTAGCAGGAACAGAAGAAGCTAAGCTTAGGGTGGGCAGTGTTCTGGCAATCACATTTAATTTGGGACAGTCCAACAGCCCTATATGGAAAGACTAGTGATGCTGAGTGGGTAGTGATGCATCTTACATGGGAAATGTTCTCTACTTCAAGGAAAGGGTGCCTGGGCCATTTGCTTTTGAATGGCTTCAGCATGGAGGTGGTTTCCATGATGGGGAGAAGGGCTCCCCCCAAAAAATAATCAAGATTGGTAGCCAAGAGCCTCCCACTGAATCCCCATCCTCTTCCTTCCTTCCTTCCTTTATTTATTTTATTTTATTTTATTTCTTTGTCAAGCATGTATAAGATAAGAGATATAAGTATGGAGCCGAGGTGGCGCAGTGGTCAGAGTGCTGTACTGCAGCTACTTCAGCTGACTGCTAGTTCAGCAGATCAGCGGATCAAATCTCACCGGCTCAAGATTGACTCAGCCTTCCATCCTTCCGAGGTGGGTAAAATGAGGACCCAGATCGTTGGGGGCAATATGCTATTTAATATACTGTCTTTGGTGTAAGCCGCCCAGAGTCCTTGGAGAGTGGGAGGCATAGAAATATAACAAACAAACAAACAAACAAATAAATAAATAAATAAATAAATAAAGTATAAATATGATTATGAATACAGGAGATGGATAAATGGGGACATTAGGACAGGGACGGTAGGTACATTGGTGCACTTATGCATGCCCCTTACAGACCTCTAAGGAATGGGGTGAGGTCAACAGTAGACAGTTTAAGGTTAAAGTTTGGGGGGTCTGGGGAAGAGACCACAGAGTCAGGTAGTGCATTCCAAGCATTGATCACTCTGTTGCTGAAGTCGTATTTTCTGCAATCACGTTTGGAGCAGTTTACCTTAAGTTTGTATCTATTGTGTGCTCATGTATTGTTGTGGTTGAAGTAGTCATTGACAGGTAGGACGTTGTAGCAGATAATTTCAGACCGAAGGCAGCGTAGTTCTAAAGAGCCGAGCTGGCGCAGTGGTTAGAGTGCAGTACTGCAGCTACTTCAGCTGACTGCTAGTTCGGCAGATCAGCAGATCAAATCTCACTGACTCAAGGTTGACTCAGCCTCCCATCCTTCCGAGGTGGGTAAAATGAGGACCCAGATTGTTGGGGGCAATATGCTATTTAGTATACTGTCTTTGGTGTAAGCCGCCCAGAGTCCTCGGAGAGTGGGCGGCATAGAAATATGATTAATAAAGTAAATAATAAAATAAAAATAAATGTCTAATTCCAAGATTTCAAGTCTGGTGGAATTCATAAGGGATCCTGTTGTGAGCAGAGGAGTGGAGGACTCTTCCTCATGAAATATCTCTGGACTCGCTCAATTGTATTAATGTCTGATGTGCAATGTGGGTTCCAGAGAGACGAGTTGTATTCAAGAATTGGTCTAGCAAAGGTTTTGTATGCCCTAGTTTGCAGTACAATGTTACCTTGTGGGTGTTGAGTGTGCAAGGGGCTTCAATCAAAGCAATTCTGCCACCCCTCAAGGATTTTCCTGCAATATGGAGCTCACAAAGCATCTTCACTCTATGTTCCAACAAAGCAACAGGAGATTGTTTGCAGAGGACTGGCCGGCGTGTGTCCTTTCGGCTGCCAGTTGGCCACCCCTTGGCTAAGCCGGGGAGATGCATACCCAGCAGGTGAGGAAGGCCCAAGCAGCCTGGTTGGACACCTTAACGTAATGCTGGCTGCGTTGTCCAAACGGGCCGGTTCAGTGAAATTGGGACTTTAGCAATCTGCAGGCAACTCCACCCAGGATCGCGTCATTCCCCCTGCTATCCCACTGATCTCTCCTCTGGGCAGAGCTGATGTAATCAGGAGCACACTCACTCGCTCCGCTCGCCTTTGATCTCCAGCTCGGGGCCAGATGTGCAGTGTCGACACACACACACACTCTCTCTCTCTCTCTGCCATGAGGAGACGGCTAATCTCAGGCTGCTCAGCCACGGAGGGAGTGCTCTCTTTGAGAAACAAGACGGATGTGGGGCACTTTGCATTTAACAAAACCAAGGTTGGTTGGCCATTGCAGCAGAGGTGACCGTGGTTTAGTATTCCCTCAGCTATGGAGGCTTCTGGGTGATTTGCCTCCAGAAGTTGTGAATGCTCCAACGCTGGAAGTTTTTAAGAAGATGTTGGATAACCTTTTGTCTGAAGTGGTGTAGGGTTTCCTGCCTGGGCAGGGGGTTGGACTAGAAGACCTCCAAGGTCCCTTCCAACCTTCCAGTGTTGGAGCATTCACAATTTCTGGAGGTAAGTTGTTCCTTTGGTTAATTGATCTAACTGTCAGGAAATTTCTCCTTAGTTCTAAATTGCTTCTCTCCTTGATTAGTTTCCACCCATTGCTTCTTGTCCTGCCCTCAGGTGCTTTGGAGAATAGCTTGACCCCTTCTTCTTTGGGGCAGCTCCTGAGATATTGGAAGACTGCTATCATGTCTCCCCTGGTCCTTCTTTTCATTAAATTAGACATACCCAGTTCCTGCAACCGTTCTTCATATGTTTTAGCCTCCAGTCCCCTAATCATCTTTGTTGCACTTCTCTACATTTTTCTAGAGTCCCAATATCTTTTTTTTACTGTTGTGATGACCAAAATTGGATGCAGTGTTCCAAGTGTGGCCTTACCAAGGAATTATAAAGTGGTATTAACACTTCACGTGATCTTGATTCTATCCTTCTGTTAATGCAGCCTAGAATATTTCTATTTCTATTTCTAGAAATAGAATGACTGTGGCAAAAGAAAACAAAGGTAATACCAATCGTGATAGGTGCCTTGGGTACAATCCCAAAACATCTGGAGCATCCCTTGAATACCATCGGCATTGACAAATTCCCCATCAGTCAATTGCAAAAGGTACAGTAGCTTTTCTGAGCACAGCTTCCATCCTGTGACGATACCTCTGACATTATCAAACATCCACATTTGTCTACCCCAGATCCTTGAGAAGGACTCGATAGATGGATTAAAATCCCAAGAAAATAAATAATTATTATCATGATTATTATTAGCCTGAATGAAGAATAATGCATTATTAATTAATTCATAATGATGAACCAATGTATCAGCTGTGTCTACGTTTTGGGGGTCCCTTTTCCCCATTTCTCTTTGAGGGGACCTTTCTTGCTAGCAGTTCCTTGTTTGCAGACGGGGTAAATTTGAGGGGGGACCTTACCTGAGGTTCTCCCCTCAACTTCTCTGCCACTCATCTCACGCAACTCTGGAGAACAAGCCTGCCCCTCATATTCGCAACGCCCCAACTTTGAAACTCTTGAACTAAAAGGAACCCTTAGAAAGATAATCAGAAGTCGAATAACTTCTCTCCTGAAATTTCTGCCCAACGGAGCAAAACAAAATGAAAAAACATAGCTGAGTTCGCACCATGTAATAAATAAACCATGCCCTGGTTTGCTTGTCTTTGCCTTAATGCAGCATGTTTTAAACTTGGCGGTTTGAAGATTGCTGGCTGGGGAATTCTGGGAGATGAAGTCCACCCCTCTTCAAGTTATTGAGTTTGAGAATAGAATAGAATAGAATAGAATAGAATAGAATAGAATAGAATAGAATAGAATAGAATAGAATAGAATAGAATAGAATAGAATAGAATAGAATAGAATAGAATAGAATAGAATAGAATTTGGCCAAGTCTGATTGGACACACAAGGAATTTGCCTTGGTGCATACACTCTCAGTGTATACATAGTGCATACACTACGTTCATCAAGAATCGTAAAGTGCAACACTTAATGATAGTCATAGGGTACAAATAAGCAATCAGGAAACAATATCAATATAAATGGTAAGGATACAAGCAACAAAGTTACAGCCATACAGTCATAAGTGGGAGGAGATGGGTAATGAGAAGATTAATAGTAGTGCAGACTTTGTAAATAGTTTGACAGTGTTGAGGGAATTGTTTGTTAATTATTTAATAATTTGTTAATTTTTAAATGCTGCTTTAAGCCATGGACAACCTTTGGGCCCCCCATTATCCCCAGCGGTGGGTTTCTCATTATGTTACTACCGGTTCGCCGCAGCCACGGCTATTGGCTTTGCAAACATGCGCATCCGGTTTGTGGGCACGCCTGCCTTCTACACATGCGCCCAGCCTTCAGTGCCTGTACTTTGCTCGCGCATGCGCCTTCTGTGCATGTGCCCCGCCTCAAAAATGTGCCTAAATAGGATGGCATAGAGCCGGGGCAGGTGGGCGGGGGCGGGCCCACCCCTGATTTCCGCTACCAGTTCGGGCAAACCAGTATGAAGTGGCTGAATACTACCTCTGATTAACCCCATGGGGCCTGGTTTGGTCTTCTGTAAGACCTGAACCCTTGAAATGATCGGCATGCTTGCCTCAGTGCGTCAGCTGAAGGTAGCCCAACTTTAGCCTTTAGCAGCATCCCAAACTGCACGATCAAAGCCCCTCCCCTTTTATGATGCAAATGAAAATAGGTGGGGCTTCGCTCACACAGCCAGGAACCCCCCATCTTGACTTTTCGGAAAGCCCCCTAGAGACCCCGTTGCAATGCCTGAAAAGCAGTCGCCTTGTTTTCTCTGAAACTTCTTATCTCCAAGATAAATATCCTAAACTCTGTACAGGTTGGTGGTTCTCGACTTACAACGGTTTGCTTAGTGACCATTCAAACGTACAACAGCACTGAAAAAAGTGACCGATGACCATTTCTCACGCTTACACAAGTTGCAGCAAGCCTGTGGCCGTGGGATCAAAATTCAGACGCTGACTCATATTTATAACAGTTGCAATGCCCTGTTGATTGCCTTTTGTGACTTTCTGACAAGCAAAGTCAATGGGCAAGCTTAACAGCATAACAGAGTTGGAAGGGACCTTGGAGGTCTTCTAGTCCAGGGGTCACCAACCTTTCGGACCTCAGGGACCACTAAATTCATAATTTTAAATCCCGCAAACCACTAATAGGATCTGCCTAATGACTGGCTGGGTGGGCGTGGCTAGGTGGTCATGTGACTGGGTGGGCGTGGCCAACTGGATATCATTCACGTCGAAGGGCACCTCCACAGCCTCTACTCACCCCTCCCCTCCCAGCCACTCCTCCCCTCCCCGCCCAGGCTCCTTAGGGCCCCAACAGGGAGCAGTTGTTGGAGCTAAGCAGCCACCACGAGAAAGAGTTGGCAAAATAGCTCAGTTCAAATTGGATCTGACTGAGAAGGAGGCTCAGCAGAAGCAGCTCACTGAGGACTACAAGCATAGGCTTTCCAAGTAGAGGGAAGACCTGCGGGAGTGCAAGGCCAGATACCAGCGCCTGGAGGCTCAGTGGGTTGAGATGGTCAACCAGTTCCAGGCCATGATGCAGTCCCACTGGAACAAGGCCCTCCGGCTCTTCGCCACCAGCGGCAGTTCCCTCTAGCCTTTGTCCAAAGCTCTGCACCAGGAGGCCAAAGCAGACCCCAAGTCGAAATTTCTGCCCCCCTCCGACCCACACAAAATGACCCCAAAGGGGGAGACTCTCTGCAGGAACACAAGCGTTCATTGCATGTATCTGCCCCAGGGGCTGTAGTTTGAGGACCCCTGATTTAGTGCAATATAAAAAATGTAAGTAATTTTTCTGCGGACCACCAAAATTTTCTCGTGGATCACTGGTGGTCCATGGATGGGTGACCGTTGCTCTAGTCCAACCCCCTCCTCAGGCAGGAGACCTTGTACCATTTCAGACAAATGGCTGTCCAATCTCTCCTTAAAAGGTCATTCCACTGGTTAATTGTTCCCACCGTCAGGAAATGGTCTAAAGCACCCTGTTATTAAGACCAGCTGCCTGCAATTACTGCAGGTTCAAATCTCGCCAGGCTCAAGGTTGACTCAGCCTCCCATCCTTTCTAAGGTAGGTAAATTGAGGAGCCAGTTTGTGGGGGCAATAAGCTGACTTTGTATAAATATACAAAAGGATGAAGGCTATTGCTTAGCACATTGTAAGCCGCCCTGAGTCTCCGGAGAAGGGCGGCATATAAATCAAATTAAAAAAAAAAAGTCTTACTCCTAGGTTTAGCTAGAGCCCCTTAAGAACTGGGTTATTAACAACTGCAGTGGTTCACTTAACAACTGTGACAAGAAAGGTCATAAAATGGGGAAAAACTCACTTCACAACTGTCTTACTTAGCAATAGAAATTTGGGGGCTCTAGAACCACCTACGTACGAATGAAAGAAACAAGAAACAAGGAAGTGGAAAATAAAAGGATTTGGAAAAGAAATAGAGGGTTATGTTCTCATCCCTGATGCCCTATTAAGAATTCCCTTGGAACAAACGGGGTTCAAAGTGGCTCAAAGCCATGGAAACAGAGTTGACTTCAAGGAGGGAGACCTTCTTTCCAATTTTTGCAAACTTTCCTCCAGGATTAAATAAAAAGTGTTTGCTTCCCAAAGGAAGAGTGTAAAAACCACCTCACTCTACTTTGAAGAATCCCAGTTGGAGAATATTTATTTTATGTTGCATGGCCCATATCTTTTTATAAATTAATATTCGAAAGAAAAAAAAAGCAGGAAGGGGCCAAAGAAAAGACCGAAAAGGAAGAAGAAAAATAAATTAGAAGCTGGAATATTTTATCCGCTCTATTCCCTCTCTTGGGAGAAATGAGTCAGGGCAACTTTCTATCTAAGGAGACTCCAGGAAGTCTAGGGAGAAAGGGAGAGTGTTTGAAGACTCTGTGAAATATGGCCAAAGTTGAACCACAATATGTGTATGTGTGTTTGTGCATGTGTGTGTTTGTATATGTGTGTATATGGCGCATGAAAATGTCACACTGTGATCCTACTGCAGATATAATAATAATGTTGAGGTTTAATGAAACGTGAAACATTCTGCAAAGAATATCAACTGCAGAATCTACGAAGTTCCAGAAATTCAAGAGCAGAGATGTCTGTTGTGTGTGTGTTTCAAAAAATATCAAGATGGCAGGTAAATTGATAAAGTTCAAGATTTTAAGATTTGATGAAATGGGCCTAGAGATTGAGAATTATGGATAGAATTTTGTTCTATGAACTGAAATAAAAATAGAGCTGTATGGAATTTGAAATTAAGATTTGTGGTGATGAAATTGTAAGGTAAATAATTAGATTACGAGGCTAGAATATTTTTAAAATTTATATTTTGATATTGATGTTAAAAGATGTAATGAAAGCAATTTGGAGAAGAACCAGATATAATTTGAATTAATACATGGATATAAATGAGTTAAGTTTAGCTGGAAATTAAATCTGTGGTGATATAATAGAATTGTTTAGTTTAAGATGCTAGAATTTATGTTAAAAATTTCTTTTTCTTCAATGTTTTGATTGTTACTTAAAAAAAAAAATGTAATGGGAAATTGTGATTGGAGCCTGTTAAAGAAATGTAAGCGGTGTACCTACCTATGACCGGATCGAGACTTCACTCTGGAAAGATATATTTTATGTTTATGTTTGAAAAAATAAAAAAAATATTTACCCCCCAAAAAATATATATCAAGATGGCAGCTATGATTGTAAAATGAATACCTCATCCCAGCAACCCATCTTGACTGTTTGGCTCCGGTTTTGACTCTGGAAAGAGTGCCGAGAAAAGCAACCAAGATGATTAGGGGGCCTGGAGGCTAAAACATATCAAGTATGGTTTCAGGAACTGGACAGCCATTTGTCTGAAATGGTATCGGGTTTCCTGCTTGAGCAGGGGGTTGGACTAGATGACCTCATCTGTCTGGAACCCGCACTGCATATCGGACATAAATACAATGGAGAGAGTCCAGCAATATTTTACAAGAAGAGTCCTCCATTCCTCTAACTGCAATAAAATACCTTATGCCACCAGACTTCAAATTGTGGGCTTAGACAACTTAGAACTACGCCGACTTCAGTCTGACCTAAGCATAGTACACAAAATTATCTGCCACAATGTCCTTCCTGTCAGTGACTATTTCAGCTTCAACCACAACAATACACGAGCAAATAATAGAGACAAACTCAAGGTAAACCGCTCCAAACTCGATTGCAGAAAATAGGACTTCAGTAACAGAGTGGTCAATGCCTGGAATGCACTACCTGACTCTGTAGTTTCTTCCCCAAACCCCCAAAACTTTCACCTTAGACTGTCTACTGTTGACCTCACCCCATTCCTAAGAGGTCTGTAAGGGGCATTCATAAGTGCACCAGCGTGTCTACCGTCCCTGTCCTAATATTCCTTTTCACTTACTCTTTTCATGTATTCAAATTATGTTTATACTTTTACCTGTTATCTTATATATGCTTGACAAATTTGACTTATGACCTCCAACATTTCTTTCAATTTTGTTATTCTGTTATTCTGCCCCTTCTCACACATTGCATGAAACCTACCAGTGACTGTATATTCAGTCTTATGCTTAGTTTGCATAAGAATTCAGCTGAGATTTTTCCATCTTTCCAGCACAATTTCCAAGCCCTTTGGGGTTGGTGATAGTAGGAAGAGAACATTAGGAGTAAAAGTGAACGCTGCATCTTTATTTTATTTTATTTTTTAATTTTATTCTTTTGTTACATTTCTATCCTGTCCTTCTTCTGGAAAGTTAAGGCAGTGCACAGGAGTGCATCCTCTCTTTCTGTTCGTAGGACAATCAGAGGTGAAATCCAGCAGGTTCTGACAGGTTCTGGAGAACCGGTAGCGGAAATTTTCAGCAGTTCAGAGAACCGGCAAATAACACCTCTGGCTGGCCCCAGAGTGGGGTGGGAATGGAGATTTTGCAGTATCCTTCCCCCAGGAATGGGGTGGGAATGGAGATTTTGCAATATCCTTCCCCTGGAGTGGGATGGGAATGGGGATTTTGCAGTATCCTTCTCCCAGGATGGGGAGGGA
Source organism: Pantherophis guttatus (assembly GCF_059756535.1). Classification (NCBI taxonomy): domain Eukaryota; kingdom Metazoa; phylum Chordata; class Lepidosauria; order Squamata; family Colubridae; genus Pantherophis; species Pantherophis guttatus. The sequence continues at coordinate 18,878,619 of NC_142072.1, read as the reverse complement.
ATGGGGATTTTGCAGCATCCTTCCCCTGGAGTGGGATGGGAATGGAGATTTTGCAATATCCTTCCCCCAGGATGGGGAGGGAATAGGGATTTTGCAGTATCTTTCCCTTGCCACACCCACCAAGCCACGCCCACCAAACCACACCATGCCCACCAAGCCATCCCCACAGAACCGTTAGTAAAAAGAAATGGATTTCACCACTAAGGACAATCGCCCCATGATCTGTGCTGTTCTGAGGGAACTTGAGCCAAAGTGATCCAGTGAATTCCAGGGGTGGGAACAACAGTGTCTTCAGGAGAGGCAAAGACAGACGTTCCCAATGTTATGGTCTCACAGTATAAGCTTTTTCCCTTTTCTACCTTCACATATGTGGGAATAACCTCGGCAGACAGAAGGAAGAGCTGCAGACTAGGCACAGGCAGATAAGACGCAGTGGGGCCTACAGAAGGAATATGGACGTAGCAAAAACGTCAGAAGGCACCCTCCCTAGTTTCCTGAGCTGTATAAGCCATGGGGCAAAAATGTTCTTTCAGAATTGCATGATTCTGCTAACGTAACCTTACAATAAAGTAGAATTAATTCATCTGGGCAGGCCTCCTGTCTGGCTGATATTGCATCCCAATGCATGCATGCATGCCCCATCCCCCACCCCCACCCCAAGGATGTAGTTTGGGTTGTGAGGCTGCAGCACTGTTTGCTTGTTCTGATGAAAGCTGAGAGGCGGGTTTGTAGAAAGTAAGGGAGACAGAAGGAGGGAAGGACGGTTAGGCAAAGAAGCTGAAACCTCCCTGATTCACTAGAGCAGCAGCCTTCAACCTTTTGAGTGCCAGGGATGTTTTGTGGATGGCAGTTTTCTGCAGATTGGTGTGTGTGTGTGTGGGGGGGCATGGTTTTGCATGTTGCGTGGATCCTGCTTTGCTTGCTTGTGTAGCCTGTTTCCTGGCTGTTGTGGTCCGCCCGTAGCCTGCGGAGCTGGCAGCAGAGTCGGACAGTGAGGAGGCTAGAGAGGAACATGCAGGGCCGGATTTTCCTATAGGCTAACTAGGCTTCAGCCTAGGGCCTCAAGATCAAGAGGGGCCTACATTCAAATTGTTAGCAAAATTAAAATTACACTTTCACTATAAGTGAAAGGGCCTCATAAGTGGAATAGCCTAGGGCCTCTTTTCATCTAAATCCGGCCCTGGGAACATGGACCAGTTCTGGAGTCTGGGGAAGGCTCGGACGAGGGCTCTGCGTCAGAGGCAGAGAAAGGGCCATCTGGGAGGTACGTGCTGCCTCCGGAGTCTCCAGAGTCGGACCTCAGCGAGGCAGAGGAACAGGGGGAGCCTGTTCCCAGTGCGCGCATGTGCAGAGCTGCCAGAAGGCAAGAACAGCTAAAACAAAAGGGACGACTTGGGAGTAGGGCTTGGAGATGATTGGTCCCTCCCATAAGACTTAAAAGAGGAGCAAAGGCACGTGGGCCTTTGCAGGAAGCAACATTGTTAATTCTGTGCAGTTTAAAGCCTGAAGCTCTGTTTGATTCTGGACTCCGTGTGGCTTTGCCAAGTAGAACTTTGGCAGCGTGTCAAGGGAGATAAAGGTGGGTGATTACCCCAAGGACTTTTTATAACTAATTGGGACTCATCTGTGAATGTGCAAAATTCACAGCTGTTGCAATAAAAGAGGTTTTTGGGACCACTACTCGTGTGTTTTAATGACTCAAGAAGCTTAGGTCACAACACTGGCGGGCCGTGGACTGGTACCAATCTGTTGACCAGGGATTGAGGACCCCTGTTCTACAGAATAAGAAAGAACAGAGGTATAGCTCAAGCAGTCTTGCAAGATTCTGGAGAGGCCTACTGGCTGGGGAATTCTGGGCATTGAAGTCCAGACATCTTAAAGTTGCCAAGGTTGAAAAACACTGATCTAAACTCCAAAAATGAAAATGGGGGGGGGGGTCACCAAGAAGGTTTGCTTAATGTTAGAAAGACAACTCAGCGCTTGGAAGCAGCGCGGGAACAAACAATGCTATTTAATAAATTGTGCCAATCAATGAATCAATCCGTAAGGAAACCATGGTATTTAATGCTGGAGCTCATAGCAGGCGTGCACTGGGAAGTCCCCACAGCTTTAAACCAAATTGTAATGTTTAATACATAAAAGAAAGATAAATGCTTAAATACTTAACCAGGGAGCAATTACATTAATTACATTTAACTAACTCTAACTTTAATTAACTCAAAATATTATTGCATTTCAGCACAATTGGATTTTCATCCTGGCCTCATCTACCACATTTTGAAGAGTTGCCCCTGACACAGTGCTTAAAGCCCTGGACAAATGTGTGTCCTTGCCTTGTGGGGTCATTCCCAGTGAGGTGATATTGCTAGGGGTGGGCTGCTGGGGGTTCGCAGGGGTTCGGGAGAACCTCTAGCTAAGATTCTGTGCAGTTCGGAGAACCCCCAAATCCCACTCCTGGCTGGCCCTGCCCTGCCCACCCCACCCCTCCCCTCCCAGGAGTCTCCACATGGCCTGTTTTGGATTCAGGTAAATGCAGGGCGCATGCGAAAACTCAGGGAGGATGAAAAACGGGCCTACTGGAGGTTCAGGAAGGTTGGAAAAGGGCCAGTTTCCAGCCTCCAGAGCCTGGGGAGGCCATTTTCGCCCTCCTGGAGGCTCAAGGAAAGCCTCCAGAGCCCGGGGAGGGCAACCCCCCCCCCTTGGTGCAGGAGGCTGACTAGGCCACGCTCACCATGACCACGCCCACCCAGCAACCGGGCAGAGAACCCCTTGCTAAAATTTTTGAAGCCCACCCCTGGATATTGCTCATCCATCCATGGAAACAGGATGTCCTGGGAGCAGTCGCCTTTAAAATAAAAGCAATCCACATGGGCCATACAGGGACAGCCAAACTTCCAGATGTGGCTTGGGTGGGGCATAAAATGCCCAGATCTTTTCTAGAACATTATTTCTCCACCTTGGCAAGTTTATTTATTTATTTTATTTATTTATTGTCAACTTGCAAAGCTTTCAAGTTGCCATGAGCAGGAGGGAGGGAGAACTGATAGAGCTGATTGATTTCCCTAACTGAAGTGCATTCCATACATTCTTCCTGACCGCAATCAGAAGGAGGGTGTTGGATTTCACAGCCAGCCAAAGTGGTTAATTGGAGAATGTGATTTATGACATGGCCAGAGAGGAGGGGAGAGACAGGGTCATAGGGGAACGTAAATCTACATGGGATTAGTTCTAACTGCATCCGAATTAGGGCATCTTTCGGAAACTTCACATTTATTTTATAAAATTTGTATGCCGCCCTATCTCCAAGGACTCAGGGCGGCTCACAACGACAGTCGACCAAGTGACTGTTAAAAACAATGAATATATAGATAAAAATAAAGAAAGTTTTTTTTAAAAAAAAATATTAAAATATACTACCCCATCAGTCCAGGCCGGGGGACATAAATAGCCAGGTTTTCAATTCACGGCGGAAGGTGCGAAGGTCAGGGGCCAACCGGAGCCCCAAGGGAAGTTGATTCCAAAGGGTGGGGGCGCTCACAGAGAAGGCTCTACCCCTGGGAGTCGCCAGCCGACAAGTTGGGTGGAAGTCTAGAATAGACTTGAAGTCCAGGCATCTTAAATTTGCCAAAGTGGAGAAACACTACTCTGGACTGACTGGGGAATTCTGGGAATTGAAGTCCACCCATCTTAAACTTGCCGAAGTGGAGAAACACTACTCTGGACTGACTGGGGAATTCTGGGAATTGAAGTCCACCCATCTTAAATTTGCCAAAGTGGAGAAACACTACTCTGGACTGACTGGGGAATTCTGGGAATTGAAGTCCACCCATCTTAAACTTGCCGAAGTGGAGACACGCTGCTCTAGAACCTAGTTAGAAGAACTGGCTTCTCGTGGCATCCCTTGTGATCTTTTAAATTTGCCCTGAACCTGGGGAAATGATCCACCTCTGAAGTAAGACTAAATCCGGTTTGTTTATTTTGGTTTAATAAATTGTGGGACCCTGGCTACTAGCCTTGGTCAATCCAAATGTATGATGTAGGTCAACCCATCCTATCTGACAGAGGCTATCCAACTCCAGCTTCAAGCGTTGTGAAGAAGAGGGTGCTTTCCATAACAGGTGTTTCTACAGTTGAATGGCTTTTACTATCCGGAAGTTTTTTCTATCGCTTCACCGAAGTCGCTTTTCATTTCAAGCTATTGGTTTAGGAGCCCATTATCTATATCAGAAATCATCAATGTGGCAACCACAGGAACAGTGATGTAGCATAAAAGAAGCTGTGTCATCTTGGGGAGGTTGGTGGCTTTCTTGATTTCTTTTTTCTCCCTCAAACCTTGGTTAGCCACCACCCTAAAAAGAGCTGCAGGAGCAGGAAGTTTTCTTACCCCTTTATTGGGGAGGAAGAGAATAACAGAGTTAGAACAGGGGTGAAATCCAGCAGGTTCTGACAGGTTCTGGAGAACTGGTAGTGGAAATTTTGAGTAGTTCGGAGAACTGGCAAATACCACCTCTGGCTGGCCCCAGAGTGGGGTGGGAATGGAGATTTTGCAATCTCCTCCCCCCAGGAGTGGGGAGGGAATGGGGATTTTGCAGTATCCTTTCCTTGGAGTGGGAGGGAATGGGGATTTTGCAGTATCCTTCCCCTGGAGTGTGAGGGAATGGGGAGTTTGCAGTATACTTCCCCCAGGAGTGGGCGGGAATGGGGATTTTGCAGTATCCTTCTCCTAAAGTGGGGTGGGAGATTTTGTAGTATCCTTCCCCTGGAGTGTGAGGGAATGGGGATTTTGCAGTATCCTTGCCCTGGAGTGTAGTGGGAATGGAGATTTTGCAGTATCCTTCCCCTGCCACGCCCACCAAGCCACACTATGCCCCCTCAAGCCACACCCACAGAACCGGTAGTAAAAAAAAAAATTGGATTTCACCACTGAGTTGGAAGGGACCTTGGAGGTCTTCTAGCCCACCCCTCTGCTCAAGGAAGAGGAAACCCTATATGTCGTTTCAGACAAATGTTTGTCCAATCTCTTCTTAAAAACCCTTTAAAAAGGAGAAGGGGGGAGGCTGACCCCCCACAAATTCACTTCGAAGCTCTGAGTGCCTTCTTGCCTGCCTTCAGTAGCCCAAGAGGGAAGAGCAAAATCTCAGGCCCTCTCAGTTCCACAGAAACTTCACCCACACAAAACTCCACTGAGAATTTTATTTCACTGAAACCAGCTCTCACCCACACAACCTCAGAATCCGCTGGTGGTGCCTCAAAGGCAGCAGGCTTTGCTCAACAGCTTCCGGAAGCTGTTGGCCTGATTGATTAATTTCCACCGGGTGGGTCTTCTTTGGCGCAGCTCGGCAAGGGCGCGTGGCAGCTGCAGGGAAGATGAGCTGTGGGAAGGTTGGGGTGGGGGGAGATGCTTGGTGCGGCTGATGAACTGGCTCCCCGTTGAGAAGAAAGGGGCAGCCCAGAGAAGTCATATGGAGCCAGGATAAGTTCCTTTAGTGCAGTGTTTCTCAACCTTGATAGCTTGAAGATGGGTGGACTTCAACTCCCAGAATCCCCCAGCCAGCAACGCTGGCTGGGGGATTCTGGGAGTTGAAGTCCACCCATCTTCAAGCTTCCAAGGTTGAGAAACATTGCTTTAGTGTTTGTTTCCCAGCCAATATCATTTTATACCATATTGTAAACTAACAAGGCAGCGGTGAAATCCAATTTTTTTTACTATCGGTTCTGTGGGCGTAGCAGGGGAAGGTGTACTACAAAATCTCCATTCCGACCCCACTCCAGGGGAAGGATACTCCAAAATCCCCATTCCCACCCCACTCCAGGGGAAGGGTACTGCAAAATCCCCATTCCCACCCCACTCCAGGGGAAGGATACTGCAAAATCTCCATTCCCTCCCCACTCCTGGGGGAAGGATACTGCAAAATCCCCATTCCCTCCCCACTCCTGAGCGAAGGATATTGCAAAATCCCCATTCGTACCCCACTCTGGGGCCAGCCAGAGGTGGCATTTGCCAGTTCCCCGGACTGCTCAAAATTTCCACTACCGGTTCTCCAGAACCTGTCAGAACCTGCTGGATTTCACCCTCGAAACAAGGCCACATTTGTCAGGGAGGGGGTATTGAACAGTGAAACTCCGCCTGAAAGGTGTACTTTCCATTGATAGGATATGTGAAAACAGGATCTCCATCTTCCAGAACAGTGTTTTTCAAATTTGGTGTTTTTCAAATTTTCAAATTTCAAACTTTAAGATATGGGAACTTCAGCTCCCAGAATTCCCCAGCCAGCACGGAATTCTGGGAGTTGAAGTCCACATCTTTTAAAGTGGCTGAGGTTGAGGAACGTTGATCTAAAAGTTGGAGGAGAGGGTCTCTCCCTCTCCCTCTCCCTCTCCGTCCCTCTCTCTCTCTCTTTCTCTCTTTTTCTCTCTCTCATCCAAAGATGACCCATGCCCCCTTCTCAATATTTTCTCCACATTCCTAGTTACTCTTCTGACAACCCAGATGAATTGAAGTAGTAAAACAACTCAGCATGAGCAATATGACTTCCTGTTAATCTGAAACAAGAATGTCCCAAAGGTGCTTTTTCAAGACTTCAACTGGACTTTCTTGTTATTCTCTGAAGATGTTTCATTTCTCATTCAACGAGGTTCTTCGGCTTCAAGAATGTTTCTTCATCAGAAACACAAGAACATCCTTGCCTTGCCAATGTGGATGACGCAATCACAACCCCATTGCATAACAATCCTTACCCAGAGGTCTTCAAACTTGGCAGCTTTAAGACTTGTGGACTTCAATTCCCAGAATTCTCTTCAAAGCATAGCTGGCTGGCTGGCTGGAGAATTCTGGGAGTTGCAGTCCACAAGTCTTAAAGCTGCCAAGTTTGAAGACCTCTATCCTTACCTTTTCAAGTCTGATGCGTGGACTTTACCTGATGGATGCTTCAAGAAAATCCAAAGTAGAGTGGCTTAGAAAGTCCTCATTTTGTGTCTTTCAGCGAGGGCAGTGTTTCTCAATCATGCAATTAGAAGATGTGTGGACTTCAGTTCCCAGAATTCATGGCCGGACTGGGGAATTCTGGAAGTTGGAGTCCACCCGTCTTAAAGTCGTCGTGGTTGAGAAACACTGAGTTAGGCTCAGGGATGGGTTCTACTTACCTTTACTAGATTGGCACATGCGCAGATCGCCGATGACAATATCCAGGGCAGTGGGCGGGGCCTCCCGCCGGTTTTACTACCGGTTCTTTCCACCCCCAGGAGCATAACAAATTAAAGTTTAATTAATTATTATGTTATTATGTTATTTATTATGTTATTTATGTTAATTTGTGTGTATTATTTAATAGACTGCTAAATTGGCCACACCCACTCAGTCACATGACCGCCTAGCCACACCCACCCAGCCGGTCCGGCCCCCCCAACAGTCTGAGGGACCGTGAATTGGCCCCCTGTTTAAAAAGTTTGAGGACCCCTGTTCTACAGTATCTCTGGTCAGCTGCGCTGGCTGGTTGAGGATGGAATGATTGTCCAGTCCCTGGGAGACGTTGAGATGGAGAAAAGGCTATTCCAATTCATTTTAAAAGCAATATTTCCACATTGAACGCTTCTGGTGTTAGCTTTTTTTATTTTTTAAATAAAAACCAACTTAAGTCAAACTTTAATTAAACATTCATATTGCTAAAGCCTGTTAGTAAAGTCTCACCCAGTCGTAGTTAAAGCCAGAGGAGAAGAGTATTCATGACCACAAATCAACATTGCTTATTTCTGTTCTTTGCAGAGCTTAACCCAAAGCGGTGCTAAAAACACAGGGTGTTATTCCGTCAGCCGGACCGAGAGATCTGGATGTGAATGGCCTTGTTTTTTAAACGGGAAAAGCTTGACATGCCGTTGTTTTCATTGTACACCAGCCAATGAAAGTATGAATTGCAGTTCCTTTCGCCCTGAAATCGAGAACCCTGGAAAGGCATCCGTCCGGATTAGATCCCCCAAGGCAGCAGCATGGGGCTGACGTTTATCAATTGCCAAGTATTCTTTTATTTTTCTTCCACCCCTTAATGTTTCTGAGACACGTAGGAGGATGCTCAGTGTTACAACAACCAGGAAAAGGAATTAACTGGGACAGGGGATGAATACTGGTAGCCCTCAATTGGGGACCAGGATTTCCATTGCTAAGCAAGGCCGTTGGGCCTGATGTTACAACCTTTTCACCGTGGTTGCTAAGGGAATAACTGCATTTATTAAATAGGTGCGGTGGGCGTTAAGCGAGTCCAGCTTTCCCCATTGACTTCGCTTGCCAGAAGCTGGCTGGGAAAGTGGCAAATGGTGGTCGCGTGACCCCAGGATGCTGCGACCATTATAAATACATACCAGTTGCCAAGCAACCAAATTTTGATCATGTGACCATGGGGAATGCTGCAACGGTCGTGAGTGTGAGGACTGATTGTGAGCCACTTTTTTCTGTGCGGTTGTAACTTCAGACAGTCACTAAAAGAATGGCTACCTGTATTTTATTTGAATGTTGAACTCTCTGTCTTTCTTCCAGAGACAATTTGATCTATCTATCTATCTATCTATCTATCTATCTATCTATCTATCTATCTATCTATTTTATCTATCGTATCTCTCTCTCTGTTCTATCCATCTATCTATTTTATCTATCGTATCTCTCTCTATTCTATCTATCGTATCTCTCTCTATTCTATCTATCTATCTATCTATCTCTAATTCTAACTCTCATCACTCTCTCTTTCATCTATCTATCTATCTGTCTATCTATCATCTCTCTCTCATCTCTCTCTTTCATCTATCTATCTGTCTGTCTGTCTGTCTGTCTGTCTTTCTGTCTATCTCTATTTATCTATTTTACCTATCGTATCTCTCTATCTATTCTATCTATTTCTAATTCTAACTCTCACCACTCTCTCTTTCATCTATCTATCTATCTATCTATCTATCTATCTATCTATCTATCTATCTATCTATCTATCTATCTATCTATCATCTCTCTCTCTGTCATCTCTCTCTCTGTCATCTCTCTCTCTCATCTCTCTCTTTCATCTATCTGTCTGTCTGTCTGTCTATCTATATCTATCTATCTATCTACTCTCTCATCTCTCTCTTTCATCTATCTATCTATCTATCTATCTATCTATATCTATCTATCTATCTATCTAATCTCTCTCTCTCATCTCTCTCTTTCATCTGTCTGTTTATCTATCCATCTATCTATCTATCTATCTATCTATCTATCTATCTATCTATCTATCTATCTATCTATCCTGTATTACAATACTTATAGGCTTACGTTTCACCTATTGCTTCTTGGGTAGGCATTGTTCAGAAAATTTGGCATACCGATAGTTTAATCAAAGTAAATAAAAAGAATATTTAATGAAGATGCACCAGGGTTAGAACAGTCTTACACACAACGCCTACTTATAACACAGCATCCAATGGCCAAATTAACTTAATTAAGTTAATGCCAGGAAAATACTTTGAAATCTTCATGTGAAGAGGGCTTTAGCTGAATGAAATGAAGTTATTTGAAACACGTTAACATGCTTTGTTATTATTGCCAGGGCTGTTGTTCCTTCCTTGGGCATTCTGCTGGAATTGTTCTCAGCAAAAGAAGACATTTGCATCCTTATTTTTCCAAAAGCAATCAGCCTTAATGAATGCCCCATTAGTGCTATTTTTCTTAATTTCTTGAAGTGGAGTCAGGCTAAGGGCAATGTTGAGTAGCAAGCAACTCAAGTGGGCATTGAAGTTCCTGGCAAGAAACCCATCTTGGAAAATGATGAAACGGATTGTAAATAATTCAAAATTCAATCTCAATCAAGGGCCCTGGTCGACAGGAAGAGGCGATTGGGCGTTACAACTGCTGTTGTGCATGATGGGAGGTGGTGTGGTTTTAAAATCTTCCAAATAGAAAGGGAAAAAAAAAATCTCTACCGAGTCAGATAAGCAGGATCGCGTGCACCGAATAATAAACTTAAGGTTTGATATTTAGATCCAGAATGATGGTCTTGGTTTTCTTGATAGCCATCTAAGAGTCCCCAAACTCTTCAACTCATCAAACCCTTCATGAAATTTCAGGTCGTTCATCGGCTGTCAGGAGCAAACAAACAGAACAACTTGGTGAACAGGCCAAAGTAGTTTATTGTTTATTTTATTGTTTATTTTATTGGTTCAATTTATATGCCGCCCTTCTCCGGAGACTCAGGGCAGCTTACAATGCGTTAAGCAATAGCCTTCATACTTTTGTTTATACCTGCTTAGTAGGGCTTTCAGGCCCCCCTAAGCGGTGTTCTTTTTTATACAAAGTCAGCTTATTGCCCCCACAATCCGGGTCCTCATTTTACCTACCTCGAAAGGATGGAAGGCTGAGTCAACCTTGAGCCTGGTGAGATTTGAACTTGCAGTAATTTCAGGCAGCTGGCAACTAAGTACTACTTTAACAGCACTTAGTCCACTGTGCCACCCAGGCTCCTTTAAGGTTTGTTGAGCCCCTATTTACAAAAATCTTGCCAGACTGTCTGTTTCCCTTGGGAAATGGCAGATATACACGTAAAGCAGAGGTGTCAAATGCAAGGCCTGGGGGCCGAATCTGGCCCGCGGGGTACTTAGATCTGGCCCATGGGACCACCCTGGAAACAGCGAAGGACTGGCCCGCGATGCTTCTGTCAGCAGAAATGGACTCCCGAGCTTTGTTTTTGGCTGCCACGGCCTCCTGCAAACCTCTGCCAGTGAAAACGGAGCTTAGGAGCCCATTTTTGCTGGCAGAGCGCTCAGGCCACCACTGGCGCTGCCGATAGGAGTGACGTCAAGCTGGCCACACCCACCCTGGCCACACCCACCTCAGCCCCCCCCCGGAGGTCAAACACAACCCTAATGCGGCCCTCAATGAAATTGAGTTTGACAACCCTGATGATCTAAGATGTTTGATCTAAGATATTTCCTCTACCAAATGGACTCTAAAATGAATATCTTTTTACTCTGCCTAGCAGGGCCTCCTCCCCTTCAGCCTGTGGTTCCACATCAACCATCCACCCCAAATTTCTTGTATGAAAATAATCTGATAACTATTACTTTAATAGTACAGCATTGACCCCATGGATTATCCCGTCAACTCTTGAGGATTGATATCGAACACTTTGGGGGATCCTGATCTAGACCGAGGATGGACAATTGGCAGACCCCAATCTGTATGCAATCTCCGGACGTCTGCCTTTCTCTGTGTGTTTTTCCAACTTCTGTCGTCCTTTTGGATAATAACAACAGAAAATGGGTGCTGTAGCTTTCTCCCACTTTAATTGGGGAAACGTGTGAAAACATAAGCCCTAAAATAGGCTGAAAATCATTTAAAAAGAAGAAGAAGAAAGTTCTTAAAACCCATCCCCCCAAATGAAAAACACAGATCAAAATCCTGGTCTCCTCTGATTCAACCTTGGTGGTCATCAGGCTGCTTCCCAAATTTCAGTGTGTCCTTCAGCCTGTAGAGCAGAGGTCTTCAAATGTGGCAGCTTTAAGATTTGTGGACTTCAACTCCCAGAATTCTAGAGCCTCTTCTAGAGCCTCTCTAGGAGTCTCGGGAGGCTGGGGACAGCAAAAAACATCACTTCCTGTCCCACCCGGAGTTTGGAAATGGGCCGTTTCAGGCCTCCGGAAGGCCTCCGAGGGAGTGGGGAAGGCTGTTTTCACCCTCCCCAGATGCATAAAGAGGATCTGGAGCCAGGTGAGAAAGAAAAACAGGCCTTCCCCCCGCCAGGCCCTCCAGAGGCAGGAAACAGCCTGTTTCCCTACTTCTGGTGGACCCAGAAGGCCTGAAAATCAGCTGGCCGGCATGTGCATGCGTGCCAGAGCTGAGCTGGCGTGCCCCCTGATATGGCTATGCGTGCCACCTGTGGCACGCGTGTCATAGGTTCGCCATCACAGGTATAGGGTCTCCTTCTTGTGCAGGGAGTTGGACTAGAAAACCTCAAAGGTCCCTTCCAATTCTGTTATTCAGCTGCAATGATTCACTTAATAACTGTGGCAAGAAAGGTTGTAAAATGGAGCAAAACTCAGTTAACTGTCTGGTTTAGCAATGGAAATTTTGGGTTTAATTGAGATTGTAAATTGAGGACTAATTTTACTGCTGTCCATATCTTACCCTAAATAAAGTAACCATACCCTGTCTGTCTTGAAAAGAGGGACATTCATCAAACCTGCTCTTGGGAGATCTAAAGGAGACCAAGAGCCAGGGTGGCGCAGTGGTTAGAGTGCAGTACTGCAGGCTAATTCTGCTGACTGCCAATTGCCAGCAGTGTGGCAGTTCGAATCTCACTAGGATCAAGGTTGACTCAGCCTTCCATTCTTGAGGTTGGTAAAATGAGGACCCAGGTTGTTGGGGGGCAATGTGCTCACTCTGTAAACTGCTTAGAGAGGTCTGTAAAGCACTGTGAAGAGATATATAAGTACAAGTGCTATTGCTTTGTAAAAAATATTTATTTATTTAATCTATGGCAATGTTACATTAGTCAGGATGTATTTTGTTACATCCGGTGTTAGTACAAAGTAATTGTTTGGCTGCCAACAATTGCTAAACCATTCAGTTCACACTTGCATGCTAGCCAGACTATACCACAAGGGGTGGACTAGCTCCACACTCAGAAAGGTTCAACAGCATTGTGAAGTGTCATCCAGGGCTTCTCCTTCCACCCAATGTCGCTTCGTGCTTGGACATCGCAGTGGGGAAGGTTTGCCACTGGCTGGATTCATACAGCTGTACGAAATGCCCACCAAAGTGGTACCTATTTATCTACTCGCATTTGCATGCTTTCAAACCGCTAGGTGGGCAGAAGCTGAGACAAGTGACAGGAACTCACTCTGCCATGCGATGCTAGGACTCGAACCGCTGGAGAAAAGAACATCTCCAACCTCTTTAAGCCACTGAGCCACCGCGCCACTCTACTATGAAGAAACAACGATGCCATAAGACTTGGTTCTAATTTCTAGCATGTGTCAGTTCTAGATAATCTTGACCACTAGTTTCATTTCGAAGGGAAGCCAAGACTGTAATCTAGAGAGCTGTTCTGCTTCATTTGGGCAGATGAGGAGGAGTCTTGTGGGCAAGTATGAAAGAGATAGCAAGTGATTGGCTATTCATGCAACATGCTCAGTCAAGGTTATGTGGGTGAACTGGCAGAGTTAACTTGCTTTAGGGCCCATCCATTAAGCGGCGTCATCTGCTGGGATCTAGGAAATGTCCCTTCTCTTTAGCAGCAACTGTCTGGTGGAATAATATTCCCCTTGAAATCCATCTGGTCTGCACTCTGATCATGTTTTGAATGAAATTTAATCCCCTTTAAAACTTGGCTCTTCTTGTTATTATAGAAATAGCTTGAAACCAGTAGTGGGTTTCACTTACCTTCGCTACCGGTTTAGAACTATCAGAGCATCCATGATGACGTCCTGGCGGGTGGGCGGAGCCTCCCGCCGTTACCGGCTCGCCTGAACCGGGGCAAACTGGTAGAACTGGTAGAAAACCACTGCTTGAAATGTTTAAAAATGTAAAGCAAAAGATGGAGGATGTAACTTTTTTTTTTGGTATTCTATTGCATTGAAAAAAGTTGGAAGTCACTACTTTTTCACAGAACATCAGAGTTGGAAGGAATCTTGGAGGTCTTCTAGATCAACCCCCTGCTAAAGCAGGAGACCATACCAGGGGTGAAATTCAAACTTTTTCCCTACCTGTGGGCTTGGTTGGCATGACAGGGGAAGGATACTGCAAAATCTCCATTCCCTCCCCACTCCAGGGGAAGGATATTGCGAAATCTCCATTCCCACCCCACTATGGGGCCAGCCAGAGGTGGTATTTGCCAGTTCTCCAAACTACTCAAAATTCCCGCTACCAGTTCTCCAGAACCGGTCAGAACCTGCTGAATTTCACTCCTGCCTTATACCATTTCAGACAAATGGCTATCCAGTCTCCTTAAAAATCTCCAGTGATGGAGCATCCACAACTTCTGGAGGCAAATTGTTCCACTGAGTCTTCTCACTGTCAGGAAATTTGTCCTTAATTCTATGTTGCTTCTCTCTTTAATTAGTTTGCATCCATTGCTTCTTGCCTTGCCTTCTGGTACTCTGGAAAACAGGTTGTATGAGCCCCTCAGATATTGGAAGAGGGCTATCATGTCTCCCCTAGTCCTTCTGTTTACTAGATTAGTCATAACCCAATTCCTACAACCATTCTTGATATGTTTTAGCCTTTTCCCTTTTTTTCTTCTTTCTACATTTCTATTTTCTTTACTTTCTCAATTTTGGTTTCTATTTGTATGTTATCTTACAGTATACTCCAAGAGAGTACAAAACTGAATTGTGGCTCTAATTTAATAAACTTGCTAAAAAGTACAAATTGGACTTTTTGGGTTTTTTTAAACATATATCTCACCTCCCAGCCCTATTTTCATAGTTTTCTCTTCTATTTTATATTAACCATTTCCGCTATGAATGATGGTATATTTACAAATTGGAGAAATAAAAGACTGTAATAAGGGCTGTTGTCAAGTTTTGAGGTCGTCTCAAATAAATTGCATTTCAAACAAAATCTTTGATAAAAACTCCCATTTATTGAGCACGACATTCTAGATCCTGGCTCATCGTAGCCAACACTGACTTCCAGACCCAAAACCCTCCCTTTCCGTTCCCCTCTCCCCTGCACTCATTGGCCATCTTCCAAGTCATTCTACCCCAATCTACCACTCCAGCTCAAAGGAATTTCCCCCCTCCCATCTCATCTCCTAGGGGATATTATCTCCAGGGAAAATAAGTAGGTGAAAAGTCAAACGTCCCTTTCCAGACGCCTCTGCTTCTCCTTCTTATATCAGCACTAGAGTAAATGAAGCTTGAAGTGCTGACAGCTGTTTTATTTCACTTTGGCTATTCTGTGCTTGCTTTTTCTTTTTCTTTTGCTAGATTCTTGTCTTTCCTTGGGGTTGCAATTGCATGCCTGCTTAACCATGGTTTACTCAATTAATCCAATTTCTTTGGTTTGTATAGCCACACTCCACCATTAAATAACCACATGGGCTGATGGCACATAAAAATGTGGCTTGCTAGTTTGTGGGCTGTGGGCTGTTCAGGCACAACCAATCTTTGATCATGTCAGAATTGCAAAATCTAATGAACCAAATGATTCTCAGATCATTATTTTTAAAAGAATCTCTGGTTTTCTTTTTCCAGTCTTAGCTAAGAATGTGTAAGAAATGGGTTTTGTTCACTTTTGGATGTAAAGTTACTCATTCATACTTTTTAAAACTAATATTAATTTTCTCAATTTTGTTTCTAATTGTATTTTTATCTTACAACTAGCTGGATACCTGTGCTTCGCTATGAAACTATGTGATAAATCAACACTTACAGCTTGAAAATTAATGAGTAGTTATGATCGGGCCTCTCCTATCCCCTTCTCTCTCTCAGGCTTGCCCCACAGAAGCCTCCCCTATCCTATCCCCTGCTTGCTGCTGAAACTGAAACTCCTCTCCTCTGCTTGTGTTTTGCATTTGGAACAGATTTCTTTTCAGGTGGGGAGGGGGAGTAGAACTCTTAGCATCAGAGCGTGTTAATCATAATGTAGGGAATACTAATGCTCTGATTGTCATTTTGAAAAATCCTTTCTTAGTGAGCACCTAGAAACCAAGAGGAACATGCATGGCAAATTTCAGGTTTGTAGGCTTTATGGTTCCGGAGATTTTGTGATTACAGCCTGAGTGGTTTTCATGTTTATATATATAGATATACTGTAATAAAATTTTTAAAAAACAATCAAACCTGGCTCTTTTCTCAGCCTTTGGGTTCTCATGTTTTGAAATGTGGGGGGGTGGAGAAGGCCATTTTTGCCCTCCCCAGACTCCTAGAAAGGCTCTGGAGCCAGGTGAGAGAGAAAAACAGGCCTACCGGGTCATCGTGTGCCAGGAGCGGAGGGAGTGTGGGGGGGTTGTGCATGCATACGCGGGGGTGGGGCGCATAGAATTATGGGTGTGGGCACGCGTGCGTGCGACCTTCCCACCCACCCCCCTCCTGGCATGCGATGGCAAAAGGGTTAGCCATCACTGGTATAGGGTTTCCTACTTCAGCAGGGGGTTGGACTAGAAGACCTCTAAGGTCCCTCCCTTCCAACTCTGTTATTCTGTCATAACATTAATGTACGATATTGGCAAAGTAATCAGTGCTCCCGTTTCAAAAAAATAAGTTCACTTCCTGGAAAAATAGCAGAAGGTATTTTTTTTTTAATGCTTTATCTCTGGATTATGCAGGATAGAAGTTTTAATTTAAGATGGGCTGTAGATGGAACTCATTAAGCTGTGGTTGCCAATATTTAAACACAATGACTGAACTCTCATGCCTTGCTTTCACCCCACCCCACCCCCACCCCCAATTCCAAAAACCGGAAAGCTCCAACAGACTCAGCAATTCTATGCTTCATGCTACTGATGGAGAAGCCTGGGATCTCCAGATGTTGACGAGCTACCACATCTGGAGGGATAGCACTTCTGCTCTACACGAAGGAAGGAAGGAAGAACGGGTGGGTGAGTAGTGGCCTGAACTTCACCATGAGAACGGTTCTTCGGTTCCGAAAAGCAGTCTGCAGGGGCAATGAGCAGCCGAGCTGTGAAATTCTTGTCTCACTGCCACACATGTTGTCAGCCAGAAATCGATTCAGGGTTGTATCTCCTGCTGGCTTCCTTAGAATGTTGTGATTTTTTTTTTTGCAGAAGTCAAAGGAGAGGCGTAGGGATTCGATTTAATTGTTGAGCACACGGATCTTCGAGGAAGGGGGAAAAAAACCCACAAGAGGTTTTCCATATGGACTTCCTGAACATTTCAGGGTCTTGTTAAGCCCTTTGGAACAATTCCTTCCTTTGAGCACAACGATACCCAATGTTGTTTTACAGTCCATTGCATTTGTGAACCAGGAATAAAATTACTATATCCATTTTCATTACATACACGAAAGCCTGGGTGTTCCACATTCTGTTTTCTTTCTTTCTTTTGCCTTCTTGTTCTCTCTCCCTCTCTCTCTCTTTCCCCAACTTGCCAACCCCTCATTTCTTTCCAAAAGAAAAAGAAACAATAATTATGGCTGAAGAACCCCGTTCCATTTAACACAGGATGGTGGAGATCATTACAAATGACCCCAGTTCTGAAATACGAACAGCATAGAAAGCGTTCCAATTAGAATTACATCTAGCAGAGGAATCTGCAGGATATGTTTTAAAAAAGCAAAATAGTCGCCATACTCACATGATCAAAACCACTAATTTTTTTTTATTCTTCCCTGCGGTTGCCCCAATACTAAGGTTCTCACTGGAGTACAACTAATTTCTTATTTTTGACTTCCCAAGTATCAATTTTTCTAAAGAGCTGCTGATACAGTTCTACAGAGGAATTATTGAGTCTGTCATCTGCACCTCCATAACTGTCTGGTTTGGTTCTGCAACCCAACAAGACAGACACAGACTTCAGAGGATCATTAGAACTGCAGAAAAAACAATGGCTACCAACCTGCCTTCCATTGAGGACCTGTATACTGTACGAGTCAAAAACAGGGCTGTGAAAATATCTACAGATCCCTCGCATCCTGGACATAAATTGTTTCAACTTCTACCCTCAAAACGACGCTATAGAGCACTGCACACCAGAACAACTAGACACAAGAATAGTTCTTCCCCGAACGCCATCGCTCTGCTAAACAAATAATTCCCTCAACACTGTCAAACTATTTACTAAATCTGCACTACTATTAATCTTCTCATCTTCTCATCCTTCCCATCACCCATCTCCTCTCACTTATGACTGTATGACTGTAATTTTGTTGCTTGTGTCCTTATGATTTATATTGATATTATTTCCCGATTGCTTATTTGTACCCTATGACTACCATTAAGTGTTATACCTTATGATTCTTGATGAACGTATCTTTTCTTTTATGTACACTGAGAGCGTATGGACCAAGGCAAATTCCTTGTGTGTCCAATCACATTTGGTCAATAAAAAATTCTATTCTATTCTATTCTATTCTATTCTATTCTATTCTATTCTATTCTATTCTATTCTATTCTATTCTATTCTATTCTATTCTAAATGATAGGATATGGCAAGCCTTTTCATAATGGGAATCCAACTGATGCTGAATACCAAAGAATGATAAGTTCTCATGGTTTGGAAACTGAATCACTATCAATGCAGCAGTTTAAAAATGTGCTCATTTTAAAAAAAGCAAAAATCTCACTGACCAGTAGATAGCATCAAATATAGCTTTCCTCCATCTCTTTGCTGACATCGTCTGGCTGCCTGGAATCTTGCAGCCCAGATTTAGTAGCCCTACCCTTTTGGCAACCATAAGGGTAAAGGTAAAGGTTCCCCTCACGCATATGTGCTAGTTGTTCCCAACTCTAGGGGGCGGTGCTCATCTCCATTTAAAAGCCAAAGAGCCAGCGCTGTCCAAAGATGTCTCCGTGGTCATGTGGCCGGCATGACTAAATGCCAAAGACGCATGGACCAAAGGTGGTCCCTATATTTTTACTTGCACTTTTTACGTGCTTTTGAACTGCTAGGTTGGTAGAAGCTGGGACAAGTAACGGGAGCTCACACCGTTACACGGCACTAGGGATTCGAACTGCCGAACTGCTGACCTTTCTGATCGACAAGCTCAGTGTCTTAGCTACTGAGCCACCACATCCCTTATATGGCAACTATATTATACTTTTAATTAGCCGATGACCGGGCAATCCTGAGATGCTTTACATAGGTACGATGGTCCGGCAAGATAGTACCTACGCTACAGCTTTGCATCTAATTCTTTGCCTCTTAAGGAAGATCTATATTGATTGATATTCTGAGCTTTTCTGCTCAGACCAGCACTCAGGGGTCTCAACCTTGGCCCCTTTAAGATGGGTGAACTTCAAGTGCTGCATGCTGGCTGGGGGGTTCTGGGAGTTGAAGTCCACATACAGTATCTTAAAGTTGCTGAGGTTGAGAAACATTGAGCTAGAAGCCAGAGGAGGTACTCTGTCTGATGATGGCCTCCAAAACATGGGGAGGACTTGAGAAGAGCTGAAAGAAAATTCTGGGAGGACCAGTGGAGCATGTGTGGGGATGTGCATGAGTGTGACCCAAAGGTGACCCATGCCCCCTTCTCAAACTTTTCTCTGCATCCCTAGTTCCCCATCCAGATGAGTTGAAGCAGTAGAACAACAGCGTGGCTGGCTGGGGAATGATGGGTTGGAGTCCATCCATCTTAGAATTTCAAGGCTGAGAAACACTGAGAATCCTGCATTGCAACTGTAATTTTGTCAAATACAGATACTCCTCGACTTACAACACTTCATTTAAGCGACCGTTCAAAGTTACAACGGCACTGAATAAAAGTGACTTATGACCATTTTTCACACTTATGACCTTTGTAACAGCCTCACGATCCTGTGAACAAAATTCAGATGCTCGGCAGCTGGATCAAACTTATGACACTGCTGTGTCCCAAACTCATGTGATTGTTTGACGAGCAAAAATTAACGGGGAAGCTCGATTCACTTAACAACCCCTGTTACTAACTTATCAGCAGCAGTGATTCATTTAACAACTGTGGCAAAAAAAAAAAAGGTTATAAAATAGAGCCAAACCCACTTAACAAATGTCTCTCTTAACAACAGAAATGTTGGGCTCAATTATGGTCGCAAGCCAAGGAATGCCTGTAATTTTGATTGCCCACTTCGCCATTTGAGGGACCTGTTTCTCCAGAGATGTGCCTGTAGTAAAGCAGGCCTTTTAAAAAAAATTATAAATGGGAAAATGATTATTGAGGATAATGAAGGAGGAATCTTGATTGTAAATTTTAATTTAGACATCTCGGCTAATCTCTGAATCTCAAGGTTTTAGTGTTTTTTTTTTAAGCGTTGGTTTTACCAAGCTCATTCATCTGCCCCACACCTTTAGGGCTGGGCAGATAAGACATTTAAATAAATAAACACTTAAATTAAAATGCCTCCTCCTCCTCCTCCTCCTTTTCCTTCTCCTCTCTCTTTGTAGTGCAGTTTGAAGCCACAGGCTTTTATAACTGGCAGCATTTATTTTATTTACTCACTTATTTGTGCTTTTTATATTATTTCAGTCCCCAGACTCTATTTTTCTACTTGCTAAATAATTTTGCAAGCTATCCGATTTTGCTGCCCACTTGAGCAAGAGGAACATTTTCCAGGCTGAGTCAAGTTTGCAGGCAACAAACGAAAAAAAAAAATGTCGCCGGATTAGAAGAATTTCAAAGAAAATCCCACGTAATCCACTTTTCCTACAAATAACCAACCAGATGCTTGCAGGCAGCCCTCAATTCACAGAGGAAAACCCCAAGCACTTTTCCTTAAGTCTTTCATGGTTAGGTTTGAAGCAGAGACGGGAGAGAAATTTGCTTAACTGACATTTGAAAGCGAGCTCATTCATTTCCAAACCAAATTGCTAACCAAACTCAGCAAGGCTTGACAAATTTGGTCTCCTGTGGATTTTGCAGCTGTGTTGGCCATTCAGATAAGTATATCATATATAAAAGCCCACATAGACTTGAATCCGTGCAGACTTGATTCTGGCACACATTTCTCCTAAAAAATAAAGTCAAAATACAATATATGAGGCAAAATGATTTACCAAAAAATGCAAAAGGCATAGTGTGTGACTGGCAATATGTCACTCACACTATGCGACACCAAAATACATATTGGATTGCTAATCTGCTTTGAATCAACCAAACTTGCTCTGAGTGAAATAAACGAACTAAAAAAAAAGAAGAAGAAGTGGACTATAACTGAAATGGACAGATTTCTTGTCGATTAAGAGTTTGTGGTGGAGGATCTCAAATATTCTCAGATCTTCAAAGAGAGAGAACGTGGTCCTTGCTTCTCTGAAGGACCTCTCAAGGCTATGCCACAAAGTGAAGCTGCACCTGGCTTTGTGAGAAACTGGAATGAGGGGTCTCCAAAAATTGTCTCCAGAGCAGGGGTGGGCTGCTGGGGGTTCACAGAGGTTTGGGAGAACCTCTAGCTAAGATTCTGTGCAGTTCGGAGAACCCCCAAATCCCACTCCTGGCTGGCCCCGCCCCGCCCATCCCACCCTGCCCCTCCCAGGAGTCCCCACGTGGCCCGTTTTGGATGGAGGTAAGTGCAGGACGTGCACAGAGGCTCAGGGAGGGTGAAAAACAGGCCTACTAAAAGTTCGGGAAGGCCAGAAACGAGCCCATTTCCAACCTCTAGAGGGCCTCCGGAGCCTGGGGAGGCCATTTTCACCCTCCCTGAGGTTCAAGAAAAGTCTCCGGAGCCCGGGGAGGGTGAAAACGCACTCCTGCACTGGTGCAGGAGGCTGGCTAGGCCACGCCCACCATGGCCACACCCACCCAGCAACTGGGCAGAGAACCCCTTGCTAAAATTTTTGAAGCCCATCCCTGCTCCAGAGGTTGTGGCTGCTCCAACAGTGGAGGTTTTTAAGAAGAGATTGGACAGCCATTTGTCTGAAATGGTATAAGGCAGGGGTCGGCAACCTTAAACACTCAAAGATCCACAAAGGTCCTAACAGAAAACCCCTGTTCAATTCTGGAGCCGACCGGAAGTCCGGTTCCCCCATCATAGTCTCCTCCTTTTTCCTCTCTCTGTCCTAATCAAAAGCCCTATCAACTGTGGAGCCGACCAGCAACAGGGAGCCGCAGCAGAGGGATGAAAGAGCCACATGCGGCTCCAGAGCCGCGGGTTGCCGACCCCTGGTATAAGGCTTCCTGCCTGAGCAGGGGGTTGGACAGGAAGACCTCCAAGGTCCCTTCCAATTCTGTTACTCTCTTGTTCTGTCTCTTCACAAGGGCTTCTGTCAAGCTGAATGATTGCCCCACATCTAAACCAAGGGGTAGAGAAGCCACAACAGCAGCTTTAGCACCCACTATACTGCCCTAAAGCAGAGCAGTCCCTATCTCCACTGTTGGTCAAGCGTGTGCAACCTGCCTTGGCCTGGCCAAGGGACTCATTAAGGAAGCTCACCCACACTCCACACGTTCCTCATTATGTGACATTTTCCAGCAACCTTTCCCCAAGGAAGTTTGGATTTTGTGGAATTGCTTCGAGAGAAAACCAAAATAGCAACTATTAGTGGGGAACAATTAGTGGTTCCCAAGTGGCTGAGCTTCAACTGCCAGCAACCCTTATCGGTAGCTCTCTGGTGGTGGCAGCTGCTGAGAGTTAAGGTTGAGCAACACTGAAGTTCATGAAACTTTCCTCCCATCCTTAATCCACCATTCGGCTTCCTTCCCTACATGGCCAGGAGTTTCATGGACCTGGCTATTACATCTGGGCTGCAAACATCTGGACCACTTCCAGATGTCAACAAAAAGTTAGTGCTTCCAAGACTGTATCTCTTTGCTGGAGTCAAGAAGTCCTCTGGAGTTTCTAGACCAGGTCAGTGGCATTAATCATGAAATTTTATAGCAGAAATAGCCACAATCACAATCACATCGGTTTTCCACTGACTTTTGTATATTGCATTGCATTGTATTTGGTTCAAACCACAACATATCAACAAGGCTTACAAACGTAACATTAAGTTGATGGCAGATCTGACCTTAGTGGAAACTAACAAAAGAAGCCGGAAATGCTCTATTCTCACATTCAACCATCAAGGACTCATCAGTGGTTTTCAAAGTTGGAAACTCTTAAGATGAGTGGATTTCAACTCCCAATCAGCATACACAATTCTTCAACCTTTTTCTTTCTTTCTTTTTTTCTTTGCCAGGGGTGTTAAGCAATTCACCTCGGTTGTTAAATGAATCGTGCAGTTCAGAGGTGGGTTTCAGCAGGTTCTGGAGAACCGGTAGCGGAAATTTTGAGTCGTTCGCAAAACCGATAAATACCATCTCTGACTGGCCCTGCCCCCATCTATTCTCAGGTCCCAGCTGATCGGGAGGAAATGGAGATTTTGCAGTATCCTTCCCCCAGGAGTGGGGACGGAATGGGGATTTTGCAGTATCCTTCCCCCAGGAGTGGGGAGGAAATGGAGATTTTGCAGTATCCTTCCCCCAGGAGTGGGAAGGGAATGGAGATTTTACAGTGTCCTTCCCCCAGGAGTGGGGAGGAAATGGAGATTTTACAGTATCCTGCCCCCAGGAGTGGAAAGGGAATGGAGATTTTGCAGTATCCTTCCCCCAGGAGTGGGAAGGGAATGGAGATTTTACAGTGTCCTTCCCCCAGGAGTGGGGAGGGAATGGAGATTTTGCAGTATCCTTCCCCCAGGAGTGGGGAGGAAATGGAGATTTTGCAGTATCCTTCCCCCAGGAGTGGGAAGGGAATGGAGATTTTGCAGTATCCTTCCCCCAGGAGTGGGGAGGAAATGGAGATTTTGCAGTATCCTTCCCCCAGGAGTGGGAAGGGAATGGAGATTTTACAGTGTCCTTCCCCCAGGAGTGGGAAGGGAATGGGGATTTTGCAGTATCCTTCCCCCAGGAGTGGGAAGGGAATGGAGATTTTACAGTGTCCTTCCCCCAGGAGTGGGAAGGGAATGGAGATTTTACAGTATCCTGCCCCTGGAGTGGGGAGGGAATGGGGATTTTGCAGTATCCTGCCCCTGGAGTGGGGAGGGAATGGGCCTCAACAACTCTCTGAAAGGATGCAAATGACCAGATGTCCGCAAGGAATATAAATCCTTCCGTTCCGCACCATCCAGCCAGAGCTGAAGAAGCTTCTTGGATGAGAAGCGAAACTATCTTCAAAGAAAAACAAGAAAGTCCAGTTGCCTCTTGAAAAAAAAAACTTCTTTGGGACAACCATGACCTGGATGACCAAGAATCTCCGTAGACGTTATGGTTGTAGGTTAGGGTTAGGTTTTCTGGGAGGAATGACAATGGTCAGTGGAGAAGCAAAGGTCATGATTGTGGCTATTTCTGCTGTATTATTACATGATTAATGCCCCTGTCCTGGTCTACAAACTCCAGAGAGCTACCTGACTCCATCAAAGAGTTATAGCACTGGAAGCACAAACTCTCGGTTGACATCAGGAATTTTGACCCTAATGAAATTGAAGCATGGCTTCAATTCAGGTCAAAGGGCAACGTTCTACAGAAGTGGAAGGAAGGATGCAAAAATCTCTACTCGTTTAGAGAACTTTTTCCTTCCAAAACTTTCAATTTTTTGCCCATACAAAGGAGCAGGAGCAGGAGCCTTCAAAAACGTTGATAGCCTGCTGGTCATTTCTTTGGCTGAGGAATTTGGTTTCAAGACATTGACTTTCTCTAACATTGACAAGACCTTAAAACAGTGTTTCTCAACCTTGGAAGCTTGAAGATGGGTGGACTTCAACTCCCAGAATCCCCCAGCCAGCGTTGCTGGCTGGGGGATTCTGGGAGTTGAAGTCCACCCATCTTCAAGCTTCCAAGGTTGAGAAACACTGCCTTAAAAGAAAGAGAAAGCAGAGAAGTTGGCAAATCTGGGGGAGATCAGAAAAGTCAAGATGGTAGCTGAGCCTGAACAATTGAAGTCTAGTTATTTTATCACGCTTGGTGGCTCTGCCCGGAAATTAAGAAATATTGGAACAAGATAAAAACACGGATAGCAGAAATAACAGATTATGAAATTGAATTAGAACCCGAAATCTTTTTCTTAGGTATGATCAAAAAGAACATTAGGAATGACATAAAATATTTAATACTTCACATAATAGCGGCGGCTAGACTAGCAGTAGCACAACTTTGGAAAACAAATAGATTGCCAACTGATCAGGAGCTAATACAAAAGATGTACACATGCGCAGAAATGGACAAATTAACCTTAGAGTTACAGGATAAGGAGGACTCAAAATATTTTATAATATGGAATAGATGGTACCAGTGGATAAATCAGAGGAGGCCAAATGGGTTGAGATGAAATTTAGAGGAAATTAACACAATTAAAAAAAAAATGCACTGTCAGATAGATAGAAAATGAAATATGTCACTGTAGGTTTGTATATATGTATATATAATAATAGAAATTAGTTAGTAGTTGAAGTCGTTTATTGTATATGTATATGCAAATTTGTTTCTTGATTAAGTTAACCTTTAACTTAATCAAGTTTTTGTATGTTTTAAATGTTTTTTTAAGAATGAATAAAGTTTTGCTTTTTAAAATAAAAAAAAATGAAATCTAGTTATTATTATTCTTTTTTTATATGATCCGTGAAAAAATGTTGAGGCTTTGCACCATAGCGGCCACTCTCGTAACTTTTTTTTGACTCTCTCCTGCCAAAGCTGCCTGAATACAGGAAATCCTCCACTTACAACCATTCGTGGAGTGACTAACTTACAACGGCATTGAAAAAAAGGGACTTGCGGCCTTTTTTCACACTTACGACCATGGCAGCATCCGCGTGGTAAACTTAATCAAAATTCAGAGGCTTTGCAACTGGCATGTGCTGCATGTATGACTGTTGCGGAGTCCTGGGGTCATGTGATTTTGACAAGCAAAGTCAATGGGGAAGCCAGATTCATTTAACAACCACGTTACCAACTTAACGACTGCAGGGATTCCCTTAACAACGGTGGCAAGAAAAGTTGTAAAACGGGGCTGAAGTTCACTAAAGGTCTCGCTCAGCAACAGGAATTTGGGGCTCAATTGTGGCCGTAAGTCAAGGACTACCAACTACCGGTAGTACAGTGGTCTAAGGCCCCCTGTTATTAAGCTGGTTATTTAGACCAGCTGCCTGCAATTACTGCAGGTTCGAATCTCGCCAGGCTTAAGGTTGACTCAGCCTTCCATCCTTTCTAAGGTAGGTAAATTGAGGACCCAGTTGTGGGGGCAATAAGCTGACTTTGTATAAATATACAAAAGTATGAAGGCTATTGCTTAACGCATTGTAAGCCGCCCTGAGTCTCCGGAGAAGGGCAGCATACAAATCAAATAAAAAAAAAAATTGCTCTGGAAATCTTGCTAAAATCCCCAAATTAAGTATGTATGTATTTTTTTGGTCTCATCATCCTAGTTCCTTCTGCAAAGTCCAGGCTGCGTAAAGCTGTGTGATTAATTCTTCTGCTTAATACAAGAGTAATCAGTTTTGTTTTTGTTGTTGGTAGGTAAGGCCGTGAGGCTTGTAATTAAGAGGCATTTAATTGCTTGCATGGTTAGCGAAGTGAAGTCTTTCTGGATTTTTGTGCCATTTAGATCAGAATCTGCCCTTTTTTCTCATCACTTGGGTGTTTTGTGTAAGTGTGTCTGATGTGTTGGGGGGGTGGGGTGGAGGGGGGGGAAATATAATGAGAAGGTAGCATCTTTCAGGTGGAGATATTAGCCGGTCTTAAGGCAATTGCTTTTGTGTGAGAACCTACAAGTGCATTTTGTGGATGGTAAAAAGGACTCTTAAATTTTTATTAGTATTAAGGATCTGAGAAGGTTCATCTATTCCCTTTCATCTTTGAAATCACAAGAGTTCTCAGAGACCTCCTCCTCCTCTCCCCCTCCTCCTCCTCCTCCTCCTTCTCTTTCTCCTCCTCCTCCCCCTCTCTTCCCTCCCCTTCCCCTCCCCCTCCTTCTCCTCCTCCTTCTCCTTCCCCTGCTCCTTCCTCTTCCTCCTCCTCCACTTCTTCCTCCTTCCCCTGCTCCTCCTTCCCTCTCTTCCTCTTCCTCCTCCTCTTCCTTCCTCTGCTTCTTCCCCTTCTCCTCCTTCCTTCCTTCCTTCTCTTCCTCTTCCTCCTCCTTCTTCTCTTTCTCCTCCTCCTCCCCCTCTCTCCCCTCCCCTCCCCCTCCCCCTCCTTCTCCTCCTCCTCTTCCTCCTCCTCCACCTCCTCCTACTTCCCCTGCTCCTCCTTCCCTCTCTTCCTCCTCCTCCTCCTCCTCCTTCCTCTTCTCCTCCTTCCTTCCTTCTCTTCCTTCCTTCTCCTCCTCCAAAACCAATGTACCGCAAATGAGCTAATTTACAGAACGTGTCCACATTTCAGGAAAACCCCCCCCGCCAATGTTAAAATTTGGCAGAATTTGTAAAACATTTTATGACATAAAAATCGTCCTGAAGCATTTAATGGCATAATAGAAAATCCATTAAGCATTTTCTGCTGCGGTTGGATTGTGCTATACTAGGGGTCAGCAACCTGAGGCTCTGGAGCCGCATGTGGCTCTTTCACCCCTCTGCTGCGGCTCCCTTTCACTCAAAATATGTATCACCACCACCAATGTGTGACACCCGCTGGCACGCAATTTATTGAGTTTTTCAACCCCCGGTAGGCCAACCATGGATAAATCCAAGAAAAGAAAAGTTTCAGAAGAAAACAGAACGTTTAATTCAACTACATATGCTAGTTTTATAGCCGTTCAGGAAATAGTCAGGCATGGGACGGGTTTTGTGGCTCCCGGTGTTTTCTTTTCTGTGGGAAATGGGTCCAAATGGCTCTTTGAGTCTTAAAGGTTGCAGACCCCTGTGCTATACAGTTTAACATGGCCTAATTTTAAGGCAGATACTTCTCCCTGAACTTTTCCAGTACATTACCAGCTCTTCTCTTGTTGAGGAATCAGATGAGGAAATATTTCTTAAGCGATGACCCAGCAGGTCGAGGGTTGTCTGGTAAATTAAATCAATTCCAAACCTCTGTGTGGCTGTGCCTTATATGCAATATACTTAACCTAGTTCATTTATTTATTAAGTCAATTTATATGGCTGCCCCGCTTAATCAAATAATTCTGGGTGGCTAGGAAAAACAACAAGCATAAAAAGATTTTTAAAACCATGCATTAAAAGCATAGTTGTGGCACCATGAAAACTCTCTAAAACGCGAGGACAAAAAGCACATTCTGGACTCTACCATATCCTATTTCCCACACTTGGTGAAGTCTTCGGAGTTTTCTGAAAAGTAAGGTTGAGATCGTGCAAATGCTTCCTTATCAAATTTACCCATATTTTGACTTGGCACAACACAATGGGTCATAAACTAGTCAAATAGTCTACGTCAGGGGTGTCAAACTAACAGCCCGCGGGCCGGATGCGTCACATGCTGGCCATGCCCATGCCTGGTTTGGCGAAGGGGGAAAAAGTCCCGATACATCACATGACGACCAGAGGCGGGTTTCAGCAGGTTCTGACCAGTTCTGGAGAACCGGCTGCGGAAATTTTGAGTAGTTCAGAGAACCGGTAAATACCACCTCTGACTGGTCCCGCCCCCATCTATTCTTTGCCTCCTGAGTCCCAGTTGATCAGGAGGAAATGGGGATTTTGCAGTATCTTTCCCCTGGAGTGGGGAGGGAATGGGGATTTTGCAGTATCTTTCTCCTGGAGTGGGGAGGGAATGGGGATTTTGCAATAACCTTCCCCTGGATTGGGGAGGGAGTGGAGATTTTACAGTATCCTTCCCCTGCCACACCCACCAAGCCACACCCACAGAACCGGTAGTAAAAAAAATTGAAACCCACCACTGGAGACGACGCCATAACGTCGTGAGTTTGACACCCCTGGTCTATGTTAACATAACACGCCAATTTACAAAAATCTAACCGAAGTTAAAACTAACCAAGCTTAGATTTGGTCACACGGTATGAATGCAACAGTTCTTAAATTTGTAACTGACTCGATTGGGCCTGTTGCGTGAACAACTGCAGTGATTCACTTAACAACTGCGGTGAGAAAAGTGATAAAAAAGGGGCCGAACAGATGTTTCGCTTAGCAATAGAAATGTTGGGCTCAATTGCGGTCGTCAATCGAGGAATACCTGTAATCCCAACCATCACCTTGACTTCTCTGAGATTATCTTTTCAGGGCAGACTGACAGATGGGAAGCCAGCAAAATCAGGAATTAAACTCATTCAAGGAGACACCCAGCCACCTCTGCTTTGCACACAGATAATTTGGAGGACGCCTGGAGCTATCGATTGCATCCTGAATGTATTTCCTGTGGCTGGCAGTGGAGGTCCTTCTGAATGCGAGACTGCTAACCCAATCGGCTGCGATTTATTTCCCCCCCAATTGTTAGCCTACCCCGGAACAGAGATCTTGGGGGTTCAGCAGGCGGCTGGATGTGTTTGACTCACCCCCAACCAGGAAGTGTGGCAAAGCGTTCAGGGGAAATAAGTCACAAAGTGGCTCTGTTTGAGTTACGTCAGCCACAGAGCCGTGACAGATGTGTCAAAAGCGTTTATGTTTTCACGCTCAGCGTTTTAATCCATCGTGAAATCATCACCCTTCCCTGATTTTAAGTGCAACCGCTCTGGTGGTCCCACCTCGAAAAGGATATAGTGGAGTGAGGGAAGTTTCTTTTTTTTTTTTTAACAAATTTTATTGGTTTTTTTTCTTTTCTCCTCTCCCACCTTCATCTACATCTTTCTTTTCTTTTCTTTTTTTTGAACAGAGTGTTGGTCGTTTCTTATCTTATACAATTAGTCAAATTCAAATACATTTTACTCAATTACAATTTTTGTCAATATCGTCTTCCGCCCCTTTCCTTTTTTTTCCTTGAATATACCTCAGTATTTCTATACTTGCATACATAAACACCTTCTTCATTTATCCCTAAATTCTAACTTTACTATTTGTGCATATTTATCCTCTTTTATTCTTAAACAATTCATTCTTTTTCTTAATATATTTATATTTGTATGTTCACAGCTGCCTTCCTTCCACTTCATCTTTTTTTAAAAAATTATACAGCAGTCTTTCTCCTCAAACCTAGCCTCTCCCTCTTCTCCTTCCAACTTTCTTTCCCCACCTTCTTCTTCTCTCCTCTACTTCCCCTTCCCTTCTCCTTCTCCTCCTCTCTTCCCCACTGTCTTGCCTTCTCTCCTACTCTGCTTTCCCTTCCTGGAGTGAGGGAAGTTTCTGAGAGGGCAAGGTCTAGGGCCGTGATGGCGTGGGGGGAAGCAGGGCAGCCTCCCATGGCCTGTTTTTGGTCCCAGGAGGCTTCAAGGAGGCTTGCCACGGAGGGGTCATACACACATGCACCGGAGGGAGCACGGGGGGGGGTCATGCCACATGCATGAGGGGGAGCGTGGGGGTCATGTGTGCATGCATGAGAGGCAAGGCACGCAGGAGGCATTGCATTATGGGTGTGGGCACATGCACGTATGACCCCCCGTGCTCCCCACACTATTATTATTATTATTATTATTATTATTATTATTATTATTATTAGTTAATCTTTAGTGAGATTCACAGCCTTTGAGGCTGGTTAATAGCTCAGCAGCTCGAGTCCTAACCAGGAACTGTTAAGGTATCGTCGGAGGATGTAAGCTGTTCCGAGTAGGGTGGTTTTTTGTAGAGTCAAAATGTTCAAGTCTGGCAAATTTAGAATTTCTAAATAGCGGGGTAGCCCTTTGGGTATTGCTCCAAGGGCTCCAATTACAATCGGGACAACACACGATTTCTTTTTCCACAGTCGCTCAACTTCAATTTGCAAGTCCCGGTACTTTGTGATTTTTTCTTGCTGCTTATCTTCAATCCGTGCATCACCAGGTATTGCAATGTCAATGAACCATACTTTTTTCTTTTCAACTATTGTTATGTCAGGTGTGTTGTGGACCAAATGCCTGTCAGTCTGAATCCTAAAGTCCCACAAGATCTTGAGTTTCTCATTCTCTAAAACTTTCTCAACCTGATGTTCCCAGTGGTTTTTGCTGTACTCAGATCCAAACTTCTGGCACAATTTCCAGTGAATGATCTTAGCAACACGGTCATGGCATTGCAGGTAGTCAGTTTGTGAAATTTTGCTGCACCCACTGATCAGGTGGTTGTTGTTGTTGTTGTTGTTGTTGTTGTTGTTGTTGTTGTTGTTGTTGTTATTATTATTATTATTATTATTATTATTATTATTATTATTATTATTATTATTTCTATGCCGCCCACTCTCCGAGGACTCTGGGCGGCTTACACCAAAGACAGTATACTAAATAGCATATTGCCCCCAACAATCTGGGTCCTCATTTTACCCACCTCGGAAGGATGGAAGGCTGAGTCAACCTTGAGCCGGTGAGATTTGATCTGCTGATCTGCTGAACTAGCAGTCAGCTGAAGTAGCTGCAGTACTGCCCTCTAACCACTGCACCACCTTGGCAGGCAACGGCAAAAAGGTTAGCCATCACTGGGCTAGGGTCTCCTGCTTGAGCGGGGGGTTGGACTAGATGAGCTATAAGGTCCTTTCCAACTCTGTTAATCTGTTAATCTGATCTGGGGGCAGGAGAACTTTCCTTATAAGTAAACGTATTAAGTCAACTTCCCTGAAGTTTAGGGATAATTGCATGCTAGAACCGTATTTATGATGATTGCAGTGTCCCGAGGTCATGCAATCCCCTTTTGCAACCTTCTGACAAGCAAAGTCCATGGGGAAGGCAGATTCACTTAACAGCCATGTGACTCACTTAACGACTGCAGCAGGGGTGAAATCCAGCAGGTTCTGACAGGTTCTGGAGAACCGATAGTGGAAATTTTGAGTAGTTTGGAGAAGGGGCAAATGCCACCTCTGGCTGGCCCCAGAGTGGGTGGGAATGGGGATTTTGCAGTATCCTTCCCCTGCCATGCCCACCAAGCCATACCACGCCTATTAAGCCACGCCCACAGAACCAGTAGTAAAAAAATGGATTTCACCACTGGACTGCAGTGATTCCCTTAACAAAATGTGGCAAGAAAAGTTGTAAAATGGGGCCAAACTCACTAAATATCTCGCTCAGCAACAGGGATTTTGGGCTCAGTTGTGGTCGTAAGTCAAGGACTACCGATAATGTCCACATTGCTCTGGAAATCTTGCTAAAATCCCAAAATTAAGAGACATCACCTCTTCCAAAGTACCAATTTGTCAGATGGAGTTTGGCCCGTCCCCGTGCCCTTTCACATCAGTCCCTGGCTGCAAGAGTGCAATCCTCTCCTTCTCTAAGCTCAGGGGCCCAATGGGAAGCCTGGAGCATTGGTAGAAATAAGTGGGATGCTGGAGGATAGAAGTTTGCCTTGTAGTAGGCCAGGTGTCCCATGATGCTAATGATGCTGAGGAGATCAAGGGGCAGGAAACCTGGCCGATCCCAGGAGAAGTGTCCACAGGCACTTTAGGGTTCTTCAGGCAGGATGCTGGGGACTTTGGCCCTCAGCCCAATTACTAGGCACTAAACAATTATCTTGCCAAAGTTTTAATGACTGGTGGTGATTCATAGTTGCCCCAAAGTGAAAAGGCGAAGTGACGGTTTTGAAGTCTGGATTAATATCCTTGCCAGATATATCGGTCTGGAGAAGCCTCCTTCTGACATTTTAATTTATTTCTCCTTTCTCCCCAGCCAAACAAGTTTTGGGATGGTCAGATATTGTGCTGGGAGTTGACAGTTGGCTATAAGGTGGACTGCCCAGGCAGGCTGCACGAGGATAGAGGAAGGAACTGGGCTGTTGTTTCTCTTGGGGTTCCTAGAATTGAGGAAGTACAGAAACACTTCTTCACAGAAACAACCGAAAAAACAAAAACAAAAAAAAAAGAGTTATGGTCACTAGGGAAGAAACAGGTCATATCAAAGGTTGATGCTGCCATTTTGGGACAAATTTGGTTTCAAAATAAGCAACCAGGGTTTCAAATCAGGCCTGAAGACCTCCTAATTGTTTACAGAAGGGGATCTCCAATGCTAATATTCAAAGACATTTCAACCAGGAATCTCCAAACTGGGCAACTTTAAAACTTGGCATGACTGGCTGAGGAATTCTGGGAACTGAAGTCCACAAGTTTTAAAGTTGAAATCCATAAGATGCCAAATTTGGAGAGCCCTGGTTCACAATGTTGGCCTACAGCTGAAGATCTAGGTTCTTGGATCTCCTCAGTCATGGAGAGTCTGGGGGGGGGGATTCTGGATCAATACTTCCCCTCACTCCAAGAGCCAGGAGTTACTACTGTGGCAGTAGTAAAGATGCTGTATTAGGAGTAGAGAAAGTTTTGGTTCCTCCTTAGATCCAGAAGCTTCGGGCCAGTCAATCTCTCTGACCCAAAAGTGAGAGTGGTCTAGCAATTAAAGTATTGAACTAGGAGACTCAGATTCTACTCTTTCCTCAGACATGGAGGTTCATTGGCTAACTTTGGGTCAATCCTTCCCTCTCAGCCCATCAAGGCTCAGTGTGATGTAATAGTGAGGTTACTAGACTGGAGCCAGGAGTTATAATTTCCCCTCAGTGGCAGAAGCTCCTTGGAGGACCTTGGACCACTCCCTCTCTCTCACTCAATGTACCTCACAAAGTTGCTGTTGAGAGGAAAAATAGGACGGGGGAAAGTATGATTGACAAAACCTTGAAATTCTGAAGGAAAGGTGGTATGTGAAACGAACAATAAAATAGAGAAGATAACCTAACAGAAGGGCAAATGTGGACAACTTGTGGACTGGACTTTACAAGAGTTGCAGCGTCCAGAGTCACATGGTCACCACGTGCAACCTTCCCTGCAGGCTTCCAACAAAGTCACTTGGGGGGGGGATTGGATTCACTTAACAACCGCATGATTCAGTTAACAACTGCAGTGATTTGCTGAACAATTGTGCCACAAACAGTGGTAAAATTGAGTGTGACTCACTTAGCAACTGCCTTGCTTAGCAACAGAAGTTCTGGTCCCAATTGAGAGAACACCTTGTATCCCGTAGTTTCCGAATCTGAAAACTTTGGAGAAGTCTCCCGCTTCAGCCATCGTTGTCTCTCTCTCTCTCATCCGTGTGGTGTGGACATTTCTCTTTTCTATGCCCAAATGCTGAGGTACCCAACCCACACATGTTGACTCAGGAGCAACATGAAAGCTTTTTATTCTTCCCCCCTCCCGGTGTGGTTTCCCTTCCCTCAACTAATTAAAGCCCTCTATCTTCCCCCATCATCTCATGTGATTCAAAAACGCAGAGTTAATGAGAATAATTGTTCCCCATATTCTGCTATCATGCCACTTTGAAGTTTTTCAGGCAACTTTCATTCACCAGCGCTGGCTGAAAATAAGTATTTACTCTAACGCGCTGGGCAAATTGTGCCACAGGCATGTCATTTCCCTCAGTTCTCTGTCTTGTCTGTACACAGCAAAGAACAAAAGGATTCCAGATGAGCAACACGTTTTAATTCCTGCTGTCTCCTTTTCCCTACGCTTTCTTCTTCTTCTTCTTTTTTCTTAACTCTCCAATCTGGCAGCTTCTCCCCAAGGCAGCTCTCCTCAACCTGGTGCCTTCCAGATGAGCTGGACAAGCTCCGGGTTCCCAGGCAGTCAGCGGGTGGGGTCCCTTGGGAAGGAAAAACGTGGAGTCCAAAACATCTGGAAGGCATCCGCTTGGAGAAGGCTGCCGTGAGGGTTCTGGAGCAGGATGGAGCCCGCTTGGATTCCATCTCCTCCCAAAGGGATGCCCATCAGGATATTTAACATCTTAAAAGCTGACTTGGGCTTGTTAAAAGAATTTGTCTACCTGGTCTCTTAGGGACACACTAACCCTGATGTTCTTCTCAGGGAGTTGGGCACAGGTAGGTAGGTAGGAAAGAGTTTGAAGATGGGTCAACAGGTTGTGTTATTTTATTTTTATTTTAACAGATCCTGGAATGAAGCACCTTGGCGCAAAACAGTTTGCTAGTAGAATCTTCTTCCTAGCATTTAGTCAGGAAAAGTCTTCCTTAAACCCAAGACTTTCTTAAGACTCAGGGAACTTGCATGATGCCCAACCCCCCCCCACCTCAAATGGCAGCCTAATACTTTCTAAAAGCTATGAGCTGCATGTAGTTTTTAATCTGGTGGGGAGGATCAAATATCATGGGATTTATTTATTTATTTAGTGTAGGGCAGAAATACAAGGGGAGAGGCCATGTGAATTGTTTCCAATTTTTCTTTTTCTTTTCCTTCCTTCCTTCCTTCCTTCCTTCCTTCCTTCCTTCCTTCCTTCCTCCCTCCCTCCCTTCCTTTTTCTTCCTCTTTCTTTCTTTCTTTTTCTTTCTCTCCCTCCCTCTCTTCCCTCCCTCCTTCCTCCCTCCCTCCCTTCCTTTTTCTTCCTTTCTTTCTTTTTCTTTCTCTCCCTCCCTCTCTTCCCTCCTCCCTCCCTCCCTTCCTTTTTCTTCCTCTTTCTTTCTTTCTTTCTTTCTTTCTTTCTTTCTTTCTTTCTTTCTTTCTTTCTTTCTTTCTTTCTCTCTCTCTCTCTCCCTCCCTCCCTCCCTCCCTTCCTTTCTGTCAGGTCTTAGTCTTTGTTAAATGCACTTCTTGGCAAGATGCTCATGGTTTAAAGGCCAAAAAAAAAGCTCTCCCCCATCAAAAAAATATTCTACTCTGACTGGCAGTTGCAGAGGCTGAATGGTTGAAGAGGGTGATGCTTTATGCATCATGATCACCCCCCCTCCTTCCAAAATGATGCCACACTGAAAAGAAAAGGATAAAAGGTACAGATTTACCTAAATTTTGCAGAGGCAAAGGTACACATTCTTATCCACCCATATTCCTAGACTTTAAACTGAAGAGAATACAGCTCGTTTCCTGGGGAAAAAAGGATGACTCAGTCAAACTGGGAGTCTACAGTCTGTTCAGGTTCTTTCATGAGATCCTGCAAGATTTCAGAGCTCCCACGCAAGATCTCATGAGATTTTGGAGCAAGATGTCCACAGAGACATGGGATGGGGCCGAGATCTTCCTTTGGCTGTGCAGCTGGCAGGCAAAGACAGAGCTAAATGTATTCCGTTCTTGCTTTCACACAATGCCCCTAAGGCTCCGTGCATTTATATGTATGTATCTATGACTGTATGTATGTACGTATGTATTATTTGTTTGCTTGCTTGTTTGTTTAATATTTGCGTTGCCCACCTCTCCTATAAATGAAAAAAGATAAATAGAAGGATAAAAAAGGATACAGATGAAAAAAGGATAAATAGAAAAGTAACTAAAATGTTAAAATTATGCAGATTAAAAATGTAAAACTATACAAAAAACAGGACTAAGAGATGGACAGCATGGGGATGATTATTATTATAAAATCAAATGATGTCTTCTTATCCTGTCAACCACTTCCAGTGGTAAGCAACTCCTTGGGGCTCCAAGCCAACTGACCAACTGGTTAAGTTCTAATATCCTTCAGAAGTCCAAACGGGGAGGAGAAGTTCTCCCTTCTGGTGGTAAAGAGTTCTACAGGAATGGGGCAAAGAAGGAAGGAAGGAAGGAAGGAAGGAAGGAAGGAAGGAAGGAAGGAAGGAAGGAAGGAAGGAAGGAAGGAGAAAAAAGGGGAAGGGAGACTAACTTTATCAATTAAGAATAACTAGGTGAACAGGATAAATCACCCTAGATCAGGGGTTCCCAACTCCTGGACTGGGCACTGGCACCGGTTCACAGCATGACAGAAACTGGGCCGCACAAATAAGCAAAGCCCCATCCACAGGATGTAGGCAGCAAACAAAACCACGTCCCCTCTGGTCTGTGGTAAAACCTCTCTCCACGGAACTGGTCCCTGGTGCCCAAAAGGTTGGGGGCTGGTGCCCTCGACTGTGCCTTTCCTAGAGCCTTAAAATAAATCTGAATGTTGCTTTTGTTTTAAAGAAGAACCAGTTGGGAAAGTTCTGCTTTTTGCTGGCCTGAGAAAGGTTCCCTTGCTGTGATTCTCACGCCAAGATTCTCAGTGCCGTTCAAAGGAGCAGCACGTTGGCAGCCTTAAGGCTGGGACCTTCAGCCACCGGAGGAGGATCTCGGGCGGCATTCTGCACCAGGGATGCCCATCTGCCATGCCTCTGGGTGGCAGCCTGACTAGCCTGGCTCAGGAATTAATTGGAGAGCTCTGGCTCAGGGCATGGAATCTCCTGCCATAATAATTACCTGTCTCTCTGGCAGCCATCTCTTCCTCACCCTGACAAAGCACCTGGTTGTGAGATGGTCAGGAGGGGAAGGTGCAGCAGCCCTCCAGGCTTTCTCCCCACCCTTGCTAGCTAGAGGGAAAGGTCTCCTCCCCCTCCTCCTCTTCTTGTAATTAGAGCTGTTGAGGAAAAATACATGAGACCTCCTCCTCCTCCTCCTCCTCCTCTTTCTTCTTCTCCTTCTCCCTCTCCTCCTCCCTGTTGTTACACCATGGAAGTTCTCAGAAGAATCAGATTTGAAGTCTTTTGACGGGACTTCCATTTAGTCTCCACACCCAACACCACCAACTCACACATGGAGAAAGTCCACGTAAATCTTAATAAATCTTATTTTTTATATCTATATCTATATCTCTGTTCTGACCTAGGCTTCGGGATAAGGATGATAATCACCCACCTTTATTTCCCTTGACACGCTACCAAAGATCTAACTGGCAAAGCCACAGGGAGTCCAGAATCAAACAGAGCTTCAGGCTTTAAACTGCACAGAATTAACAATGTTGCTTCCTGCAAAGGCCATGTGCCTTTGCTCCTCTTTTAAGTCTTATGGGAGGGGCCAATCAACTCCAAGCCCTACTCCCGAGTCGTCCCTTTTTAAAAAACTGTTCTTGCCTTCTGGCAGCTCTGCGCATGCGTGCACTGGGAATAGGCTCCTCCCAGATGGCCCTGGCCCCATTTCTACCTCCAACGCAGAGCCCTCGTCCGAACCTTCCCCAGACTCCAGGACTGGTCCATGGTCCTCCCCAGCCTCTTCACTGTCCGACTCTGCTGCCAGCTCCGCAGACTGCTGGTGGACCACAACACTATCTATCTATCTATCTATCTATCTATCTATCTATCTATCTATCTATCTATCTATCATCTATCCATCTCTATCATCTATCTCCCCATTTGTGGACTGGAAACATGTGAAAGTTAAAGTGTACATCTAAAAGTTGGTATCACAGTTTGTATTCAGAGGGTCGGGGGAGAACCCCATGACTTTCCAAAATAGAGGTAGTCCTCGACCTGCGACCACAATTGAGTCTAAAATTTAGGTTGCCAAGTGAGTTTTGCCCCATTTTATGACCTTTATTGTCACAGTCGTTAAGTGAATCATTGCACTTGTTAGTTAGTAACAATGTCATAAAATGAATCCAGCTTCCCCATTGACTTTGCTCATCAGAAGGTCACAAAAGCGGATCACATGACACCCCCCCCAGGACACTGCAACCATCATAACTATGAACCAGCTGCCAAGAGTCCGAATTTTGATCACGTGATCAAGGGGATGCTGCAAGGGTTGTATGAAAAACCATCATAAATGACTTCTTTCAGGGTCGTTGTAACTTTAAACGGTCACTAAATGGATTGTTGCGAGTCGAGGACTACCTGTACTCTTAAGTGTGTCATGGACTTCACCTGTTCCGGTGCTTCTCCGGGTGAAGGGGTATCTTTCAACCATTTTAAAAAATGAGTTTTCTTTTTGCATTTTACATCCAGCTTTCTGCACTGCTTTAACTCAACGTCCACAGAGATCAATGTGGCTGGAAATTTTCTATAAGTTATGACCACATCACCAAGGCATGTTTGTGTGTTTATTTGTGTGTGTGTGTGTGTGTGTGTTCCCGTGTGTGCATATGCATGCTTCCTCTCTCACTCAATAGCTACAATGTTGGTTTTTTTTTGTTTAAAAAAAGTCTCTGCTGTGCAGCTTGCGTGAAAAAAATGATTTCCGTTAGTTGAGGCTGTGAAGCAAAATTCTCACCCGCTCAACAATTGATTGTGGTTTCTTCTAAATGTAACAGTGGGCAGATGGAAGGACATGAGTCAGGCCTTGGAGGGGCTGCTGGGTGCTCTTTGGGGGGAGGTTGAGGCCCCGAAACTGCTCCATACAGTACGCTGCCACCCGCCCATTTCATTTTGAAGCACAGCTGAAAGCAGGCTGCATATCTGGCACCAGACCTAGGCTAATCATGATTCTAGTTCTCATGAAGGTGGCCGTAAATGCAGGCCTAGGATAGTTTGCTTTAGCCTGCCACAAGGTTGTTGGCAAGTTTTCCATTCTCTTTGGAAATGCACTGATATTCATTTCCCACCGTTACTCACTGACATTGATATTCCTGGTCCTTTCTATAGAGACATGCATATGGAAACATTAACACCTCTCGTGCTATATAAAATTCCTTTTGACAGACGAGGGTATTACAATAACACAAACCTTTGCTAAGTTTCCATTTGTACCCTATAGAACCTGCACATTATTAACAACTTAATTTGGGACTGATTTTTATTGGGGGAGTTCCCTGTGTAGAAATGCCGTGTATACATTAGATCACTACATATATATATATACATATACATATACATATACATATACATATATCAGAGGTGGGTTTCAGCAGGTTCTGACCAGTTCTGGAGAACCGGTAATGGAAATTTTGAGTAGTTCGGAGAACCGGTAGTAAAAATTCTGACTGGCCCCGCCCCCTTCTATTCTCTGCCTCCCAAGTCCCAGCTGATCGGGAGGAAATGGGGATTTTGCAGTATCCTTCCCCTAGACTGGGGTGGGAATGGAGATTTTACAGTATCCTTTCCCTGCCACGCCATCAAGCCACACCCACCAAGCCATGCCATGTCCACCAAGCCACACCCACAGAACTGGTAGTAAAAAAATTTGAAACCCACCACTGATACATATACATATACATAATTTCCCCCCCTTTTTTTTACCTAATATACTTCTTTTTTCCTTTTTAATTCCCTCTCTCTTATTTTATTGCATATAATATAGAGCCAAGGTGGCGCAGTGGTTAGAGTGCAGTACTGCAGCTGACTGCTAGTTCAGCAGATCAGCGGATCAAATCTCACCGGCTCAAGGTTGACTCAGCCTTCCATCCTTCTGAGGTGGGTAAAATGAGGACCCAGATTGTTAGGGGGCAATATGCTATTTAGTATACTGTCTTTGGTGTAAGCCGCCCAGAGTCCTTGGAGAGTGGGCGGCATAGAAATATGATAAATAAATAAATAAATAAAT
The DNA here is from genome assembly GCF_059756535.1 of Pantherophis guttatus. NCBI lineage: Eukaryota > Metazoa > Chordata > Lepidosauria > Squamata > Colubridae > Pantherophis > Pantherophis guttatus. The sequence goes on along the minus strand of NC_142072.1, from coordinate 18,838,814 downwards.
AAATAAATAAATAAATAAATAATCTCATTGTTCTGATAATATAGATGTTAGATCTGTGAACTGTATAAAAGTAACTGAACAGGACTGAAATTGCTTCTGTCCAATGAGGGATCTGCAATTTTTGGCATCTTGTCTAGGGATCTACCAGCCCTTTGAGGTAGGCCAGGTTAAGAAAGAGACACTACAGCAACACTTTTTAAAAATGCTATTTTATTGTCATCAGATGGAATAAAAGAAGCTGGAAAGCCCATCTACATTTCTTTCTGCTTCATCTGATACCAACCCTGAAATTCTTCAGCTTCTTCACCCCTTCATGAAATTTCCGATTGTCCATCGACACTCTTCCCAAAATGTTTATTATATGAAAATAATTTCATAAATACTGTATTATTTTAACTAACTGTACCATAACTTCATAAAAATAGGTAATGTTTAAAACATGAAAAATATAAGAAACAGGTTTTCCCCCCTGAAACTGCTACTATCATTGATGGGAAGCATGGTGAGCATCCACAAGGGCCCAACAATCAGTTGAAGATTATTGACTTTTAATCATAAATTACCAAAATCTTCCATGTTCAACCAGTTCCTATGGAACGCCAGCCATTTGGATAGTCCTACTGATCCTTGGGAGTCAATATTGGCCATGTTGGCCAATCCTGTACTAAAATCAAGGTGGGGTTATTCCGAGTTTCTTTCTCAGAATAACAGAACAGTTGGAAGGGAGCTTGGAGATCTTCTAGTCTAGTTCAAACTCTGCTCAGGAAGGAAACCCTAAATCCGTGATGGCGAACCTATGGCACGCGTGCCACACGTGGCACATGGAGCCATATCTGTGGGCACGTGAGTGTTGCCATAGCTCAGCTCCAGTACACATGTGTGCACCGGCCAGGTGATTTTTGGGCCTTCTGGTCCCACGGGAAGTTGGGAAATGGGCTGTTTCCAGCCTCCAAAGGGCCTCCAGGGGGTGGGGAAGGCCGTTTTTGCTCTCCCCAGGCTCCTAGAAAGCATCTGGAGCCTGGGGAGGGTGAAAAACGGGCCTACCATGTCCATCATGTCATCGCGTGCTAAAAGCAGGGGGACTTGGGGGGTCACACGGGCATGCGTGGGGTACATTGAATTATGGGTGTGGGCACATACATGAGCGACCTCCACGCACTCCCCCCACTTTTGGCACGCAACAGCAAAAAGGTTAGCCATCACTGCCCTATATTATTTCAAACAAATGGTTGTCCAATCTCTTCTTAAAAACGTCCAGTGTTGGAGCATTCACAACTTCTGGAGGCAGGTTGTTCCACTGATTAATTGTTCTAACCGTCAGGAAATTTCTCCTTAGTTCTAAGTTGCTTCTCTCCTTGATTAGTTTCCACCCATTGCTTCTTGTCCTGCCCTCAGGTGCTTTGGAGAAGAGCTTGACTCCCTCTTCTTCGTGGCAACCCCTGAGATATTGGAACCCTGCTATCATGTCTCCCCTAATCCTTCTTTACATTAAACTCATACTTCCTTCAATCTGTACAATCTCTTCTCTGAATCCTTCCCTTCCCTGAGATTGATTTGGAGTTGCACATTCTGGTTTTAGTACCAGAAATAGAGTTTATCTTACTGGGTTGCTAACCCCAAATCTAATTTTTCTTTTTGTCTGCCTCTTTTAATTCTTTAACAGATGGAGAGCATCTGCAGGGATTTTTTTTTTAAAAAAAGCCAAGAAGGTGGAAAACCAACACAGGATCAAAACACTCCCCCCCCCTTTTTTTTTACATGCATGGCACATATTTGATCATGTGATGGTGGCTGCCCTCTTGATTTTTATTTTTATTTTTTTGCTCTTCTTGTGGACGCATCTGTCATGTTATTTCTTTCCTCCTTTCTGGTGTGGGTGTGTTATTTTGAGGACTCTCCTAGAAACTTAAGGAAACTATTTTAAAATAAATAATTACAATCCGGAATACAAAGGTGTGCATCTTTTTTAGTGGCTGAAGACTACAATCAACTCTGTTTTGGGGAAGGTGAACGAGAACTTCCCATATGTGACAGGGGTGGGGATGGGGTTCAATAAGAATGTGGGGTGCTTCCCTTCTGACTAGCGCTATATTTCCAATAATGCAACCTGAAATTGTGTTGATTTTTTTAACCCCCTATTCAGGCAGGAAGCCCTATACAATTCCAGACAATTGGTTGTCCAATCTCTTCTTTAAAACTTCCAGTGTTGGAGCATTCACAATTTCTGGAGGCAGGTTGTTCCACTTATTAATTGTTCTCACTGTCAGGAAATTTCTCCTTAGTTCTAAGTTGCTTCTCTCCTTGATTAGTTTCCACCCATTGCTTCTTGTCCTGCCCTCAGGTGTTTTGGAGAATAGCTTGACTGCCTCTTCTTTGTGGCAACCCCTGAGATATTGGAACACTGCTATCATGTCTCCCCTGGTCCTTCTTTTCATTAAACTAGACATACCCAGTTCCTGCAACCGTTCTTTATTCCTGCAACTTCAAGTTATCTTCATTCTATCCCTCTGTTAAGGCATTTTAGGATTGTATTGGGGTTTTTTGGCAGCTGCAGCACACTGCTAGGACTCCAAGGTTCCTCTCACAATTACTACTATTTTTTTTCTCTCTGAATGCAAAACTTTATTGAGTACATCATCTTGGCACCGAGGAGGGCAAAACCAGGTCCAGCTAATTCCCACGCAAATTCACATAATTACATGTATAGATTCTCCCTCCTCCTATTAGATCAGGTCACATTGTCCAATTGAGTCTTATTGTATTGTTATGAGGAAAAGTCTTTAGTTCTAGCAAACATCTGCCAAAGTGTCCTTGGTTCTCATGGCTGTCTTCTTGATTGGTATCTGGAGCTTTTTTTTTGTTTGTTTGTTTTTGCAAAAAGTTTTTTTTATTTTTTCTAAACATGCAAATTACATCCTTTCGAACAAAGCAAAATGTATGGCAAAATGGAATAGATAAAATTTTGTAAAAGATTTTGTTAAAAATTGAACAAAGTGATGACCAGAACAATTACTACTATTGAGCCAGGTACCACCTATGCTATACCTGTGCATTTGTTTTCTTGTGTAAATGCAGAATGCCTTACCTTTTTTCACCATCGATTTTCATTGTGTTAGATAGGGGCCAATGTTCAAGTCTGTCAAGATCCTTCTGTATCTTGAGCCTATCTTCTGGAGTGTTGGCTATTCCTGCCAGCTTGGTGTCATCTGCAAATCTGATGAATTCCCCATCCATCCCCTCACCCAAATCATTGATGAAGATGTTGACGAGTACTGGGCATGACAGAGCCTTGGGGTACCCCACTGCATACCTCCCTCCATGTAGATGCGTTTCCATTGAGGACTACACGTTGAGTCCGGTTGGTCAGCCAGTTACAAGCCAGAACTTTGTTGCTAAGTATTTTTGCACTGTAACACCAAATGCTGCATTTCTTCTTTGAGAGATGCAGCATGATGAGTCTTCAAACTCTTACTCAGGGATGTTTTGTTCATTTTTCTGAGTTGGAGGGATGATTATCTCCTGGGTGTGATTAAAATAATCAAGATGTTGGCCATGATAATTCAACAGAAGCTCCACCTTTTTTATGTGCAGTCTTCTTCTTCTGTGTGATTCTTCAGATGACGTTGGTTGGATCATGACCATTTGCTCATAAATGTCTCAAAGCATTACTTGGTCATCAAAGAAGTGGGTTAAAAAAAAAAGGCAATGGGTATTATCTGTCTGAATCATTGTCAACACCCTAAAATGGGTTTTGTTATGTTTCACCCACACTAAAGGGCAGTGAAGCTTAGCTCTTGGTTAGTCACAATATAGACCAGGTTATGGCTTAGATCGAATTAGCTCACCTCCACAGATAGTTCCAAGTACTGTCTCAGCCAAATGAGAATGTTTACCTGCACAGCTAGCTTTTCCAAAAACATCCTTTGGGGGGGGGGGAAAAACCCTGGAAAGCTTGTGACAAAACAGTATGTAGAGCTAGCACACAGCAAGAAACAAAACGAATCGCCATGCTTCAAAACTACTGTACCTTCAATCTAAGGACAATATATGAGATTGGCTGCTTTGGAGTCCCGTGGAGTCCTTCGTGCTCTCTAAGCTTGGTTTTTGGGTAATGAATCATTATTCAACTACCGTGTTTCCCCGAAAATAAGACCCTGTCATATCAGTTGGTGCCTTCCGCCATGCCCTTAAAACTTTATTTTTTCATCAAGCCGGGCTGGCTTAACATATTTTTAAATTTGTAATTTGTAATTGGTTTGTCATTTTAAACTGGGGCCAAATTAATATATATTCCTTTAATTGTTCTTAATGTTTGTATTGTATGTTTTTATCTGGCTGTACACCGCCCTGAGTCCCTTGGGAGAAGGTGTGGTATATAAATTTGAAATAAAATTAAAAAAATAAATAAAATGTATTTTTTTGAACCCTGACATAAGCTCTTGGCCTTATTGCCATGTGCTCAAAAGCCCGATTGGGCTTATTATCAGGGGATGTCTTATTTTGGGGGAAACAGGGTAGGTAAGTTCATCAGAATGCCCTTCTAGCACCAATGATGTTACCTAGTTGCAGGGATGTGTAATTCAGCAGGTTCTGGAGAACCGGTAGCGGAAATTTTGAGTAGTTCGAAGAACTGGCAAATATCACCTCTGGCTGGCCCCAGAGTGGGGTGGGAATGGAGATTTCGCAATGTCCTTCCCCCAGGAGTGAGTGGGGAGGGAATGGGGATTTTGCAGTATCCTTCCCCTGCCATGGCCACCAAGCCACACCCACCAAGCCACACCACGCCCACCAAGCCACACCCACAGAACCGGTATTAAAAAAATTTGAAACCCACCACTGGTGCAGGTGGAAAACAGAGGATGTTCTGCAAGGCAAGGCAAGAAGCAACGTATTCAGTCAATAACCATTTATTTATTCCACATGGTAAGGCATCAAAATGATTACACGTAACAGTTAGCAATCATGTATATTTGCTTTAAAAACATGGAACTTTTAGCTCCCCCCCCCTCTAAGAAAGAGAAACAAGGTTGATGGCTCTACTATGGCTTCCTTGCAGACTGACCTCCCAATCTACCACCAGTTAAGGAGGAGATGCTTTCTTCCTGCTGTGGTTTTGGGAAGCTGATGCATCTGACCCTGTTTGTAGGGGGCAAGAAGCTTCCATAGGGCACATCCTGAAGGGGCAAGAGAAGCAACGTTCACCTCTTCCAACGTTCAGAAAGTAATGGGTTGCCCCCGGTTCGGACCAGTTCTATAGAACCGGTAGTAAAACTGGCGGGAGGCTCCGCCCACCGACCATGATGTCATCAGGAAGCTTCTGAGCATGTGCAGAAGCATGCACGAGCGCGGCCCCGTTGCGAACCGGTAGTAAAGGTAAGTAGAACCCAACCCTGGTTCAGAAGTGCTTTGCGTCTCATCAGCAAACTTTGGGTTAGGACTCTTGGAGTTTTTGGTGGGATCTGGGTCTCCGCCCAACCCCAGCTTGCAAATGCTACATGTTTGAAAGACAAAACGGTGGGAAGAGAGGAGCATTACAATTCAAAATAAAGGTATCACCAAGTAGGACTGGTTAATGGTGCAGGCTCTCACCTTTTAAATATTATTAACATATTTTTAAAGATATTAATAATTGAAATTAGCTTCAGAACAGCAAAAGGAAGGAAGGGAACACAAATGCTCTAATTTTTCCTTGTGTTAAACACAATCTATCTACATCCTGCAAGGCTTTTTTTTCCCTCTCCCCCTCACCAATCGCCATTCTGTTTAAAATTAGAAAACAAAACAAAACAAAAGCTACTTCCACGCACAAAAATTCTAAGCAGATTTAGGAACTGGGATCCTTCAACAACAACAACAATATTTTTAAAAAGATTTATATTATTTTAACAAATAAAGACCCGAAAGTAAATTTTTTTTTTTTTTTAGTTAAATACTCCATGAGCCAAAGAATCTTTGGTACAAGCTATTGTGCATCTTTTTCTTTCTTTCTTTTTTTTTAAAAAAAGCATACGATAGTGCAAAGCATCAACAATAACATCAACAAAGAAACCTGGGCCAAATATTGGACCAGTTGCATAAAAGAGATACAGGTGTTTTTCACATCTGGGGACAACAGTCTGCTATAAACCTGAACCTTCAGCTGCAAGTTACAAATAGCAAGAAATTACAATAGGTACACAGTTTCTTTCAAATTTCTCTGCCTCTTTCAATATCCTATAAATACATTTTTGGAGAACAGACTAAAGATACTCTGCTCATTTGAGAACATGTTCACTACCATGTTTCTGGCCTTCACTCCCCACAGCGCTTTAACTAAGATCTGGGGTTTCTACAAGGCTAAATGCATCCCTGAGTATAGAGCCACCATGTCCCTTTTGCCCCAATCAGAATTTGAAACCAACCCCAATTTTGCTTGTTGGAAAGCATGGGTGCAGAGCATACCCCCTCGGTCTTAGATCAGTGTTTCTCAAATTTGGCAACTTTAAGACATGTGGACTTCGATTCCCAGAATTCCCCAGCCAGCATGAATGGACTTCAACTCCCAGAATTCCCCAGTCAACAAAGATGGACCAACTTCTAAAATTCCCCAGCCAGTAAAGATGGACTTCAACTCCCAGAATTCCCCAGCCAGCATGAATGGATTTTAACTCCCAGAATTCCCCAGCCAGCAAAGATGGACCAACTCCTAGAATTCCCCAGCCAACATGGACTTCAATTCCCAGAATTCCCCAGCCAGCGATCTATTGCTAAAGTTGAGAAAGACTGTCTTAGCTAAACCATGGATCTCAGTTAAAGCAAAGGAGAGGACCAGATCTAGGAGAATCTTTTCAGTTTCCTGGGTGTTCCAAACAAGCTCTCAGATATGGATGTGAATGAAGGACCCAAAACGATTTTGAACGATCCACTCACGGTTGTTTCAAGGCTAAAACAGGGGGAATTCAGATGTGACACACTTGCCAATTTTTGTCACAGGTCTGCTATCGGCAGATCCCATAGGATCACCTTGACCACCAGGCATCCTTTAGATCTGCTGGACTTGATCCTCATGTTTTTTTTTTTTATTCGAAAGGGACTCTGGCTCAGAATTTTGGTAGTTTACCAATTAAACACTTGGAGGAGGGCTTCAGATGGCAAAATCCAGAGGAAGCTCCACTTAATAAAGGTTATTTGGTGTCATGCAGGTTTAAGGTTACACCTAAGGACAAATATGTAATACCTGATTCTCCCCCTTCCTCCTTTTTTTTCAAAAGAATACAATCTAGTTGTTACTCAGATTCTGACTCCAACCTTAGGCAAAACACACCGGTTTTTTTTTTTTTATTAGACTGAAAACAACAGTAAGGAAGAACAGAGCAGGTTTATTTAAATCATGACCAAAGCTAGAGATTAATTTTGGGTGGTGCGCTAGAATTAAAAAAAAACAAACAAAAAAACAGCCAAGTATTTCCTGTCTTCCTCTCCCACCCAAGAACTCTGTGCTGTCTGTGTGTGTATGTATGTAAGCGATATTTCCTTTTTGAGCTGTGTAAGATGCTGCAATGGGATCAGTTCAGTGGTGGGATTCAGCCAGTTCGCACCTATTTGGGAGAACCGGTTGTTAACTTTCTAAGCAGTTCAGAGAACCAGTTGTTGGAAGAAATCTTATTTTGTGTTTTTTCCCACTTTACAGGGCTAATCCTGTAAGGAAGGCAGGAAGGAAACATTCTGGTGGTGTTTCTAGCCTAATCTTTATTGCCCTGCTTACAGAAACTGCCTCTCTTGTTTAGCCCTTATTACATTGTAACAGTAAGATGAAGTGCCCATCGATGTCAATGACATTGAGTTGGCCACACCCACATGGTCACATGACCACCGAGCCACGCCTACCCAGCTGGTCATTAGGGCAGAGAACCGGTTGTTAAATTATCTGAATCCCACCACTGGATGAGTTACAGACCTTGCATTGACTAAACAGTAGCAAAAGCTCTCTGAACACCCTCCAAGGATTTATTTATTTATTTATTTATTTTATTTATTTATTAAATTTATATGCCGCCCCTCTCCGGAGATGCCTTTAAAAAGAGAACGAGCCAAATATTCACACAACTAATATAGCCGGGGTGCCAAGAATATCCTTCTGCAGGAAATGCCTTGCCTGGCTTAGTCTCTGGACAAGATGCTGAACTTGGGGTCTTAGATAACTTAACCTGGTCAAGCTATGGTCCTAATTCATGAAAGGACTAAATTTGGGTCTGAGCTGCAGTGTGTACGAATGTCAGCAGAATGCCAGAAAGGGCATTCTTTTCCCCTGGCGTGAGTAAGAGCATCTGGGCGAGGTTACCAAGTGTTATCTTTTTCCTTTGGTTGCACAAGGTATCTTGATGTCTGTGAGACAGAAAAAGGTCTTGGAAATGAGACTGTCTCTGTCTCATTAGGAATGGTGGAGACCAGCCACCGTTACTTGTACACACAGAAGGAGCCGGGAGTAGGGATGTGGGCAATGAGACACTTGGTTAGCACCAAAAACTTCCTTCCGCATTCAGAAACTAGAGGGCTGTTCTCGCTGGAGTAAGTGCAAAAAGCTACGAGCCAACCAGAAATCTCGTCCGTGTTTAGCTCTGCTCGCTTATAGACAAAGCTGTTATGTATCAACTCAGGCCTCACTCTCTAAGCTTCTTGTCTGCTGTGATAGCGATCACCAATGACTCATCCAACATTGCTCAGCTTGGTTCCTGAATTAAAACGTCTTCTTGCATCAGAACCATACATTCACCACATGACCTGCATTCACACAGCCACAAAATCCCTAATCAAGATGAACGCTAACGCAACTTCGCGAAGGCAGCTCATTTTTAACGTGAAGCAGGAGAGCTTAAAGTGAGCGAGATCTTCCTTTGCCAGAAGCTTTCAAACCATACCTCGATGGTTGTCTCCGCAGATCGCCTCATGGGTTCTCCACTAAGCTGGGGTTAGATTACCCCACTTCCAACTTTAAGACACTATGATTCAGCGTTTGGGCAAAAAACTGCATATACAGGTAATCCTCGACTTACGACCACAATTGATCCCAGAATTTATGTTGCTTAAGTGAGACATTTGTTAAGTGAGTTTTTGCCCCATTTTACGGCTTTTCTTGCCACATCTGTTAAACTGCACCACTGCAGTTATTAAATCAGAACATGGTGGTTCAGTGAATCGGTCTTCCCCATTGACTTTGCTTGTCAGGAGGTCGCAAAAGGGGATTATGTGACACATACCCCCCCCAGGACACTGCAACCGTCATAAATATGAACCAGTTGCCAAGCGTCCAAATGTAAATCACATGACCAGGGGGATGCTGTAACGGTCATAAGTGGAACGGTAACGGAATGGTCACCAAATGAACTGTTATAAGTAGAGGATTACCTGTAAATAGGTCATTTTTTAAAATTTTCTCACTGTTATTGGAATTCCATCTAGATCAGGGGTCTCCAACCTTGGCAACTTTAAGACCTGTGGACTTCAACTCCCAGAAACAGGTCTTAAAGTTGCCAAGGTTGGAGACCCCTGATTTAGATGGCCTTATGCGGAGAAGACAAAAGGCTGGACTTGAAACAATCAAAACACATGTTCTCCTCCTAAACTGCTAGTCATCCATGTGCCGTTGGATTGAAAGGGGCCCAGCGTTACAAAACTGATGGGGAACTTTTCTGCCTGATCAAGAAACTCGGGCCAATTTCGATTCCTAACCACAAGGAGTAGATCAGTGATGGCTAACCTTTTTGCCATTGCGTGCCAAAAGTGGGGGAAGCGGGGGGAGGGGGTGTTGGGCACACACATGCTCACACCCATAATTCTATGCGCCCCACCCCCACGCATGTGTGCGCGACCCCCCCATGCTTCCCCCGCTTTTGGCATGTGATGGCATAGTGGGCCAGGTAGGCCCATTTTTCGCCCTCCCCAGGCTCCAGAGCCTTTCTAGGAGCCTGGGGAGGGCGAAAACTATCTTCCCCACCCCCGCAGAGGCCCTCCAGAGGCCGGAAACAGCCTGTTTGCTGACTTCCAGTGGGCCCAGAAGGCCCCAAAATCAGCTGACTGGTGTGCGCATGTGCACCACAGCTGAGATCGTGTGCCCACCATGCAGGCACACTTACTTTGATTTCAGAACCAACTAATTGCTGGATTTACACACATTCACAGAACAAATGAATCCAAGGGGTTGTGTTCACCCAACACGTGAAGCTGTGCATACAACCCCCCGCCCCCCCCAAACCGCCCAAGATTAAAATATTCCAGCTTTCTGCACTGTGCAATTTGAAGCTGCTAGGTTTGTAAGTGATCTGTTCAAGTTGGTTGTGTGAACCCACGAGTGAGTTAGTAGAAGATTTGTTTTCCTCCTTAAGAGCAGCTTTGATAGGAAAAGGAAAGGGGCTCTAGCTAGCCTTCTCCCTGCTGGACAGTTCTTCGCTATTCAGGTCTTTTGTAGAAGAGGCTGATATCTGGAGTCCCCCCCTCCAATACTTATCTCAGCTGGTTGAGATTTATTTTCTCGGCAAGAAGCAGATTTATGGCTGTGGTTGGAGAAGCCCCTATCCATGGGGAACAAATTCATAAGTAGCTAGAGCGAAAGGGAAAGAATGGATCCACTCTCCGTCTCTGGGACAGATGGCCATGATCATCCCAGCTTGTTGGGTCCTGACAGGGGAGATTGTCTCTTTGTCTGCTCATGACTTTTTTTTTTTTTTATTTGATTTATATGCCGCCCTTCTCCGGAGACTCAGGGCGGCTTACAATGCGTTAAGCAATAGCCTTCATACTTTTGTATATTTATACAAAGTCAGCTTATTGCCCCCACAAACTGGGTCCTCAATTTACCTACCTTAGAAAGGATGGAAGGCTGAGTCAACCTTGAGCCTGGCGAGATTCGAACTTATTTTAATTGCAGACAGCTGGTGTTAAATTACAGTGCCTTTGTCTGCAGAGCTATCCAGGCTCCTGGAGACTCCAGACTTCTCATCTGGCCATCTTTACCTGGGGATATCAGAATGAGGGTTAAAAAACAAAAGCCACCTCAACATCTGAATGGGAACAAGTGGGACATCCAAAATGCTTCAGCTCAAATTCAGAAAGAGCATTCTGACCCAAGTCCCAGGGAAGGAAATCACAGTTGTGTATTTTTTCATGGGACTGAAATAGCAGAATTTTTTCACGTGTTCTGTGGATAGGATCCGTTGGATTCACATTCTGCCACCAAACTTTGTCTCCTGCCCTGATCAATTTTGCTCTTACGTCCTCTTAGAGAGGAGAAAGTGTGTGCAGTGCAAAACAGGGAAACATTCTGATCCTAACTCCAGCCTGACCTGGATTCATAGACCTCTGTCATTAGCTCCATTCTTCGAGGGACTAATATCAAGAACCGTTGATTCGTCATGCATTCATTCATCCATCCATCCATCCATTCATTTGAAACACTGCTTGGCCTTTGAGATGATTGCCAAGGACAACCTTCTCTAACCAGGTGCTCTCTGGATGTGTTTGGATTACACCTCCCATAATCTCCAAGCTGGCTGGGGATACTGGAAGGTATTATCTGACCTATCTGGGAGACACCAAGTTGGACAGGCTGAACCAAAGAGTTTTTTGTGTTTGGCCATTTTGCTACAACAGAGTAGAGTATTTCTTTTCTACCCATTCTTTTGCCTGTTCTGAACGCAACAGACAGTCTTTCGTGGCCGAGAGCCACCAAGGCGTTTGCAGGTAACAACTCCAAGTAGTCCCAATCCATCTGGATGTCCCAAATTGGGGAAAGGCTGCCGAAGGCCATTTGTCAAGAAGAGCCTATGAAGATTTGTTTTGAAATGTATCCAAATTCATGCTATCTCTAGCCTTCCTGTGTTTGTTTCATTTCTTATTATCTTGTTTTGGACAAGGACGATCTCATTTGGGATGCCAAGGCCACTTTGGGGATGGAGTGGACAGGATTGCCAGTTGCAGCTCTTTTTGGTTCTTTTCTCCTTTGAACCACCAATTTGTGAAGAACATGGCTTGACCTTCAGTGCTTTTTCAATATGGCCTCCAGACAGCTTCGTCCATCCTCCCGGTTGTTGTCATGGTTGTCGGTGAGTTACTATGGCTACCATCTGCTTCCACACCATCAGCTTGACTGGTGAGACTGGGGTTGAGCAAGTTGTTTCCTGCCGCGGCACTCGGACAAGATGGCAGCATCCGGGTTGGTGAGCGCTCTCCACCTGCCACCATGGAGAACTGGTACGACCCGGAGGAGGCACCGTAGTACAAGTGGTAAGGGGAGGGATTGGTCTGGAAGGGTCCACTCTGGTTTTGGGTGGAGCTGGGGTACGGTGGGGGAAGGTAGGTGTGGTGGAACCTAGTGGCCGTTGGCATGCTGGTCATACTGAGACCACCGATTCCTGTGGCGGATGGCGTCGCTGTGTAAGGGAAGGCTGCAGGCATGGCCCCAGGGTAATGCATTCTTGGGTCTGGAAACCGGGTCTCGGTGAGGCCTGGTAGAGCAGAGAAGGACCGGTCAAACTGCCGTGGGTCGGAGAACGGACTGAGTTCAGAGGTTCCTAATTTTGGAAAGAGAGAAGGGGAGAGAGAACAGGAGAAGCTGTTATTTTGGATTTATTTTTATTTATTTATTTTGTCAAGCATGTATTTGGCTCTGCAACCCAACAAGACAGACACAGACTTCAGAGGATCATTAGAACTGCAGAAAAAACAATGGCTACCAACCTGCCTTCCATGGAGGACCTGTATACTGCACGAGTCAAAAAGAGGGCTGGGAAAATATTTACAGACCCCTCGCATCCTGGACATAAATTGCTTCAACTTCAAAACAACGCTATAGAGTACGGCACACCAGAACAACTAGACACAAGAACAGTTTTTTCCCCAAGAAAGTTCGTAAAATGGGGCAAAAACTCACTTAACAAATGTCTCACTTAGCAACAGAAATTTTGGGCTCAATTGTGTCGTAAGTCGAGGACTACCTGTGCTTGTAATAATGAATCCCAAAGGGCTTTTCAGGTTTTTAAAAATACTTTTGTGTATGGGGATAATCGGTGGCTGGTTCCTCCAAATTTATCCAAATAAATTCTGAAAATCCTTTCCATCTAGGCCGGTGTTTCTCAACCTTGGCAACCTGAAGATGCGTGGACTTCAACACCCAGAATTCCCCAGCCAGCTCCGGGAGTTGAAGTCCACACATCTTCAGGTGGCCAAGGTTGAGAAACACTGATCTAGGCTGATGGTTGAATTCCTCAAAGGAACTGTAAAATGCAACTGAAATTGTTTTCTTCTTCTCTTGATTTTGCTTCTCTAGTTCCAACATTGTCACTGCAATTTTTCAAATCAATCTATGATCTGGAGTGGTTTTTATAAATTGTACTGCAAGTTTTAACCCTGTTCATCATTTTACGTCATTAATCCCAGGCACTTCCAGATAGATTATTAAAGTCAACAGACCAATTCTCTGACTAGACACAAGGAATTTTCCAATATTTCCATGTAAAAGAAATATCTTAAGTAAGCAAGGAAATAAATAATCCAGATCCAAGATGTTTTGTTTTGGGTTTTTTGTTTTTTTTTTTGTCTGCCCTTGGAGATGCTTGGAACCCAATCAAAGATTTTTCTACACGTTCTACCATACTATTACAGACTCTTCCTTCAACCTTAACCCATTTTTCCCTCCCTCTTTCCTTCTGTCTCTTCTACGGTAGGCAGAAAATGAGATTTAACCAATTATTTGGAGACATTTGGAAATCCAGCTATGGCTCTGAAGAAAATTACTTCTTGTTTGGCCCTTGGGTCTTTTAAAACATTTTTTTTTTAAAGCAAAAATGAAACGAAAATTAGATCTCAAATGGAGGCTTGGGAAGAAAGTCTTAATGTGTTGCGCCCAACACGTTCCAACAATTATTTTCCTCAGAGGCAAAAAACAAAACAAAAAACCCCCCCAGTGCTTCGTATCTCAGGTACTCGGGCAACCGTTCACCTGGATCCCAGCCGACGGTATAATTTTCGTTTCCCGTTTCCCCTGAAAACATTCCTTCCCTGTAGTAAGCAGCAGTTTCAGATCGTTTCCTAGCTAAGCTCAGTTGGTGGGATTCATGTAATTTAACAACCGGTTCTCTGCCCTAATGATTTCTTCCAACAACCAGTTTGCCAAACTGCTCAGAGAGTGAACAACCAGTTCTCCCAAACTGGTGCGAACTGGCTGAATCCCAGCACTGGCTAAGCTGCCCACCTTTGCTGCACACCTACTTGTGCCCAACTCTGCTCATTCTCGCCTCTTCAGTCCTGCTCCAAGCCCAAAGCGTGCCTGAGAGTTTGCGCTGATTCATTCATGTTCTCGCTGGATTGTGCCAACGTATTCTAGGCGACACTGGCTGTGAGAACTTCAGAAGATGAATATCTTGAGATAAACGGCAGGCAGGCGCCATGCGCTACCCAGCCACTCCGAATGGAGCAGAGGGGAGGGCTCACCTTCCTTCATTATGTTTCACATGGCCATAAATAATATTCCACAAAGAGCAAATTCAAACGAAAAGCTCAGTGCTTAGGGCGCATTTCCCCTTTTCTCGTCCTCTCTAATGCATCCCCCCCCCAAAAAAGTTTCTGGAGTTGAGAGGCCAGATTTTATGGGTTGGAGCTTGCCAGGCTTGGCACGGGGCTGCCCATTGAGAATATAAAAGCAACAGTGGAAATCCGCTAATTACTAGCAGCTTGCGATGCATAACAAAGCAAAGGGAGGCGAGTTATGCAAAATGCCGAAAGTACACCTCTCTCCTCTATGGGTTTGAAAAAAAAAATAGAAAAGGAAAACGGGGCTCCAAGCAGCTCTCCTTCTCAGAATTGCCAAAGTAATTTACAAGTTAGAGCGTAGCCTTTTATTTGTTTTATTTCGCTGCTGGTGAAAAATTCCTACACAATCCCCCTAAATTCTCACATTTGTTATCGTTGCAGGCCTGTAACACCGAAGTAAGGCGTTTGTAAGGAAAGCCGAAGTAAGATTGTAAAATCATGACGTTTCACACGCAAGTACTTCACGGAATGACCAAGTTGCTAGTCCTTACTGTAGTTACTAAGCACTAACTAACCCTGAGTTGCTGCTGTTGGACTGGCCGCACAACATGCTGGGTTCCTGCGACATAGTGGGGTCAACAGACGTGGACTTTGGCCAACTTCTACAGTGGCTTCTATTATGTAATTGCAGATGTCATCTTGACTATTTTGATATTCAGGTAGTCCTCGACTTATAACATTTCATTTAGTGACTGTTCAAAGCAGTGGTGGGTTGCTCCCGGTTCTGTCTGGTTCTTGCGAACCAGTAGTAAAAGCAGCGGGAAGCTCCGCCCACCCACCCGGACGTCATAATTGATGATCTGCGCATGTGCAGAAGCGTGCGGGCGCGAGTGAAGCAAGAACACGCATGCACTCCCGTTGCAAACTGGTAGTAAAGGTAAATAGAATCCATCCCTGGTTCAAAGTTACAATGGCACTGAGAAAAAGTGATTTATGACTGCTTTTCATAGTTATGACCTTTGCAGTATCCCCATGATCATGTGATGAAAATTGAGATGCTTGGCAACTGGTTCATATTTATGACCGTTGCCGTGTCCTGAGGTCACCTGATCCCCTTTTGCGACGTTTTGACAAACAAAGTCAATGGAGGAGCCAGATTCATTTAACAACTGTCTTACTAACTTATTAACTGCCGTGATTCACTCAAGAAATGTGGCAAGAAAGGTCATAAAATGGGACCAAACTCACTTAACAAATGTCTCACTTAACAAAGAAATTTTGGTCGTAAGCCCAGGTCTACGTGCATCTACCTGCACTATGTATAGTTTAGCAAGCAGTCCAAACAAGGCCATCATGGCTAAGTCATCCATCCAATCAGAGTTGAAGAAGCTTCTTGGATGGGAAGCGAAACATCTTCAAGGAAAAACCAGAAAGTCCAGTTGCCTCTTGAAAAAGCACCTTTGGGACAACCGTGACCTGAATGACCGAGAATCTCCATAGACACCAAGTCAGGGGTGAAATGTAAAATTTGTTACTACCGGTTCAGTGGGCGTGGCTTGGTGGGGGGGGTGTAATGTGACTGGGTGGGCGTGGCCAACTTTTTTTTTTTAAAACTTTTCAAAGCATTTTTTTGAATGCTTTGAAAAGCCTCTGACGATCAGGCAACTCAGCTGGGATTGTCGGAGACTTTTCAAAGCATTTTTTTTACCTCTTCGGCCAAGAGGTTGCAGAAAAAAATGCTTTGAAAAGTCTCTGACGATCCCAGCTGAGCCACGCAATCATCAGAGCCTTTTTTTCCTAACTTTTACAAGC